>NC_142046.1:11244709-11552209 GCF_982192425.1 Myodes glareolus
AGAATGAACAAAAAGATATTGTTACTGATTTCGTGAAAACAGTCTGAATCATTCAGAAAGATGTGGAGAAGAGTATTTCTATAGTGTGAAGCCAGAGAAAATGGCAACCTGCCAAAGCTAGGTGCAAGCTCTTGTTACATGGAAGGGTTGGGCCTGTTCTCATTTCTTCTTGAAATGGCTTAATTGGTGTCAGCACCCCAGGGATAAAGGCCTCTAACACTGAAATCCACACGATTCACCCTGTCTCTGCTCAGTGTAGGGAAACTGGTAACAACTGGTGGTGAATGAGGAGTGAACGGTGCTGTAACAATACTCGATGATGTTTGGGATGACAGAAATTAATACGCACTTGCTTGAAGAAAGCAATGATTAATGGCAGTGAGCACGGGAACGCCGTTCCTCCTTTTACTCCACTTTGATGGGGATTGAAAAGCAAAAGGCTGTTTTCATTCTCTGTAGAAAGCAGAGGTCACACAGAGCACATTATAGCAATTTTTCCTCTCTGTTTTTTTATTTCATAAATATTATGATAAGCATAGATTAGATGGATTTTTTTATGAAAGCTTAAAAGGATATTTTATGTCACTTGAACGTTGTTGTTTATGCATAAAAAAATCACACATTCTTTTCTTCCTGTGTTAGATCATTTCCCTTCATGTCAGAATAATTAGTATAATTAAGAATTAAAAAAGCACACAAACACACAGTTGTGTTAATACCGCATACGGTGTTATCATAGGAATTAAAAGAGCTCAGTTTTCTAGAGACTGCTAGGACAGGGTGGGACAAGAGTGCTACAGGGACTTTCACCTTTTTCCCTGCTCCTCCCCTGTTTTTCTTCAGTGAATGTTTGACGTAAATATATTTTGCAAGGTACTTGCACTTGTCAGCAGCTTTCTTAACCATTTGATAAAGATTCTTTATTCTACAAGAAAGCCTGAAATAACAGAACTGTACTTTGGATAATGAATTCTTCATCTGCGGAGAACTTTAAAACAAAGTACAGTGTTGGCATTTTTTTCTTTTGAGTGAGAAGGCTGATATATCTTTTGGATCCGACAGGAAGACATAAATTAATAGAGTTCTGGAGTTCAGTTTCTCATTAATAATCCATTTTGTCATGGTTCTTGGCATTGTCAGGCTAGTAGCTGGTTCATATCTTGCTGAGGGATGAAAGCAGATTCTGTCTTAAGGCACAGAGCAGGAATAAAGAGTTTATCGCCTTTGGGGGAAACTACATGCTCTAAGAAAACATTGTTTTGCAAAAAGTTTCAGTTTTTGCTTGGAAATGCACTGCACATTTCCCTGGGTAAAGCTTTTAAGATTTGAAAATGGCTCTGAGAACCTTGGATTATTATAGTTTTACATCATTGCGTAGAGTTGCCTTTGCTGATGGTTTGCAATGTTTTTCAAGGACAGTTTTGGTGAAGTTAATACTATTTTATATTTTATTTTTAGAGCTCTATATATGATCATATGATGGTTCAAAAGCAAACACAGAAAAGTCACTAGTCCTATCTTTCTGCTGGTTGTCAAGATAGTCTGTGATCTCAGCCTGCGTTCTAGGCATGGGACTGAAGGTGCTGTGTGGGCTGCTGTTTAGAATTCTCTGAAACCTAGTAGAAGAGCAATTGTTTGATAATTTGGTGATTTATTTATTTATTTATTTTGAGTCAGGGTCTCACTATGTAGTCCTGCCTAGGCTGAAATTTACTACGTGGACCAGGCTGGCTTCAGATTTACAGAGGTCCGACTCTGCCCTCTGAGTGCTGGGATCAAAGGTGTTTTTATAGAGGCTTCAGAAACATTCGGCATCAACACTGTGCTTAGTCACAGAATTTCTAAATGACATCATTTAAATTTGCTTCTGTTTATATTTTGAAGAACTTAGCTTATAAAAATGGATATACTAAACCCTTCCTGATACCCAAGGGTGTCATCACAAGCTGTCTTAGTGCCAAGAAGCTAACTGAGTGGGGATGAGTGCAAGGGATACAAGTTGTCTTGTCTTCTTGTGTTTCAGAGTATTTTTTATCATGTATCCTGTAAGCCTTCTAAAGAGTGATGCTTTAGAAATAGACAAATGAAGAAAGTTTCATCTTTAAAACCAGGATTTTATGATGCTGTTCTCAGCTAGCCCTATTCTTTTTGTTTGTGCATTTTTAACTTCCAGGTATCACATGTGAGGTGTGCAGTCTTAAATGTTTACTGAGATAGCCAGGGATGAGAGGGGGTTTGTCTGGGTTAGAGGATGGAGGAAAGAATGTTACATGAGCTAATGGAGAGAATAGGAGAGTTCTCACTTACTCTACTTTGAGGGGCTTGTTCTTGTCAATAATTGGTAAATCTTGATGTTTTCTGAGTCATTAAAGTTCATAATTAGGTAAAATTGGCCTAAGTTAATACGTATAAGTAGTATGCTATTAAAGATTCATTTAGACATAGAGGACCTTTTCTTTCTTTTTTCTCTCATTATTCTCTACGGAACTGTAAGCATTTAGAAGCTAAGGACTTTTTATTTTCTCTCTTTTTCTCTGTACACACACATGCACACACACACACACACACACATTGCTGAATACATTGAATCTGTATTGTAATCTTCTAATTCTTTGTGCTGGTTGGTTTTTGTCAACTCAATACAAAACTAGATGTATCTGGGAAAGGGGATTCTTAATTGAGAAAATGTCTCCATAATACTGGTATGCAGGCTAGTCCGTGAGGCATTTTTCTTGATTTGACCGATGTGGGACGGTCCAGCCCAATGAGGACAGTGCCACCCCTGGGTAGGTAGTACTGGGTGCATAAGAAAGCCAGTCAAGCAAGTTGGTAAGTAATGTTTGTCTATGGCTTCTGCTTTAGTTCCTGCCTTGATTTCCTGCCTTAACTAGGTAACAGTGATGGACTGTTACCTAGAAGTAAAAGCTGAAATCAACCCTTTCCTCCCCAGGCTGCCTTTGGTCCATGGTGTTTGATCACAGCAGTAGAAACCCTAAGTAAGACATCTTTCATTTTGAAATTTATCTTATTTATATCAACCACATTATGGGAAGACTGCCAAAGTTGCTTACTTAGCTCTTAAATAATTTTTATGTAAATTATCTATCTATCTATCTATCTATCTATCTATCTATCTATCTATCTATCTATCTATCTATCTATCTATCTATGTTTTTTTCGAGACAGGGTTTCTCTGTGTAGCCCTGGCTGTTTTGGAACTCGCTGTGCAGACCAGGCTGGCCTCAAACTCACAGAGATCCGCCTGTCTCTGCCTCCCAAGTGCTGGGATTAAAGGCGTGTGCCACACTGCCCAGTTTATATAAATTATTTATAAAAGTAATTTATATGTATTACTGTTGCCGTTTATTATTATTATTATTATTATTATTATTATTAGTATTTGAGACAGGGTTTCTCTATAGCTTTGGAGCCTGTCCTAGAAATAGCTCTTGTAGACCAGGCTGGTCTTGAACTCAAAGATCCACGTACCTTTCCCTCCTGAGTGCTGGGATTAAAGGTGTGCACCACCACCACCTGGCTGCCATTATTATTATTAGTGGTAATATTCTAAAAGAAAAGCTTCTGTGTTCCAAACTAGTAACAAACTTAATGGTGCTTTAATTTACCCTTTAAAGTACTCTTTAAAGTATGATAAAGCAATATATTTCAGAGGTAGGCAAATTTATGTTCCCAAAAGGAAGTTTTGAATTATGATGTAAGACTTGTTTCTCTGTAGAGTTGGAAAGGATATTTGTTTTAGTACATGATAATGAAATCTTTTTTTAAATAATGTATTCTTATTTTATGCACGTTGGTATTTTGCATGCAGGTGTGTCTGTGTGAAGGTATCAGATCTTGGAATTATAGACAGTTGTCAGCTGCTATGTGGGTGCTGGGAATTGAACCTGGGTCCTCTGGAAGAGCAGTCAGTGCTCGTAACCACTGAGCTTTTTCTCGAGCCCCCAGTAATGAAATCTTAAAGAGTAGATTTTGACAAGAGACATTTTGCTGACATAGAATATTTTGTTCATTTTGACTCTCAAATAAGTTCATCTGTCATAATGATTGATTCATATTCATTTTACACTCTACAGTTTTGTAGCTAAGTTTTCAATCTATAAACTGCAGAAATCTCTGTTTAAGTTAATGTTAAATTAAATAATTATCTTCAAAGGTGACTGATTGTTCAGGTGTTTTTGACTAGTCCAAAGATTAGCCCAGCTTTAGTTAAATGGTACTACAATCATGTGTTATTTTAAATGAGTGGTAATTTTCAATAACATGATCAAAAACACAGACTATCATTTATTTTATTGCTGTAAATTTTGTTCATTTGAACTTTTGAATTTACATACACTACAGGCTTGTTGAACCATTTTTTTCCCTAGTTTGAACTGGGCACTGGTTTGTGACTTATCAGGTGAAAGGCACAGGAAATCATGATATTGCTTTGTTAGCTGTAACTGTTAGGGATGATGGATTTCTGAACGGTTGTCCTGAAGACCAGTGCGGGTGACTCGAGTGTGTGGGGAGTGTAGGTGGTAATTACAGCAGCCTTGTGGTTTAGGTGGGTGTCAGTCTAGTCAAAACTGTTAGACTCATTGCCAAGGATTTTGCTTCATGGAAACTATTAAGATGAAATGATCACAACTATTTGGTGAATCTTTTATTCCCTTTTCTTCTTAGTTGCTAAAAATTATGTAATTCAGATGTTCTTGATTTTCTTCTTTGCTGTCATCAATAAATCTGTCCATCCTGAGAGTCGATGTCTGTATTTCTAGAAAAGTGTGTGTACTTAGAAAGGTTTGAGTACAATTTCAGGGAGCTAATAGACACCTAGAACATCATTAACAAATCTCTGGGCAGAGACAGGCGGATCTCTGTGAGTTTGAGGCCAGCCTGGTCTACAGAGCTAGTTCCAGGACAGGCTCCAAAGCTACAGGGAAACTCTGTCTCGAAAAACCAACCAACCAACCTACTAAACAAACAAACAAACAGAAAACCCAAATCTTTCCTGGAGACACACACCAGATTTCAGGTTCTGCTTTCTGTTTTGTTCTTTTTTGACACAGTACTGTCAAAAAAGTACTGGGCTACAGTATCGTGTAGCCCAGGCTGACCTGGTCTTGAATGGGTCCTGTGTACTACAGGTGAACTTGAACTTCTGATTCTCCCACCTCCACCTCCTGAAGGCTGAGGTTACTCGAGTGCTCCTACCCCAGCTGGGAGCTTTGATTTGGTGCTAGGGATGGAACCCAAGGCTCAATGTGTGCTTGGCAAATATTGTATCAGGAGGAGCTATAGTTACCTGCTTCCCTTTTCCCCTCTTCCCCTCCCCCACTTTCTTTCTCCTTCTTTATTCCCTCAGTCCCTCCCTTTTTTTTTTTTTTATAATCATTTGTCCCAATTTTATAAAGCTCTCTTCTTGGGAACCTGCTAAATTTACTGCCATCAAAGGTCTGCTCATCATTATAGCACCAGTGATTCCTGAACCTAGTGAGTATTTGACCATATAGGGGAGAAACTGAGAAAATGGAACTGAACCTGAGTGGGAAGAGCAGGCCGGCAGTGAGATCAAGGTGGAAGTAGGGCTAGAGTGAAAGGGTGTGGGGGTGAGGAGGAAATCTGAATTTGAGTTGTTTAAGACTCATTGGGCAGGGTTTTTTGTTTTATTTTGTTTTCTTATTGTTGTTTGAATGAGGTTTTGCTATCTAGTCCTTCCCAGCCTAGAACTTGCTGTGTAGACCAGGAAGTCCTCACACTTTCACAGATCCTCTTGCCTCTACTTCTAGAATGCTGGAATTAAAGGGGTGTGCCACCATACCCACTTTTCAGCTACGCTGACTGGATAATAATGATGATGATGATGGTGGCGATGATGACACTATTGGTTTCTGCCTGGTTACTGGAAGTTCCCTGGCAATTTATCATATTGGCAGCTCTTATGTTGCTTGGTGCTATGAGTGTATTGGTAAAAGTAAAATGTTGCGAATCCCCAAGTGGCTGCAGTGGGCAGTGCGCCATGAGACCACGCTGCAGGTCCCCGAAGTGGTGACAGGCAGCGGGCAGTGGATCCCGAGAGCAGTCAGTCCCAGGCAGGGATGGCACAGTTCCCTGAGTGGCTGCAGCAGGCCACGAGTTCCAGGCAGGGAGCCACGTGGTGGATGAGAAACCTCGATGGGGCAGCCAGTCACAGGGAGATACAGATGGATAGGCATGTCATGAGACCATGTCGTGGGTCTCCGAAGGTGGCTGGTAGGCGAGAGAAAGAGAGAGAGAGAGAGAGAGAGAGAGAGAGAGAGAGAGAGAGAGAGAGAGAGAGATACATATAAGCATAAATAATATTACAATTATCTGCTCATAAGGTGATTTCCCAAATGCTCTTTTTTGAAACTAATAAAGCAAAAGAAGATAGCATGAAGAGTGGCATTGTTTACAGTTTGGCAATTTTCCTCATTGTCAAGCTTACTAGAGGATGGATGGATTTTTATTTCTACTTCTGTTGTTTGATTTTATACAGCTGATGGTCTCCCCACAGCCCTGACTGGCCTGGATGTGGCAATCTGCCTCTGCTGCTGAAGTGCTGGGATTATAGGCACTTGATACTACTTGACTAGTTCGCACTTTGATTGTTCCTTCTACTTGTGTAGGACTTTGTCACATCATGTCTTAAGCATCTGAAAAACGTTACTAATTCATTATACCTTATCAAAAGTTATATTTGTCAGCATTATCACAAGATTTACCAAACCATCACAAAATTTAAAAACCTTATGGGGGTAAAATTCAGGGCTTCATGCATATATGTGCATCAGGCATCTTCTCTACCACTTAGTAACACCCTGAGACACCTAGCAAAAAATTTTAAGAGTTGAAAATCTGTCACACAGTGATGGATGTTTCAAAAATCTAACATTTGCTTAAAATTTTGTGTTTTGTCATTGCCATCCAATTTTTTTCAGGTAAGCCTGATACTTGTTTTTTTTTTTTTTTGAAAAAATTGTCTTCCTAAGCCTCTAAGCCTTAGTCTCCACAGTCTGTCAGCTGTTCTTTCTGAGTGAGTGATTTGAGCTCAAAAATCACAGGTATGCTTGTGCCTTTGTAGGACTTTGGATAGGATTCTTATTTTGTCCCAGAATGTTAGACATTTACTCAAGTCATAGTTATAATTGTTAGTTTCATCAAGGTCATTCTGAGGGGGGTCAGGTTGCCCTGGTTTAAGTTGTAATGCTAGTGGCACAGACTTCAGTCACTGTTAGTGGAGTGTGGGGCCTCTGCTTTGCCTTGTGCTAAGGCACTAACTATTCCGTCCAGTTTTGCTTTGTGCCCCATCAATGGAAATATCAACACAGTGACAAAAAGGCTACTGTCTTAGGTCTGTGGACCACCTTTGAGCACTGGGAGTGTATGCGAGGCGAGATACATTTAGAATTTGCTCTGAGTTCTTCATGGTTTTTCTTTCTTTCTTCCTTCCTTCCTTCCTTCCTTCCTTCCTTTTTTTTTGGGGAGGGGGTCTATTTCACTTGACAGGAAAGTTAAAAGAAACCAGGTGCTTAGGATGCTGATTCTGAAGACAACAGTATAGCCTCAAGTCTTCCTTCTGATCCAGGCTCGAGCTGGGTAGTGTTTGTTAAGTGCTTTCCTGAAGATGATGATGTTCTACAGTCTTTACCCTTGGAAAGTGTACCCTGTAATCAGCCTTGGCTGCACACACAAAGCAAAGAGGGACAGACTAACAGATGCACATTTGTTGAGTCACAGTTCTTCATGTAGAATTTGTGTAAGTTTCCTGGGATGTGTGGGCAAGTCACTGAGTGAAGCACAGTTAATAAAAACCCAGAGAAATTGGGGTTCAACCTGAAGATCCAAAAACAGCCACTGGCTCTTACCTTGACCTCAGTCTGAAATGTCAATCCTGTCTCCAGGAATCAGAATGAGACTATGCCTGAGAGCTGTTTCTTCCTATTTTATAATCCTCTCTAGTTCTGGGGTTAAAGGTGTGCACCACCCAGTTTCTATGGCAACTAGTATGACTACTGGGATTAAAGGTGTGTGTTACCATAACCTGATCTGTAAGGCTGACCAGTGGGGATGTTTTACTCTCAGATCTTCAGGCAGACTTTATTTATTAAAATACAATTGAAATGCCAGTACGACTGAGTGATTATTTGTAAAATAAGGCAGTTGCATTAGAAGCTTAGGATTTCATTCAGCTGTGATGATCCATGATTCTTTGGTTACTAGTTAGCTTTTAATCATTTATTAACTACATTTATTCTTTAAGATGAACGTATTAGATAGGGCTTATGCTTACTATCACTACGTTGGTTAAGCATTGACTTTGCAGTATGGAAAATGAAATGTATTAAAGACAAAGTAGAGGAGACTTGTCAGGGGAGAAGGCTTGCAGGAACAAATGAATTTTATGTACAGAAAAGAAATTAGAGTGATTGAGGGTTGTGCAGTTGGGAAAATAGTTAATAGAACCCTGAATTCTGTCTTCTTATCTTTTACTAGCATAGCAGAGAAAGAATGTTGAGTTTAGAATTAACACACAAGTCTGTGAGTTACAGTCTGTATGGGTAGATCTCAGTGTTGCCATTTGTTGTATGAACTCCTAAGAGCAAACCCCTAAAGTAACAAATAGATCTGAATGTGAGTACTGTGGATTCTGAGCTTCCTTTAGCTCCATAATTTGACCTGAGAGCTGTGCTTTCTTTTTGAAAGGGGAACAAGTCTTTAGATAAGACACATTATCATTGTTCTCTGACATTTTCAAAGAAGGACGGAAGCTCAGTAGGGAAAAATGGCCTCCAAATCCAGGTTTCTGCTCAGCCCGGCATCGATTCTTTCTTTTTCCTTTTCCATATTTAGAATGCTAGTGAGAGGGATTGGGTGAATCTTGGAAGGGGCAGTTTAGCTTCTTGAAAAGGAGAGAGGGCGCCTGTGATTGCAGTTTGTGTTCAGGCAAATCAAATTGGAAAGGTGGAAAAGCTGCCATTGTGGCAGTGTTTAAGGAAAAAAGGACTCCAGAGACTGTGTGTTTTGGAAATATTTGACAACATTAGCAACATCAACTACTGACACAAAAAAGAACCACCTCTTTGGCAAATCTTCCACAGCTGTGCCTGGAAAAGCAGCTTCGTTGGAACATTCCCACAAACTGTCACCAGCCACGAAGCAGCAGCTTCACAAATCAGAAATGATATCTTCAGGCACTGCTGTCAAGTGTTATTCAAATAATACCAGCCTCACATTTGAATAACAGCAGACATTTTGAATTAATTAATCAGATGAGATAGTCTAGGCCTTTTCTCATTAGTCTCTGGGTCAGGCTTGGGAAGATATATGTGGTGGTGATGATACACTTGCCTTTAATCATGATTTATGAAGATTTAGGATTGTGTGTGATTTGTCAGAGGTTCTGGGAAAAGGCTGGTGCATATTTCATTATCTAATCTGAGATTGATTTTATGGTGCTAGCAGAGCTCACACTGGTGTTCAAGTGCGTGGGAAGTCCAGGGCACATGCAGGCTTCTCACTGCCCTGCCTTTGCAACCGTCAGCCAGTGCTGTAAACTTGAACAGCTCGTAAGCAGTTCTTGCTTCAGTTGTGGGCAGAGTTTTTACTATGTTCAATGGGAGACGTTTCAGTGGTTGTTGAGCTAAAATCCACACAAGACATTGTAACTATGATCTGGTATGAATCATAGGCAAAGTTGGTAAATTTCATGGGTTGGTCATGGTGAGGATATAACATTTCATGGCTTGTCAAAGATTAATAGAAAAATCTCATTAAAATGGTGTAAATACTAGAAAAAAAAGCAAGGTACTTTTCCTCATGTTTTCTTGTGCTCAGGGTTAGTTTTAGTCTATTTAGGATATAAAGTCATATTTTTGTCTGTTGTTCAAACCATTAATAACTTATTGCAAACTAAAATAATTTATGCAAAAATATCTAGTTTAGTGCCTGGTATGCAGCAGATGCTGAATATTTGCTCATTATCATTTTACCTGCCTTTCCAAACCTTTCCCATTTGACTTTTAAAGTTCAGTTAACTTTGTTTACTCCTAACGTTTTAAAAATCCTGTTGATTTTAATTCTCCACGGAATACTTTATTTGAGGGAAAGGAATTCAAGAGGGTGAGACTGTCAGCTCAGCAGGCTAGATGATTGAGGCAGGACACGTGAAGGTGATAATTATGGATATGGTGAGGTGATGGTAGAGTCAAGGTGATGGTGATGGGGGGTGAGGATGGGGTGGTAGTCCTGGTGATGGTGGGTGAGGATGGAGTGGTAGCCATGGTGATGGTGGGTGAGGATGGGGTGGTAGTCCTGGTGATGGTGGGTGAGGATGGGGTGGTAGTCCTAATGATGGGGAGTGAGGATGAGGTGGTAGTCCTAAGGATGGTGGGTGAGGATGGGGTGGTAGTCCTGATGATGGGGAGTGAGGATGAGGTGGTAGTCCTGAGGATGGTGGGTGAGGATGGAGTGGTAGCCATGGTGATGGGGGGTGAGGATGGGGTGGTAGTCCTAGTGATGGTGGGTGAGGATGAGGTGGTAGTCCTAGTGATGGGGGGTGAGGATGGGGTGGTAGCCATGGTGATGGTAGGGTTAGGAATAAATATGTAAGAAACTGAGTGTTTGCCTGTTAGCATCTGGGGTTTGTTCTGACTTACTCATAGTGGATCCTTCTGTATCACCTGCCTCTGCAGACGGTTACATATTTATAAACTGATTTTTTTTCCCTTCTCTCACTCAAACTAAAATACAAGTTGCATGACATATTTAGGAATAACAAGACCCTTTTTAATCTTGTTATACAATTTTAAAGGTTACTTTTCCATTTTTAGGATTGTTTGTCAGGTATTGTATTACTGGCGTGACTGGTTAGTGCTTTGGGGACTGGTTAGTATTGGTATAGTAATGCCTGGTACATCTAGATGCATTAAAGACTGACAGTTCTAACTGGCATTTACTTTGGGGAGGGCAGTTGACAGATAATAAGATGTGTTGATATTAGGAGAGAATAGTATTTATGGGTAGTTTGGGGGCAACTTGTTTCAGAACAACACTGAATTCAGTAGATGTGAATTCAGTAGATCTGGGTCCCACTCTTAACTGCTACATAATTACTCTGTAACCTTGGCAAGTTACATCATTTTTTCTGAGGTTTAGTTTTCTTTTCCCTAAGTGAGGTCATTAATACCCAGCTTTCAGGGTTGTGGTGGAGATTAGGGGGAATGTGTGTGCAATACCTAATGAGTTGTCTGCATGTAGTAGGTGCATCATAAATGACAGCCATTGCTATTATCTTATCTGCTCATTTATTTCTTAAAGAAACTTTGAGATCCAGGCATGGGGGCACAATATATTTATCCTAGTTCTTGGGAGGCGGAGCCAGAAGGGTTGTGAGTTCAAAGTCATCCTCTGCTGCATAATGCTTTTAAAGCCAGCCTGGACAATATGAAACCCTGCCTCAAAATGAAATAAAAGGGACACAGAGGACTTGCAGCATTACAAGTTCCTCAGAGACACAGCAAATGCTTTCTGTTAAAAAACAGGGTGAATAACGTAAGTAGGATTATTGAGAAGGATGAAGGGCAGGTGGGACTGCATCGGCTGTGTGAGGCCTTGACAAGGGCGCAGGTCTTCAGTTGGCGTTGGGTAGCTCTGATTGGTGCAAGCAACAGGAAAGGATTAGTATTGTCCACGATTTGCTTCAAAAACTGTTGAAACAAATGTTGGTCAGTGATTATATGCAGTAGTTAATAATAGGGACTTTTAAAAGGGCAGTAGTGCTTTAAATAAAACTGAGAAATGAGAAGACTTAGATGATCAATTAATTGACTCATTTTATCTTCACTTGTGTGGTGTCTCACTCCTATTTATCCTTCGGGTCCTGAACTGTGTCCTTCTAGAACAGTGATTCTCAATCCATGGGTCAGGACCCTTTTGGGGTTGCATATCAGATATCCAGCATATCAGATATTTGCATTCGATCCATAACAGTAGCAAAATCACAGTTAGGAAGTAGGAATGAAAACAATTTTATGGTTGGGGCCCACCCGACATGAGGAACTGTATTAAAGGGTCGCAGCACTGGGAAAATTGAGAGCCACTGCTCTAGATCATGTTTTTAAACTCTCAATTATTTTTTAAAAATTACATCTTATTTGTTTATTTGTGTGTGTGCATGTGTGTGTATATGCAGTCTAGTGCATGTGTGCAAGTCAGAGGATAACTTTGTGGAGTTGGTTCTCTCCTTACACCTTTACTTTTATTCCAGGGATTGAACTCGGGTCACCAGGCTTCTTGGCAAGCCCTGCTGAGCCCCTTTGCTGGCCCAACCTCTCAGTTCTGTTAGTGACCTGTTTTTGTTTTTTGTTTTTTGTCCTGTCAGTGCACTGTGAACTCTAAGTTCAGACAGTGTGTTTTGTCCTTTGGTGGTATCTTCTTTGTTGACATGAATTCAATGTTGTATATAATAGAAAAAAGAGAAAGTAAGGTGCTTGTTAGTTTTTGGCAAAGGCAGTGGTTGTGGCTGTCATTTACTCGGAACTAGAGAGTGGAACTTCAAGGATGTGTGTTGTTTATTATCACCCTTGTTTTTATGTCAGTTCAGATGCATGCCAGAAGTATATGATTATTCCATTTATATTTAAGTAAAATCCAACAATATGAAATTAATTATTTGAACTATACAGCTTGGTGTCATTTTGTATAGTCACAGTGTTATACAACCACCGTTTTGCTCTTGTTCTAAAACATTTTTATCACCTCAAAAGAAGCCTTCTTTACCCACTGTTATATAGTTACTATTTTTTGCCCATTCCTTGCCAACCACCAGTGTGTTTCCTATCTGTATAAATTTATCTTTCCTGGGTGCTTCATATTAATGGAATCATATAATATGTGGTCTTTCACTGGCTTCTTCCAGCTAACAATGTTTTAGAGGTTCTTCTATGCTGTAGTATTTTAGTATTTCACTCATTTTATGGCTGAATAATATTCCATTATATGGCTATACTACAATTTATCAGTTGGTAAAAAATAGATTTTCCCTTTTGTGAATAATGCTGTTTTGACCATGTACAAGCATTTGCTTGATTATATGTTTTTAATTCTTTGGTATCTATGTGTAGGTGTTGCTAGGTCTGGATCATATAAGTGTATTTACTTTGTGTGTTTCTGGGAATTGAACCCAAGGCCTCAAGCCTGCTCTTGTTTTAACTTTGATGAAATGACAAACTATTTTTCCTGGTGACTATAGCATTTTACAGTCGTACCAACGTCACATGGTCCTAGTTGTTTAACCATACTTATTATTTTCACATATTGCAGTGTTTCTGGCTGGTAAACTGGTATCTTCTTGTGGTTTTAATTTGCACTTTCATAATGGATGAGTGCTTATTGGTCATTTGTATATCTTTGGAGAAACATCTGTTCAGTTCCTTTTCCCATTTTAATTGAGCCCTTTGTCTAGTTGAGGTGTTCTTTGTTCTGGATACTAGACCTGTACCAGATGTATGATTTGCAAATATTTTCTGTTCTTTATGTTATTTTACTTTGTAGAAAATGTCAGCCTTTGTTACACTAAATGTTCTAAATTTTGCTGAAGTCCTTTTGAATCTAAGGATTTGTTGCCAAATCCAAAATCAAAAGACTACTATTTTAAAAGAAGACTTATTTATTTTTTATTTTATGCATATGTATGTTTGGCCTGCATGTATGTCTGTACCATGTATATGTCAACAGAGGACTGAAGAGGGTGTTGTATCCCCTGGAACTGGAGTTATGTATGACTGTAAGCTGTCATATTGGTGCTGGGAACTGAACCTGGGTTCTCTGGAAAAACAGCCAGTGCTCATAACTGCTAAGTGATATCTCCAACCCGCATATTCTATGTTGCTAAGATTTTATAGTTGTAGTTTTTACATTCATGTTGTTAATGCACTAGAGTTAGTTTTGCACATAGTGTAAAGTAGGGGCTCCACCTCATTCTTCCAGAAGTGTCTTATTCAGTTGCCTCAGCACTGTTCACTTAAGAGTCTGTTCTTTCTCTGTTGTGTGGTCTTGGTGCCTCTGTTGAAGATAAGTTGACTGTTGATAAATGGTTTACTTTTGGACTGTGCTGCTATTAGCCAAGTTGGAAGGGACGAGCTATAGGAGTCATTGACACTGGACATGGAGCTACAGAACTTGGGAGTTTACTCTGCTGGTCCTGCTTTGGTCTAGTTTTTTCTTACTGTGTCACCATTCCTCCTTTTTGGAATGGCACTTTGTAATTTGTTTTTTGATTTTGATCTTACATGGGGAACAATTAGGAAGTAGCCTTGCATCTTAGAAGAGACCTTGGACTTTTAAATTTTGACATTTGAAGTTGTGTGCAGTGTCTACAGAGGCCAGAAGAGAATGTTGACCCCCCCTGCAAGTGGAGTTATAGATGGTTGTGAACTGCCTAATGTGGGTGCTGGGAACCAAATCTGGGTCTTCAGGAAGAGCTGTTCTGCTCCCTAACCACAGTTTCTCCACCCCCACCTGAGCCTTATCTTTATATGTTGATCTTGTGCCTTGTAACTGCTCAAATTTTATTGACTCTAGTAGACTTTTTGTGTTTTGGGGGCCATTGCCATTACAGAGTGGGGAGGGGGAGAGGGAGGGAGAAGTGTTAGTTTTGCTTCTTTTCTTGCTTAGTTGACCTTGCGAACTTTTAACAGTGTTGAATAGCTCTGGAGAAAATAGTTGGCTCTGCCTAGTTTTAATCTTAGTGAGTAAGCTTTGAGTCTTCACTGCATGATGCTAGTTGTGGGTTTTTCACACTTGTCACTCCCTTAAAAAATTTAAAGCTCTTTCTTTATGTGTGTGCACGTTTTGCCTGCATATATGTATGTGTGATGGTACCCTTGGAGTACTATCTTGACTTTTCTGTTTTGATTCCTAATTCAGTCTTTTTCAGAGATCATCTCAGATGAGGACTGTTTTCTTAAGTCCATGTAGGTAATCTGAGTGCTTCAAGAAATTGTCCCTTTCTTCCAAGTGGTGGTGGTTACACAACACTGTTCATACTATTCTCATTTATTTCTGAAGCGCTGATAATAGAAGGACTTTTCTGTTCATAGTATTCCCTTACGGCCTTTTTGATTTCTGTAGGTCAGTAGTAGAATGCCCACTTTCATTTCTGAGCTTTATTTGAGTTCATCTCCTTTTTACCTGTCATAGCTAGAGTGTGCTTATTTACATCTTTCAAGAATCAAATTTTGACTTTTGATTCTAATTTTTTATTTTTATTCTGTTTTGGCAGTTTTCACTCCGGTGTTCATTATTTTCTTTCTCTTGCTAGTTTGCATTCACTTTGTTCTCTTCCTTTAAAGTATGAAACTAACTTATTGATTTGGGGTTTGTTATTTTTTTTTCTTGCAGTATCTTTCCATGTTTCCCAAACTTGTCTTAACTCCTGAGGTACATGTGATCACCCCGTCTCACCCTGTTAGATAGCATGGACCAAAGGCATGGACCATTGTAAAATACTTTTAAAGTAACCTCCCCCAAGTAGCTCAGACTACAGATATATGCCATGGAGCCCAGCTGCTGTTGCTACTGCTGCTGCTGTTTCTTCTCCTTTTCCCTTAAAGGATAATTTTAATTAGATGTTAAATGGAGATATTTGAATTTTACTTTCCCCCCTTCAGTATTTATGTATTTATTTCTTTTCCTCAAGACAGGGATTCTCTGTGTAACAGTCTTGGTTGTCTGAAACTCACTATATAGACCAAGATGGCCTTGAACCCACAGAGATTCACCTGCCTCTGCCTCCTGAGTACTGGGGTTGAAGGTGTGCACCACCACCACCTGGCTACCTTTCATTATTTTAAATATATCATTCCACATTCTTCTTACCAACATGGCTTCTGTCAAGAACTTGACTGCCTGGGCTGGAGAAATGGCTCAGTGGTTAAGAGCACTGACTGCTCTTCCAGAGGACCCGGGTTCAATTCCCAGCACCCACATGGCAGCTCACAACTGTCTGAAAATCCAGTTCCAGGGGACTTGACACCTTCACACCAATGCACATAAAATAAAAGATAAATAAATCATTAAAAAAATTAAAAAAAAAAGAACTTGACTGCCAATCTCACTGAGGACATTTTAAGCCTGATGAGGTGTTTCTCTCCCTTATGTGTGAATCTGTTCACATTTACCTTTGGAACTGATATTTTTTTTACATGATTTGGAGGAATGCCCCATTTTTTTATTTTTTATTTTTTATTTTTCGTCTGAGTGACTTTTGCATTAGGTGAAGCAAACCAGAGCCTTCTATTTGTTCTTCAGACAGCTCCCAGGTCAGTATGAACAAAGCTCTTTGGTAATAAGGTTTGTCCTGCTCCTTCAGAACCAGAGGTCAGCATCCCACCCGACCCTCAGCGTGGATTTTGAGATCACTGCTGAGGCAGGTTGGTAGATTGTGGGGGAATGTACACATGCCAAAAAGCTGTCCTCCTGTTTTGCGTTGTCCCAGTTATTTGCATATTTATTTCAGTGTTTCTTTGCTGTAAAGTTTTATCTCCCAGAGTTCTGGATTTGGTTTGGTCAGTTTTTATTCGGCTTTTTGAAGTTTCTGAGGAAGGAATGGCCTTTGAAGCTTCTTCCTCTGTTTTCTACTGCTGTTCTGGAAATGGACTCAGTTTTGAATATGTTGGCCTGAGGGACTGTGGGGGGCTCTGCGTGTTTTCCAACAGTACTTTCATCTATTACTTTCTTTGGGAAGAAACCAGAGGTTTAGGTAAAGGATGGGGGAAAAAGGAGTTTAAATTGGTCTGTGAGAGTACCAGGGATTCCACCATTGAGTCCACCACGGAGGTGAAGGGCTAATAGTCAGAGGAGCCTGTGGCAGAGTGAAGTAGGGAGCATCATTAGGGAGTGGTTTCTTCCACTGTGAACTCCATCAGATGGCCCCAGTGAGAGGAAATTAACCGTGTACTCCTTATCCTAAGTTGTTTCTCTAGAACGATGGCATTGAATGAGAGGAGGAAAGGAATTGATGATGACCTACAGGTGACTTAAAATGAAGTCTTTTTCCTCCTTTATGTTGACAAGAATATCAAGTCTGTGATCAGAGAAGACCTGGTAGAGAACAAGAGTAGACAGCAAAAGATGCATTAGAGGAACATGGAGGAGTAGAATCAAAGAATCAAGATCATAGAAGAACTGAGTGCAGGATATTAGTTAGCTTTTTAAGAATTTACAAACAACACACCATTAATCCCAGCACTCAGGAGGCAAAGGCAGGCAGATCTCTGAGTTTGAGACCAGCCTGGTCTACAGAGGGAGTTCTAGGACAAATGGGGCTTCACAGGGAGACCTTTCTTCAAAAACAAACAAACAAATAATTGTGTAAGTAAATAGCCTGTAATTTTATATATACTTGTTGGATATAAACAGACAATTAGTGCATATCTATAACATATAACAATTAGATTGGGATAATTAGAATTTCTACCTGAGACATTCTACTTACCTTAAAACATATCATAAGTTGTTTTACTAGATAATTGTTCTACCTTTGCTGTATTGCATTAAAAACTCTGCCATAAAGTGAGGGAGGGGTGAGGGTATGGATAAGTTTGTAAATGTGAGCTGGAAAACAGGGAACTCATACTGAAATATTAAGTTTCTTTGATTAGAACGGTCATTTGTTGATTGGGAGTAAACTGATTGAAGGAGAGTGTTGAAGGGAATGATGAGAAGTCCTGTAACAGTCCTGAAGGAAATGAAAGAATTATCCTGACCAAGGGTAAGGAAGACAATTGCTTGATTGCAGATTCAGCTGAGGTTGCTGGCTGGCACTGAAACTGTGCTAGCATTGCCAGTTGTGATTTCTCCAGTAAGTCGACATAGATTCCAAATTTACATGAGCTTGGGTGTGTGTAGCAGATGAGAGAAAAGAGTAGAGATGTAATGGCTTATAGGCATTGTTACAAGAACGGTTAGGACCTTCTTCCGAGGGAAAGAGAAGAGGAACAAGATTGGTTGGTGTGACTAGACTGAGGATAAGAGGACTGGCAGAATAAGCTTAGGAGTCTAAGATGAGGCATTTAACTTTTGTTGCAAAGGTGAAGCAGTTCAGGTGAAGGATGACATATTTAGGATATGACTGTGGGAAGCAGTGTATTACCTAGAGCTAGGATTTTTTCCCCCTTTAAAGGAGGTCAGAGAATTATAAGGCTATGGCCATGGTCGAATTTCTTATATGCTTCTGGAGGTCACAGACTAATGAATGACTTGAGTTTTAAGCTTACATTTTTATTTACTTTGATTTTTTGAGACAGGGTTTCTCTGCATAGCTTTGGCTGTCCTGGAACTTGCTCTGTAGATCAGGCTGGCCTTGAATTTACAGAGATCTGCCTGCCTCTGCCTCCCAAGTTCTGGGATTAAAGGTGTGCACCATCATTGCCTGACTTTATGCCTATATTTTTAACAAATGTGGGTGAATATTAGTATTAGCTAATGACCAGCAGTGGCTGTTGCCTTGCCAAGTTAATGTTTTCTTAGCTAATTATTTCCAGTGAAGATTAAGCTATGGATACTTTTTTGAAAATAGTTATTAATTTAGGAGAATGAGCCCTGTGTAAATACTGCTCGTACCATGTGTTTTTTATTGTTGTTGTTGTTTTTTTTTTTTTTTGGACTTTTGAGGCAGGGTTTCTCTGTAGTTTTTTTTTAATATTTATTTATTATGTATACAATATTCTGTCTGTGTGTATGTCTGAAGGCCAGAAGAGGGCACCAGACCTCATTGCAGATGGTTGTGAGCCACCATGTGGTTGCTGGGAATTGAACTCAGGACCTTTGGAAGAGCAGGCAATGCTCTTACCCTCTGAGCCATCTCTCCAGCCCCTCTCTGTAGTTTTTGATGCCAGTCCTGGAACTAGCTCTTGTAGACCAGGCTGGCCTCGAACTCACAGAGATCCTCTTGTCTCTGCCTCCAGAGTGCTGGGATTAAAGGTGTGGACCACCACCTCCTGGCCCATGTGTTCATTTTGTAGCAAGTATTAAATGTCTACTCTAGACCTTCAAGTTGCCACTGATTAGGGTAAGAGACAGATCTTGGACAGACAAGCAAGTGCAGTGAACTTAGTGCTGGGGCAGTGCTCTTATGAATGGTTCCTCACAGTCATAGGAAGGACCCAGAACCATCAGAACCTCTACTTACAGCTTCTCATTTCAGTGTGTGTGTATATAATTTATTTTTATTTTATGTCTATAAAAGTGTTTTTCTTGTATATATGTTTGTATGTTATATGTGTTTGTGGTACCTGTAGAGACCAGAAGAGAATGCAGGATCCTCCTGGAATTGAAGTTAAGAGTCAATTTTAAGCCACCATGTAGGTGCTGGGAGTTGAACCTAGGTCTTCTGGAAGAGCAGCCATTTCTCTTAATAGCATTCCCCTCTCTATATATACTCATTATATATTATATATATATTATGATATACACATATATGATATATACCACAAATATTTCAGGCAATATAAAGGTACAGATCATATAGAAGCACCCATACATGGCATGTAATTTAAGAAAGCGTATTACAGATAAAATTGAAGGTTTGCTATTTATCTTTCCTTTATCCCATTCCCTTTTATTTTCTCCTTCATGCCACACTGAATTTGTTGTTCATAATTCCCATGATTTTGTTTTAAATTGTGCATGATCCATAGCCTTCAGGTTGCATATATCCAGCCATATATAATTGTTTCATAATTCTGACAAAAGTAACTTTTAAACAGTTTAAGGCTGGAAGGTTGATTTGAGCTCACCATTCCAGAGGGTTTCAGCCCATTATGGCAAGAAAGAAGAGGGACCAGTTTATTCATGGACTTGTGCCAGAGGCTGCTTTCACCAGCTTAGATCAGGATGCAGAGTGTTGCAGATGCAGGGCTGATGTGATCTCCAAAGTCCTACTATAGTGGCTGGTTCTACCAAGCTAGCCTTGCCTAGTAAAAAGGTTCAACAGCTTTCCCCAAATGACACAATCAATTGGAAAACAAACACGAAAACATGGGCCTTTGGGGACCATTTAATATTTAAATTATAACAACACTACTTTTAACTCTTTACAATTTACTTTTTTCCTTTTAATGTTGTTTGTCACATATTTTCCAAAACTGATATATTTAGCCAACGTTTATTAATTTTTCCTGCTGTCTGTAGTATTCCTTTAAGTATTCTATAGTTTGTTTCTTTTTATTCTTTTCTTTTTTTAATTGATTTTTATTGAACTCTACATTTTTCTCTGCTTCCCTCCCTGCTTCTCCCCTCCCCTTCAACTCTCCCCCAAGGTCTCCATGCTCCCAATTTGCTCAGGAGATCTTGTCTTTTCCTACTTTCTACTTCCCATGTAGATTAATTAGATCTATGTAAGTCTCTCTTAGTGTCCTCATTGTTGTCCAAGTTCTCTGGGATTGTGATATGTAGAATGGCTTTCTTTGCTTTATGTTTAAAAACCACCTATGAGTGAGTACATGTGATAATTGTCTTTCTGTGTCTGGGTTACCTCATTCAAAATAATGTTTTCTAGCTCCATCCATTTTCCTGCAAAATTCAAGCTGTCGTTATTTTTTTCTGCTGTGTAGTACTCCATTGTGTAAATGTACCACATTTTCCTTATCCATTCTTTGGTTGAAGGGCATTTAGGTTGTTTCCAGTTTCTGGCTATGACAAACAAAGCTGCTGTGAGCATTGTGATGGTGGACACATTGCTTTAGTTTTAATATTGTAAAATACTCTAAAACTGATATTATAAAATGCTCTAAAAATGCTTTGGTACACTTTTTTTTTTCCATGTTGTGGATCTCTTACATCAAACCCAGGACCTTGTTTACTACAGTCAAACCCAGGAGCTCATACATATTTGAGTCATTCTCAGGACTTGTACATGCTAGAGTCAAATCCAGGACCCCATACATGCTAGGCAGGAACTCTGCCATGGAGCTACTGTCTCAATCTCTTACAGCTTTATTTATTTATTTATTTAGAGGCAGGGTCTCACTGTGTAGACCAGGCAGACCTTGAACTCTCAGAAAAATGCCTGAACTCTGCCATGGAGCTACTATCTCAATCTCCTACAGATTTATTTATTTATTTATTTAGTTATATATTTAGTTATTTATACATTTAGAGACAGGGTCTCACTATGCAGACCAGGCAGACCTTGAACTCTTAGAAATCTGTCTGCCTTTGCATCTAAAGTTCTCAGACCAAAGGTGTGTACCATCATGCCTGGCCCCTTACAGCCTTTTGAGGTCAATTTTCATTGCTATTTAACAGATTACCTTCACATTTAGCATTTAGCAGTTTTAAAATGCAAACATTTATCATCACAGAGAATATTTTTATTTATTTATTTTTGTTTGTAAGCTAATCGCGTTTAAGTGTTTTTGTGTTAGGTGCAGTTATGTTAGGGTTTACTTAGGGGAGGATTTGCTTCTCTGATCATTCATGTTAATGGTACCCAGGTTCTTGCTGAAAGTCAGAGACATCTACCTTTTTTTAGATGGTCTATCTGTAAGTAGCTTACAGCATGACTGCCGACTTCCCTCATAGTGAGTGAAAGTGGGGCTTCAAGTGGATGTCAAGATTATTATGTACCCTAATTTTGGTATGCTATTACTGCTGCCATATTCTCTTTTTGTAGAATTGAGTCATTAGGTCTATTTCATGATTAATAAGAGGAGATTACATATGGGTGAGACTATCAGGGGCTGACATTACTTGGGAGCTGTGTACTGTTTGGGATGATGGGTTGTGCAGTCTTTTCCTGTAGTGGTTATTCCAGTGTGTACTGCATTAAAAACTTGACTACAGTAGAAGTGGTAGTGGTGGTCTGTGTCTTAGTGACCTATGTATGAGGAAAAATAGTTATGATCTGTATCATCTGACAAAAAGAGAAAAACAATCAAGCTATGGCAGTTATTTTAACAATTTATGTATTTATATGATTTTTATAGTTTGCTCCCATTGTTAATAGTGAACCTTACTACATTATGTATTGTGTATTAACTATTAAAGAAGTAAATGTATATTATATATTTATACATGTATATTTATATGCAGAAGTTAAATATGTTCATATATATGAGATAAATAAATCTATATTTTATACCCCTAGAATTGTGTGTAATGAAAAGCATACCAAGAGTAAGGGACAGCTGGCAGCCTGAGAAGTGTTAGAGTTTGTAGACATTTTAACGCTATGTTTGTGTTTGAGTACACATATGTGCAGGTGTTCGTGTCTGTGAGCACACATGTGGAAGCTAGAGAGTGATCTTTCAGGTGTTTTCCTCTATTACTCTGTCCTTTTTTTAATTTTTTTTTGAGGCAGAGACTCTCACTGAACCTAGAAATGACTGTTTCGTCTACACTGGCTAGCTAGAAAGCTCCCAGGATCCACCGTCTCCACCCCCAGTAGTTACAGGTGTGCACTGTCATGCCAGCTTTTCTGTGGGTTCTGTGGATCTGAATTCAGGTCCTCATGCTTGCAAGGCAGGCATTTTACTGATGGACTCATATCCTCAGAGCCAAGAAATTTATTTCTAAATCAATTTTTTGATTTGTATATAATTTTATCATTAATAAAGATGAATAAATTTGCATACTAAGATGGGTATGCTTGTTTATTTTTAAATAATTAAATATCGATTAAATATTTGATACTGTGGTACATAGATCTTTTCCAGCATTTTATAACACCTTTTTATGTTTTTTTTTTTTACATAGGCTTACTTACCTGAAAGTCATGACAATCCTCCTGCCTCAGCCTTGTGCCTGATAGGTTTATAGGCTTGAGGCACCATTCTCTGTATTTTGACTTTGCAATTGTCAATGCTGAGAATGCCACTTTGCATGAATATATAGTACAAATCGTAGAAGAATTTTTTGGGTTAATTCAGAAATTGTTGAGGATTTTGTTTTTATCCCATATCAAAATTCTCATAAGGATTAAAAAAAAAAAACAAAACTCAAGAGACCAGCTCGAACAGCAGTTTTTAAAATAAAACATTTCAGCACATTTCAACCTAAAGATAGAGTAGGTTGATATTTACATTGTGAGGAACAACAGTAGGAAATTAGTAAGTCCTTGTTTTTCATAATAAAGCTAAAACATTCTGTTTCTTCAAGGGCAGAGAAGCTCACACAGTAGTAACGTTGAGGTTTTTAACATCCAGTATCCCGAGCTTGAACTGAGGGGTTTCAGGGCACGTTTGCCATATGGCAGTATTTTGATCATTGCATGTCCAGAAACCTTTCTCTGGTTGCTGTTAAGGTTCCACAGCCTCATTTTTGTTATTTACCACACATGTGGGCCAGACACACAGTTTAAGAAGCTGTGCCTTAGTTCATGGATTGCAGACTGGCTAGTTCATTTCCAGGGTGCCATTCCTCAGGAGGTCTCCCCTGCCAGCCTCAGGTGGTGGCTTCACATTAGGAAGCAGTGGTTTCTCATGCTTTTCACACTGTTGTTTTTGCTTTTTCATGAAAGCAGATTTGAGAATGTGTAATTTTTACTTTTGTTATTTAAGCAACTTTACTGAGGCATATTTCATTTATAATAAACTGAATATACTTAATTCATAATTTGGTTAAGTTTTGACATATGTGTATACCTGTGATGCTATTACTGCAGTCAAGATAATGAACATATTCATAAGCCTTGAGTTTCTTTGTACCCATTGCATGAATTTTTAAAATGCAATACATTATGCTAAAATAAATGTATGTAATAAAACCATCCTTGCAGGGAATATAGTGAGTGATCACATTTTAAAAGTTTGTATTCAGTCACTGCAGTGAGCATGTAGAGGACAGAGCTGTAACCTGTGTATTCAGTCACTGCAGTGAGTGTAGTAAAGGACAGAGCTGTAACCCTGTGTATTCAGTCACTGCAGTGAGCATGTAGAGGACGGAGCTGTAACCCTGCGTATTCAGTCACTGCAGTGAGCATGTAGAGGACAGAGCTGTAACCTGTGTATTCAGTCACTGGCATGAACATGTGATAGTATTTTAACCTTATTGTCATAGAGCCTATATGTTTTGTTTTCTTGCAAATATAGTGTTTTGTTTCTTGCAAAAGACTATGTTATATGTATTTTTTGTTTTATAAATGAGGACATTAACGTGTGCAGATCCAGAGTCACTAGAAAAATGTGTAAGTTACAGGGTGTGGGAGGAAAACTGTATTTTCAACTTCTTTGTTTGGTAGAGCAGTGCTACTTGACCTGTGGAACGTCTGGCCTTCACCTGGAATCTTACTAGAATAAAAAAATCTTAAAAATGCGGTAGATGAATGGAAGGAGATTTGAAATCTGATTCAGTTATGGCTCTGTGTCTGCAATGGAGTGACGCTATGGACAGTACTGTGAGAAGTTTTTCTCTGAGCTTTCTCTATACCATTGTTTTTGATTGATTAAAAGATTGCTAAGGATAAACTAACAAACAGATACCCTAAGGTATTAGGATTACCTGTTCATCCCTCGAGCCAAGATTATGTCTGGTCTCTGATGCGCAGAGTAGATAGAGCCTTGTGCTTATTATTTTTAATAGTTCTGTAAGTTAACAGTCTGTTGTTCCCACCGCATCCCAAAGGAACAGGGCCAAGCAATCAAAAGCAGAATTAAATACTTCTCAGTGGGTACACCAAGGGAGGGCCTCATGTTGTGTTCTATCTAGCCAGCCAGGAAACCCTTCCATTAGCCTCTTTCTAATGTTTGCACTGAATGAGCCATTACATTCTGAAGGCAGTGCTCACTGAATCCAGTATTGATGCATTCACTTACCAAACTCCTCTGCCTCTGGCAGAACAGCCTTTTACTGATGGTGGTGGAGTAGAGCAGCAGCCACTGGTTTCACCCCTACTTACTGAGAAGCTGTGTGATACTGCTTCTCTCTCCATATCCCTTATTTGTAGGGCCCCATTCTAATTTTATTCTTTGTGCCGTGCTCCAGAAGCGTTTCCAGGCTGATTGTTACTGGTTGATGGGGACCCTTTCTGGATGTTTGTGGGTAGAATCCTGTCCAGGATTAAAACACATCTGAGATGTGTTGTAGTAGAGTAAGATTTTAATATCTTAAAGAGTGTACCAGAGTAGCTCTTCTAATTTGTGATATTTTCACATAATGCCTAGCTGGTATATTCTTATACCCTTCTGGAGGGAACCAAGGATTTTTTTTTGTTTGCTTGCTTTTAAAAGTGCTGTTATATTCTTTTAGGTGAAAGCATGCATGTTAGAGTTAACTGGCCCACCACGTTTTAGCAGTTCTAGCTTTACAACAACAATGAATCTTTGTGTTCAGCTAGCTAATCACATATAAAATGAATCACAGCTCTTCCAATCATGCTTCATCAATCTAAGGAAACCAGTGGAGGGCTTGGTGCAACAGTTTCATTGACACTGACGTTATGAGGTTCATCACTGGTGTTGATTTAATCTCCAGTTAGAGTCCTATGCAAAATTTCAAAATGAAATAAACCTTTAATATGAGATGGTCTGTTGAAGTGCTGTCAGTTTGACAGTATCATTTAGAGCTTACCAATAAGAGACACACAAACATGGCAGTTTGACTGTCAGTGACCGTCTCAAGGTCTCTATCATGCTTCTGAGCCTTGCTGGTGGTCTGCTAGCAGGATTTTGGCTTGTCTTTAGTTGATTTCAGTTTTAATCCTTAGCAGCACAGTATAGCTTGGCCTTTGTAATCTCATGCACACCCGTCTTAAAATTTCAGAGTATACATTTAGCTTGTAGTGAAAATATTTGTTGTGTGGGAATAGCTCAAATTAAAATTGGAAACTGGACTTGGCATGTGTTTAGTTCACTTTCCAAGGTTAAAGTCCAGAACCGCAAAGTGGATCTTTACCTTGCTCTCCTGTATTTTAGCTTTACTGATGATTTGAAACCATAACAGTTAATATGCTTTAGCCTTTGCTTTTACAGACGAGAAATGGATCTTATACTTATATCACCAGGTTTCAAAACTATTTCCACTAAGTGGGATGGTTTACTACCTCAGGGGTAGTGCATTAAGCCTATTGCTCTTGAGAATCCATTTTCATCTCTTCTCACCAATTGATGGGACAGATATGACAAGCCTTTAAAGTGGAGTAGAAATTTTTTGTGGGGTGGGCTGTTGTATTAAATTGTTCACTACCACCACCATGGATGTTGTAAAGACTTGTGAGTGGGTAGCCTATGGCTAAGAAAAGAGATATATTGTCTGCCGTCTAGAGGCTGTAAGGTCTAAAATATAGGGAATAGTTTTCTTTCTATCTGCTAACTGTTTCACCCTTTTTAAATTATGTGCTGAGTCAATGTGCTCCAAAGAGCTTTCTTGATTAAGCATCATGAGAAAACATGAGTCAAGTTCTTAACTGTGTATAATGCTCTAAGAGACCTGGTTTAAAGATTCTATGGAGTCTTTACAATTCTTAATTTGAATCAGTATATTTTTATATAAGAAAAATTAGATTTAGAATATTTTTGTTGATTGTTCTTTGTAAGGATTGGGGTTACCTAATTAATGTGGTAACCACATCCCAGTTCTTCTTGGTTCAAAACCCCTTGCCATTGTGTTAATGACCATTCATTTGCTTCTTGCTTTTACTCATATTTTTGTCAATAGAATTAAAGTGAAAGGAAGAATGTTATAGGATATTCATATATAATGCAAAAAAAACACAGTAAAGTTTTACAACAAGATAATCACTACTTTGAAGAGCCTAGGTTCTGTTTTAGGAACATCTTTAGAATGAAAAGCAGATTTTGAAATGTTATAGATGTTTTAACCACATTTGAATTAGTAGTACAATATTTTAAATGGTGTCCATTGACTGTACTAAGCCATTTGCTTTAAAAGTGCACTGAAAACACAAGAGGTCTCCCTGGCTCTACTTTGTTCTTCACACCTTACTTTTCAGGGCTCCCCCATTACCTTTTTTAAATGATAAATTTCGTTTCTATTCAAGGTGTATTATTTAATTCTTAGAAGCATACTCAATCATGTATTGCTATTATTAGAAATGCTTAAAAATCAACAGACAAAAACAAACAAGCACAAGTCACTATGTATATGCAGTTATATATACAAATAAGTGTATATGATTTACATAATATATAATTCAATTATTGCCACATGTTAGAACATATATTGTCTTACATAGTTAGCCATTCTTCCACCCTGCAAGAACAGTGATAATTTCCTCACTTAGCAAAAATCCTCAGTTAGTAACTATATTACATATTAGTAACTATAGTCCTCATCTTGGATTTGTGTGTGTGTGTGTGTGTGTGGTGGTGTTAGACCTAGGCTTGATGAAAGGCAATTGCTCTATCACCTGGCTGCACCCTTAGTCCCACACTCCTCATGTTGTACACATGATCCATATATTAGTGAGTTTTATTTATCTGCTGATAAGGGTTCTTAAGGAAAATTTAATATGCTTTCTACTTCAGGTGTAGACAGAAGCAAAGCATTAACAGAAAGGAAAGCAACATTTTACAGAAGCAAGCAATACTGTGTGAAGCTAGGCATGAAGTTGCTTCTATTTATTAGAAACATGGAGAGAAACAGCAGCCCCATTCATTTCTGTGGCTTTGCTGTTGATTCACAGAATTTTTGTGTTGTTTTTCACAATATATTTCTAGGGAACAAAGTTCAGTGTAGTTTCAATACAAATATATGCTCCTGTTTATAAACCAATCATTTTAATACATTATTATTACTTGAGCTAATAACAAATAGTTCTCTGTCAATGAACTAAAAAGGTACAAAGTTCATAGTAATTCCCAGATAGCTTCGTAATTACCCAGACAGCTTGTTGTTAGAAGAGCTGTTAAAATCTTGGATTATGAAGTATATTGTTGGTTATTTTACTCCCATGGAGTTTCTAAAGATTGTTAGTACATTTGTCTACAATTATTCACACAAATCTCAGAGTCTTGATTAATAAAATTTATAGCCTAAGCCAGAATGATTGCATATAAACTGGATAACCTTCTTCCTCTCCCATTCTTTGTCCTAACCCTTTGGGTCTCGGTTAAACTCACACTAAGGCATCTTTTTCTCTTTGTTTTAATTCTTTACCTCACCATTTGTTTGGTTTTTGGGGTTTTCGTTAGTTTATCTATTATTTATGTGTTTATATGTTCTCCATTTGTTTTCAAAAATCCATAAATTAACTGAATGACTACTTTTATTGACTTTTCTTTATGTGTGTCTTCACTTCTTAAAGGCAGAGTCTCCTGTAGCTCAGGCTGTGTCAAACTCTGTGTAACTGAGTGACTTTGACCTTTGTATCCTCCTGTCTTTGGAGTGCTGGGACAAGCATGCATCTCTACATAGTTGGTGCTAGATCAAACCTAGTGTTTCATGAATGCCAGGCAAGCACTCTATCAATTGAGTTAGAGTTCCAGCCTCTTTCATTGAATTTTCAAAAATAAATCCCAAATAAAGGAATTTCTTTGGGTTCTGAGAACTACTGAAGGGAAGAGGCTGTTAATAGAAATCTTTTAACTTCACAAAACAGAACCTTAATATGTTCTCTTCATTTTATAATCATTGTTACATTCTATCATTGCCGTTATGTGTTCCTGATCTCACATACACAAGAATTTCCCATAGACAGGGTGCTCATGTCATATTTCTATATAACTAGACGAAGCTTTCTTTGATGTCTTTTCATGAAATTACTTTAACTTCTAGTTTTAAAAAACAAACTCCTAATTTGTTTAATTTTATTTTTCATGTGCAATGTTAAATTATGCACCCATACAATATTTGGCAAAAATGTCATAAACGTTCATAATTTAAAGATTTTATTTACATTACTAAGATGTTTACTCACAAGTGTATTTGTCTTTAGATTCAAAATTTTCTGATTATTTGGAATTCCTTAGAAGTTGTTTAGTAATTGCCTTGGCTTAAACATTCAGGTTTTTGTTTGCTCTTTTCACATTAAGGTGATGTGGGTTTTTTTTTGGTTTTGTTTTGTTTTTCAAGACAAGGTTTCTTTGGTAGCCTTAGCTGTCCTGGAACTAGCTTTGTAGACCAGGGTGGCCTCGAACTCACAGAGATCTGCCTGCCTTGCCTCCCAAGTGCTGGGATTAAAGGAGTGTGTCACTACTGCCTGACAAGGTGATATGTTTTTAAGTTCTGATTCAGTATATAGAGAATGAACAGACATGGTGTTGATTAAAGAACAAAAGGAGTCTTTTCTGTGCTGACTTAAATGTGAACATTTTCTTTTCTTTCTAAAGTATTATTTCATATCTACAATTAGTATTTCTCACTGAGGTGTCCTGAACCACTTTAGGATGAGCAATACTTTTCCTGGGAATGGATTGGCCAGAAGAGTAGATGGTTAACTGATAACTGTTCTGAAGGGCATGAGGAACAAGTTTATAGGATGAGTTGCAAATGTTAAGAGCTAAAATGTGATGACCACTGTTTATATGCTTGTAGTATCTTTGACCCACACACCTGAGTTTTGACATTTTGGATCAGGAACATCTACTCATTAAATTTAGTCCTGTGCAGTCTTTGGTACTTCATTTTCCTAGATTTATACATTCCATGTGGGATGATTTCATGGAGGCACAAGTCAGGATACCCATCATTTCAGTAGTGTTTATTATTGTCATTATGAACTCAAAATTATCATTAGTATAGAAACAATAATTATATCAATAAGTGCTGAAGGATATCTGAGGTTAAAGTAGTAATAGTAGGCTTCCATGCCTGCCCCTGTGTTTAGTTATTGTTTGAACTTTGGACTTAGTGATGCATACTGATAGTGATTGCAAAGAGGTGTTGCAGGACTGTGATGTCATGAAAGAGACACATGGATAAGCATGAAAAGCCAAGTTTAAGCTGGTTATAGATTTTTGTCTCAAATTTTTTATGGAGTCAAGTAGATATACGTAGTTTAGGTGAATACTTAGGTGGAATGTCTTCTATTAAGAATTTTTTGAGGGTCCTAAGTAGTGCTTTGATGTATTCTTTATTATTATTATTATTATGAATAATATTTATTAAGCTCTACATTTTTCTCTGCTCCCCTCCCTGCCTCTTCCTTCCCCCTTCAACCCTCCCCTAAAGTCCCCATGCTTCCAATTTACTCAACAGATCTTGTCTTTTTCTACTTTCTACTTCCCATGTAGGTTAGATTTATGTAAGTCTCTCTTAGTGTCCTCATTGTTGTCTAAGTTCTCTGGGATTGTGGTTTGTAGGTTGGCTTTCTTTGCTTTATGTTTAAAAACCACCTATGAGTGGGCACATGTGATAATTGTCTTTCTGTGTCTGGGTTACTTCACTGAAAATAATGTTTTCTAGCTCCATCCATTTTCCTGCAAACTTCAAGATGTCGTTTTTTCTGCTGTGTAGTACTCCATTGTGTAAATGTACCACATTTTCCTTATCCATTCTTCAGTTGAGGGGCACTTAGGTTGTTTCCAGGTTCTGGCTATGACAAACAAAGCTGCTATGAACATAGTTGAGCACATGTCCTTGTGGCACAATTGAGCATCCTTTGGATAGCTACCCAAAAGTGGTATTACTGGGTCTTGAGGAAGGTTGCTTCCTATTTTCTGAGAAATCACCACACTGACATCCAAAGGGGTTGTACCAGCTTGCATTCCCACCAGAAGTGTTCCCTTTTCCCCACAACCTCTCCAGCATAAGTTGTCATCAGTGTTTTTGATCTTGGCCATTCTTACAGGTGTAAGATGGAATCTCAGAGTTGTTTTCATTTGCATTTCTCTGATGACTAAGGATGTTGAACATTTCCTTAAGTGTCTTTCAGCCATTCATTCATTCATCTGTTGAGAGTTCTATGTTTAGGTCTGTATTACTCCATTTTTTTTATTGCATTATGTGTTCTTTTGGTGTCCAATTTCTTGAATTCTTTGTATTTTTTGGAGATCAGACCTCTATCTGATGTGGGGTTAGTGAAGATCTTTTCCCATTCTGTAGACTGTCATTTTGTCTTGTTGACCATGACCTTTGCTTTACAGAAGCTTTTCAGTTTCAGGAGGTCCCATTTATTAATTGTTTCTCTCAGTGTCTGTGCTGCTGGGGTTATATTTAGGAAGTGGTTCCCTGTGCCAATGTGTTCAAGTGTACTTCCCACTTTCTCTTCTATAAAGTTCAGTGTGGCTGGCTTTATGTTGAAGTCTTTTTTGGACTTGAGTTTTGTGCATGATGATAGATATGGGTCTATTTTCATTGTTCTACATGTTGATATCCAGTTATGCCAGCACCACTTGTTAAATATGCTTTCTTTTTTTCCATTTGGTATTTTTTGCTCTGTCAAAAATCAGGTATTTGAAGATGTCTGAATTGATATCTGGGTCTTCTGTTCGGTTCCATTGGTCCTCCTGTCTGTTCTTATGCCAATACTTGGCTGTTTTCAGTACTGTAGCTCTGTAGTAGAGTTTGAAGTCAGGTATTGTGATGCCTCCAGAAATTTTTTTATTCTACAGATTTGTTTTGGCTCTCCTGGGTTTTTTTTTGCTTTTCCATATGAAGTTGAGTACCGTTCTTTCGAAGTCTTTGAAAAATTTTGCTGGGATTTTGATGGGCATTGTGTTGAATGATGTATTATTCTTATGCCCTAACTGTTGTGTTATAGGAGCAAGTTATTGTGCCAACAAAGTTTTGTATTATTATAGCTATTTAGTTATGTGGGTATTGCAAACTCTACATGTTAGCAAACTTACCACTCCTTAGTGCTTATCTCTTTACGTCATCCCAATGCCTCAGTGAAACAAACTGCTTAGATAGACTACTGCTGCAGGGATGCTTTTTACAGCCGTATGGGATGTATTTTATAAGTTTTATCTTTTTATTTAAAGGGTCTGAGCAGGAACACTAATCTGAGACTAGGAAATAATTTTCTCTAAAGTTATTCTATATCTCTACTGTAGTTACACAACTAGGCACTCAATGAATGTGTGCAGTCTTATCTCTTTCCTTATGAGCTAGACTAAATACATTTGGAATATATTAATATCGGGCTAATGTGGACAATCAGTGCCTTGTTTGTGGTGTTGGTGTTAAAATACCCCGTTTTCTGCCTTCCAACACTTCTCAGACTCCAGGCTGCTGAATCAGAGTACTGTTTTTTTTATTCAGCAAAATTCCATTTGAGTTTGTATCTAGTGAGAAACAATAGTGTTCTACACAGGAGTGTATTCATGTTATTGTTTTGTTTTTCTTCTTTTTATTTCATGCAACTTCAGAAGTGATCAACTGCAGTTGTTTCCTCTGGAAATTTGTGAATGATTTCCAAGTGATTTGATATATTTGTTACCATAATTATATATCAAATCACACTCTATTATTAACAAAAGACTATAATTTCAATCACATTTTCGTATAAAAAAATACTGTTCTTGATAAACGTTTAATGCAATACTTTTTCTCTCTTCTTTGAAAATAAAATTAGTGATTTATATTATTGTGTGATGTTTTCTCACATTTTGATCTCTGCTTGAGGTTGGGAAGTGTTCAGTATACCCCTTGTAGCCTGTATATGTTCTTCAAGAAGATCCCTTCATAACATACTTTTTAAAACTCTGTGTCTTAAATGTGTATGCGCATACATATGTATGTATTTTTTTGAATCATTTACAGGTTGCAGAAATGATACCTTATTAACACGAAAAACATCACTGCCTATTTTCTAAGGACAGGAACTCTCTAATAATACAAAATTGATGAAGTGCTGTTGGCTAATCTGTACATCTCATTACAGCAAGCTTCTCACTAATGTGTGTTAGAGCAAAAGAAATTATTAAGGATTCAAATTATGGGCATGAGCTATATTTAGTTAGTTTTCATGCCTCTTGTTTCTCTTAATTGAACAATTCCTTAACCCTTCTCTGTTTTTATGATATTGACATTCTGAAAGGATATACATTGTTTTGTAGTATACTCTTTTACTTCAGTACGTGCTTATGTTCCCTCCATCCCTCCCTCCCTCCCTCCCTCCCTCTCTCCCTCCCTCTCTCCCTCTTTCCCTCTCTCCTTCCCTTCCTTCTTTCTATCCCCTACAAGATAGAGTTTCTCTGTGTAGCCCTGGCTGTCCTGGACCTCTGCTTCCCAAGTGCTGGACTTGAAGGTATGCACCACCACCATTCAGCATGTTTTGTTAAAATCGCATTGAGGTTGCACTGTTCTGATAAGACTGACAGTGGTGATGTTTTGTTCTAATATTTTATATAAATATCTATCTCTATGAGTGTATATTATGCTAAACACTGGACTAGGTTAGGACTGAGTGGTGCTAGGCAAGTGCTCCACGACAGAGCAACATCCTCATTTACAGTCTACCACATTCCTAGTGTTATGAACTTTCCACTACCCTCTAGCTTGTTTATTTTAGGTTTATCAAAGTATAAGTAACATACAATGAGCTGTACTCACACACCTTACGTTTTCCTATAACTCATGAATAAAGTTAATGGTCTTAGACTGTGGACTTAACAGATTTAGTTAGAACGACCAGAGCCTTATATAGTCTCAGGTCTTGTGCTAGCTTTCTGTTTGTTTGTTTTGGTGAACAGAGTCAATGTAGATTGAACATAGTGACTATGTGAGTGTGTGTATGTGTATGTGTGTGTGTGTGCATGCACAAAATGCTTAGAGGTTGTGCCTGGTGGCACAGATCTGTAATTCCAGGTACTCATTAGGCCAAAACAGGAAGATCACAAGCTCAGTACCTGACTGGCCAACTTAGTGAGAACCTGTCTCAAAATAAAATGTAAAAAATAGCTATGAACACTTGTCTAGTATGCATGAGATACTTGGTTTTACCCCAATACAGACTGAAAGATGTCTGGAGAAAACTAAAGCCAAAGCAAGACATAGAAAGTGTTAGAGGGGGATGTAGTTACAGTTTTTAGGTATGGGGGTAGGTGGCTAGAGACTGGCCCTTGTTTGAGTTCACACATCTGAAGGTTATAAAGTGGCCATACTGGTGGCTAGGGAGGACCAATCTAGGTGATAACAAAGGCAAATGGGTAATTCTTGTAGTGGGAAGATGCCTGGAATAGTGAAAGCCACAAAGGAGTGGAAGGAGGAAGTGAGAACCATTTGCTGTTTTAACAAAATGATTGAGACTGGACTGAATATAAAGAACAAATCTATTTCTTATGGTTCTGAAGAGTGGGAAATACAGTATGCAAGCAGATTTGCTGTCTAGCCAGTGCTCAGTCACTGCTCTGAAGCTGGCATCTTGAGTGCTGTGTGTTCATGTGGCAGAAGGGAAACAAGGCAAACAGCCTTACTGATTCCTTCCAGCCCTTTTATAAGGGTATTAGCTGATCATGAGGTTAGAGTTCTCCATTTGCACCCCAACAGTCATACTACTTCCTACCACTGTTGCCTTGGGGACTAGGTTTCAACATGGATTTTGAAGGAATACAGACATGTAAACCACAGCATGTGTGGAGAAAAACAGTAGATTTCTGGATTCATCCCATTTCTTACTTTGTATCTCCATTTGTGTACCTAGCAACCATCCAGGATCAGAACATACAATGCTGAATTTCTGATATTCCCTGCCATCCGTTTTCTTTTTCATTGCACGCTAGTGTTTCTCATCTGGTAGTTGAGAATAGACAGAAATCTTGGAGTCACCTCCCTGCCTCCTTACAGTCTACATAATTTTCAATAGCAAGTAGAGTTGTTTCTTTAAAGTTGACTCAGAACAGGCATATAGACAGAGATATCCCTGTAGCAATGAAGGCAATGAGTACATAGATCTTGGTCTCTAAGGCTATTACCCCCTAAAGCAGTGTTCATTGGAGAAAAAAGTGATGCCAAGGTTGCAGAATAGGCACAAAATGATTCCAAAGTATCTCACAGTATGGGAGTGTTGGGAAGTGCTGAAATGACATTGGGAACATGTCAAAAGGACACTGGGACCCAGTTTGAAGAACTCCCACTAGCAATTTTGGAATAATTTGAATTCCCAAACATATATGGTAATGAATTTTAAACAGGAGTCCATGAGCCCTTACTGATAATAGATAAATGAGTTAGAGAGAAAATGGCACTCTTACAATAGGATGCTGAGGGCTATAGTGGCATTTCACTTGTATTTTAATAAATAAAGCTTGCCCGAAGATCAGAGAGTAAAACAGTCCCACTGGTCAGCCTTACAGACCAGGCAGTGGTAACATATACCTTTAATCCCAGCAGTCACTCTAGTTGCCATAGAAACCAGGTGGCGCATGCCTTTAATCTGAGCCCTAGAGAGGATTATAAAAACAGGAGGAGACAGCTCTCAGGTACAGTTTCATTCTGAGATTCCTGGATCCATTTTCGGACTGAGGTCAAGGTAAGAGCCAGTAACTGGCTGCTTTGCTTTTCTGATCTTCAGGTTGAACCCCAATTTCTCTGAGTTTTAATTAATCGTGCTTCACAGGGCTGTTGGAAAATGGAGTTCATCCATTTACAATCACCATAGTTAAGATCTCACCATAGTGAAGATCAAACCAGGCAAGAATTCTTAATAAATTCTAAATCAATGAAGAAATTTTGATTAGGAGGCTAGGTGACTTGAAAATATATTCCCTGGCTTGCTTATTAGTAGTGTGGATGGAATGGGGGATGACAGTACAGAGGAGTTAGACCTCAGGACCATGTGACTAGCAAGCAGCACCAGAGGAGGACAGACAGGTGAACCTCCAGCATCTCTAAATGTGACGCCCCGAGAGGACCTCAGCACCATCTTACATCGCCGAGGGTGAAGAACCCAACTCTAACCTTGAGTATGCATGAGACAAAAGTCAAACTGGGAGGAGAAATGTTATTTTTCAAAATGTCAATGTTCTAAGTTTACTAAAATGTTCCAGATTAAAGCTAACTAAAGAGATTGACTGTTAAATGAAATGTATGATCGTAGAAAAAGGCATAAAACGATAGGACCTTATTTGTCAACTGATAAACTAGAGTACAAATAATAGCTATGATAAAAGCACAGTATTGTATTATACTTACCAAGGCTTTTAACTCTACAATAATGAAGAAAACAATCACATTTTAGGGGTATAATAAATATTTAGGGAAAAAATAACCATGATGCGACATAGACTCAATGGTTCAGACAAATTTTATGCAAACACATTTGTACACCTACACACATCTGTTGTGTATGGTTCATAGCAGAGTTGTTGGTAGCAGACAGCAGGTAAAGTATATATAGCTACTTCTAGGACTATATCATTTTGCTGATTTAAAAAAATAAATTGAAAATATTAAAGTAGAATTAAAAGTCAGATGATAGCGCATGCCTGTCCTAGGACTTAGCAGGCAAAGTAATAGGATCATGAATTATAGGTAGCCTGGGTTACATAGCAAGACCTTGTCCCAAACAAACAAAACTCAAAACAAAAGCCATCTGCTATCCCTCCTTCCTTACTTTGCTAAGGAACAGTTATTTCTCGCTTAGGTCACTCGACAATCTCCCATCATGCACTGTAATTTTTTTTTATATATTGCCAAATAAATTCTCTTAATATATGAGTTAGATGATGTCATTGTTCTTGTGGCTGACCATTTATTTAGGATATGCAAGGTTTATCTGATCCATTTCAGCCTTTGTGATATCCCTCCCCCCCCTGTGTGTGTGTATATATATAAATATATGAATATATAAATATAATATATTAATATATATAAATATATATAAATATAATATATTAATATATATAAATATATATATATATAATTTTTTTTTTGGTTTTGGTATACTTTGCTGTAGGATGATATAGACAGTCAGCCCAGTGTGCTGACAGGGATATATACCTGTCAGGTATTTGTCTCTTAGCCAGGTTGTTGTCCCAGAGAGCTATCTACCATTTTATTGCCTCAAGAGCAGGTTCCAGAGGTGTGGAAGCCTACCTTTTAGTGTTCTGAAGCAGATTGGTGCTGTTGACTGTTATCATACCCTTGGTTCTAACCTCTTATGTTCTGCTTTCCTTGTTTCCCTGTTTTTGTAGGGTAGTTTCATCAAGGGGCAAAAGAAAACAAGTGTGCTCATTCCACCAATCCAGTTGGCTCTCTCAATAGAAATGTAGGATTTTTAACTAAGAAGATGAGTGCTTAGTCCTTACAATAGTAGGAAATGAATGGGAACTGAGACCTTTGCTCCAAGAAGTCATAACTATCAATTGAAAAGATTATTCAGATCAGTTTTTGGTCATTATCTGCATGTGGCTATTGTGCACTTAAATGTGGCTTGTTTGAATTAAGTTGTCAAAGTAAAATAGATGTCTTTAAATGTCATAGTGTAAGAAAACTAAGGTTTTGAAGACTACAGAAAGAATGTACAATATTCTATGTACAATATTCTATTAAGAATCTTTTAAATACTATTAAAATGATATTTCGAGTATATTGTATTAAAATATATTAAAATTCACTTGATTTTTTTGTTTCTTAAAATCTAGCTACTTGAAATCTAGACTTACTAATTCATGTATGGCTAGCCTCATGGTTCTTTTGACTAGCACGTTAAAAAGGCCAATAACTGAGGCAAGTGTGTCTGTCAGTAATGGTTTTGGACCTTGAAAATTCATGAAGAATGTCCTCTGTGCCAAAACACTTCTGTGGTCTCCCACTTATGATCATTTTGAAGTTTTTACTCCTGTTAACTTTTAAATTTATAAACTTGAATGTGCCAGTTTATTCGCCTACATTTTTTTCCCTTTTGAGTGCTAGAGTGTTATTTCAATTCTGAATAGAAACAGATTTTCCTAATTTCTATTTGAGACGTGTACTGTAACTTATTTGGATACAAATATTTTTGTGTTATGGATTATTTCAGAGGATAGAAATGGCCTGGAGATGCTACCCTTTTGCAGATCGAGGCATTTCTGTTGCTTGCAGGTATCCTGGTGAATAGCTTACTAACTGGAACAGAAATAGAGGCTTCTGCCTTTAGACTGCCCAGTAAGTAGCATTCACGGTTATCGAAAAGTACTAGAGCAAAATCTAGTTGATAACATTGCCTTCTTAGAGCTACCGTGACTTTTTACCTCTCTACCAGGGTGGCCATCAGGCTTGATTTCCTTTTAATTTTATGGAGAATGTTTTAAATTGGGACCTATTGGATCCCTCTTCTTCTTCAGAAACATTAATGTGGTCTGTATATAATTAAGCCATCCACCTTCATGCTGATTAACAACGTGCAGAATAGGAGTGTGTGGTGAAAGTGCTATTCTTCAGCCTGAGGCTGAGGAAATTATAGCCCTTTGCATACTCATCTTTCATCAGAACGCTGAGAGGCATAGCTTCCTTACTTTTCAGTTCCATTCCTTTCCCTAACTATGTGCTTAGGAAGATGGCTTCCTCATAGGCTGAAGAATTATGTAAAATTTTTGAAAAACCAAAGGATCTCAGACTAGGTAGTAAGATTTTATCTCCCTTAGGTGAATTTTCTAGATCAATATATTCCAAAAAGAACTCTTTCAATTAGTTAGCAAATTACCTTAAATTATAAAAATATTCCCCTCCTATAAATGGGAAAAAGTAGCTTCTTGCTGTCCCTCCTCCCTGTAGCCTCTTGCTATCCTTCCTCCCTATAGCCTCTTACTCTCCTTCCTCCCTGTGGCCTATTACTTAATGTCCCTCCTCCCTGTAGCTTCTTTTACTGTCCCTCCTCCCTGTAGCCTCTTGCTGTCCCTCTTCCCTGTAGCCTCTTGCTGTCCCTCCTTCCTGTAGCCTCTTGCTGTCCCTCCTCCCTGTAGCCTCTTGCTGTCCCTCCTCCCTGTAGCTTCTTTTGGTCTTGTTTTATTGTATTAATTCCAGTTCTGCTATAGTTTTGATTCCACTAATATACTACAATTTTTTTCAGTTTCATTATGAAACATTTGTTATACTTCTAATTTTGTATTTCAGTTATTTTTGAAGAAAGTCTTTATCCTTATCCTAGGGGCTAATGATACGCTGCAGTGAGTGGTTGTGTATGGAAGATATGGGAAGCAGTCACATGGCTCAGGTGTTAATCATATTTTCTTTTCATTTACAGTTACCTTTCTTATTGCCACACTGTTCAAGCTTGGAGCCTTGCCCAGTCTTGGCTGGAAATGGGCCCTGTCTCAATGGCAGTCTTTTCTTATGAATCTCAGCCTTCTCTACTGTGACTTATTAGTGGATTAGTGTGTTTATGTTCTGGAAATGTGTTAGAATCTGGTGTCTTGTGGTCCATTCTTAGTTGATTTAAGCCCTTTCTTTAAGACATGTCTTTCCCATGAAGATTTGGAAGGGAGGGAGGAAGTGAAACCCAGTTTGCTCCTGAATCTGAAGATCGAGAGGTGATATTTATATATCTTATATAGACGAGGCTGGCCTTGAACTCAGAGATCCAACTGTCTCTGCCTCCCAAGTGCTGGAATTATTGTTTTATTTATTTATTTTTTTTAGTTTTGAGACAAAGTCTCACTATGTAGTCCTGGCTTTCCTGAGTTTCATTATGTAGACCAGGCTGACTTTAAACTCACAGAGAACTGCCTATCTCTGCCTCCCGAATTCTGGGATTAAAGACATGCACCACTGTATCTGGCTTAGGTGGGGCATATTATTCTTGCTCTACACATCTGGACACTGGGGCTTGAACAATGAAGGATTCAGTTGTGAAACTGAGACAGACATCCAGGCCCAAGTCTTCTCCTTCTAGTTCAGATTGGTCCCCAACACCTTTATACTGTGTTGATTGGGGTCCAGGGATTCCACTGTCCTGGTTCTTACTCTAATGTTTTAAAACTGTGTCTATAGCTTTTTTATGGCAAGGAGTTTAGTTTTTATTCCCCACCTTCTTTTTGTTATTATCTAATTTTATTATTATTCTTATTGTATGTTATTTTATAACACAAGTCATAAAATGTATAAAGTCAGGACATATACTGTATATGTGTATGTATATATATGTGGCTATATATAGTCATGATATTTTTTCATTGAGATTTTAGCCAAAACAATCTTATATAATAAAGGAACTTCTGGAGGCATTAAATCAGTTTCATATCTTTGTCCCGTATCGTCTGTGATACTCCTAATTTAATGTTTTTAGTTTTTAGAATGTTAGGTGATTGAGCTTTTCTGATTAATATTGGAGAAACCTGAGCTTTCAGTGTGTTTTCATTAGGCATTTGCAGTGTTTTGTTTGTTTGCTTTTTGACAGTCTTGTCATGAAGTCCAGGCTGACCCCACAAGTGCATGCACCACTATGGATCACCTTGAAACATTTTTTAAGATGGGGTTTCATCTTGCCCAGATTGGCCTCAGACACTATGTAACTCAGGTTGGCATTATAACTCCTGATCTTGGGCTGGAAAGATGGCTTATTGGTTAAGAGCACTGATCACTCTTCCTAAGACCCTGAGTTCAATTCTCAGCACTCACATGGCAGCTTACAAATGTCTGATGCTGTTGTCTGGTGTGTAAATGCACAGACAGACAAAGTATCCATATACATAAAATATATAAATAAGTAAATCTTAAAACAGAACAACACAACTCCTGATCTTTTTGCCTCTACCTCCCATGTCCTGGGATTGTGGGTGTGCATTGTCATGATTACCTGTGTAATTCTTTAGATCCATACTTTTTGCTTACTTCCCATTCTTGGTCCTTACTGCTAAAGTCAGATACAAAATTAGGATTAAGAATTGTTCTGTATTGTCTTCTGTGTTCATATTACTGCTATTTTTTAAGTAGTTTTGATTCATAGAGGCCACATGTAGATAACTCGATTAAACCAGTGTGGTTAGTTTCTTTTCCTTCCTCTCCTTTTGTTTTTGGTGCTGAAATTAGATTCAGAGCTTCCTTATACAAAGCACATGCTGTGCCATACAACTGCATCATCCTGGGCTTGACTTGTTTCTTTAAAGTGTATGAGCTGTACAGTTTGGATATAGTTAATGCTGACATGTATTTGTTGTTTACTTGTCATGTTTATGAGGAAAACATCAGACTGCTACAAAATCTTTACTGAATATGTATGTCTTATATTCCTGCATATTCAAAGCTCTGTTTTCCTAGAAATCCTGGAGGTGGACTCAAAGTTGTGATGTGTGTGAAGAGACTTCTACTTATAGATAAATAGATGAGGCCTTGAGTTGTCTTTTGGGGAAGGAACACACATATTCACACACACAGAGTAATTTCATTGCGGCTGTCTTTGAACACAGATTTGTTGTATTGTATAATCTCTAGGTTGCATCACAAGTAGTGTACTTTGTGCATGGCATTTCCCAGAATTGTGCAAAATGACCACTGTTTAAGAATTTACAAAATATCATTTAATGGAATCATTTAAGTTTGGGAATGTTTGTTCAGCTTTGATACCAACTTAGTAAAATCTTTTGTTTTACTTGTTCTACAAAATAAAAAAATTGACAACAAAGCACCATCTGCTTTACTACCAACTTGCCTCATAAAGAGGATGTAAAGATTGTTAGATTAAACATTATAGTGGAATTTCTCAGAGATAAGTTTTGATAAATAAAATTCCACCAGCCATAGGTAATAACTATTACTAGAGTCTCTACTCATGGGCACAGCCACTTATAGTGACAGTGTTAGAATTTATATGTTTGTTGTGCTTGGTGCTTTGAGGTCAGAGTTCGCTTTTTTCCCCTTTAATCCATATATCTTCACTTGCAAATGTCCTAGAATTTATTTTTTACAAAGAAAGATTTTATTATTTGGACCTATGGCATTTACTGCTCATACATTTATGTACTTTTGCTGAGAATTATTTTTAATTTTATTTTCTGATGTAATTAAAAATCTAAAACTAATCTTATTTATTTGTTTATTTATTCATTGTGCAGTGGTGTTTTGCCTGCATGTCTGAGTGAGGGTGTCTGATACCCTGGAAAACTGGAGAGTGAGCTGCCATGTGGGTGTAGGGAATTGAACCTGGGTTCTCTGGAAGAGCAACCAGTCCTTTCAACTGCTGATCTATCTCTCCAGCCCCCTAAAACAATCTTTTAGTTAAAAAATTTTTCAGGGTGATATTTCATATTGTTTTTAAGGGTTCCTGACTTTAGATGTAATATAGTAACTGTGGAAACAGGAATGATAGAGGTGCTGTCCGTGTCTCTAATTATAAGAGAAAGATATCTGTAAAGATGGACGCATGGATGGATGTCGATACATCTGTGCCCACCTAGCACTTGTGGTTTTTTGTGTATACACTGTTCTATCTTTACTGTTTTCTTAAGTTTATTTTATATTAAAATTATTTTTGTTTGTTTTTTTAAACAGAGTTTCTCTGTGTAGCCCTGGCTGTCCTAGAACTCTCTCTCTGTAGACCAGGCTGGCCTCAAACTCACAGAGATTCATCTGCTTCTGCTTCCCAAGTGCTGGGATTAAAGATGTGTGCACCACCACCCAGCCTAGATTGGAACTTTTAATATGAAAATTTAAAATACGATATCGAGAAGGATTACAAGATTAAAGACTTTTCTGAGCTTTATTTATGATAAATACTAAGCTGTCCTGGCACTGTAGCTCTTTGTTTCAGACAAGGTCTCTTTATGTATTTCAGCCTAGCCTTGAGTTTGTGATGTTCCTGCCTTAGTCTCCTGTGTTTGAATTTCATGTATGAGTTATATTTCATATTCTTAGAGGAATTTCTACAGATTTCTGGAAAATGGATTTTGAAAGAATTGATTTCTTTTTATTATCTCAATTGCTTGTAATGCTGATGCTTGTATTTATACTTTGTTGCAAAATAGATATCTATACACAAGGCTTTCATGAGGCCCTTACTGTGGGATTGAAATAAACATTATCAAAAGGGCAGAGGGGAGGAAGGAAGGGGAATGGAGAAAAATGTATAGCTTAATAAAAACAAACAAACAAACAAACAAAAAAGAGAAATAAGCATTGTCAAGTGTTTGAGAAGACAGCTGGCCACAGTGGTCAGCAGCCTGAGCTACAATTTAGTCTCAGGATGTTCTACTGCAAGTGTAGAACTGGATCTCCAAAGCCCCCAGTGTCCTGATATGTTGCTGGTGTTCCTGCACCCTGCTTGTTTGCTTATTATGTAAGGGGAATGTGGGAGTAGGGAATGTCTCAAGACATTCTGCTGTGCTTCTTCTCAGTGCTCTCCTCCACTTTGAAATCAATTTGTTAGGGGATGATGATGATGATGATGATGATGATGATGATGATTTAGTTTTTTTGAGTCAGGGTCTTTCTATGTAGCTCTGGGTGCCCTAGAATTCACTGTATAGATCAGGCTGGCCTTGAACTGACAAAGATCCGCCTGCTTCTGCCTCCCAAGTGCTGGGTTTAAAGGCTGGCTAGTTAGGTGATTATTGAAAGGAGTTTTAAGTCTCCAAGATGCTTCTGTTTCTTATTTCACTTATTGATTATCTCATTTGAAAATTAATTTCTAATAATCGCCAATCATTTTTCTGTTTCTTTCCCTTGTGAAAAGCTTAAGAGAAAGAATTTATAACTTTTCTCTTTCCCTTTACTAAACTTGTAGCATCTGGTAGTAGAAAAAAGTATAGTGGAACTTACTGGCACCATGGTGCAGAGCATCGAAGAATTCCATATTGTGACAACACATCAAAATAAATTGCTGTCAACAGACCAAAACACCAAGTGCTGTGATTCTGCCTGACGTGTGAAGATTCAGACAGGCTGTCTTGACAAGCTGTGGTGGAGCACCTGCATTTGACAGAAAACAGTGATATAAATCTGATCTGCTTGATATGAGACACCTAGGTTCGGTTAATGCCGGTGACAGTCTGCATCAAATTACCAAAACAGGCACTTGGCTTTACTTTGGCTCTATTTTGTGCTATTATTTTTTTGGGGTGAGGGGGACATTTTTAGATTTGCCTGATTTCTTCTGTTTATATATTTAGTTTGGTTTTGATATATAATTGTTCACAATTATGACCAAAAAACTGAACAAATTGAGGTTTAGTTCAGTCTTTTTTTTTTTTAGTAGTATTGCAAAAAGGACTACAACCACAGTTGCTCCAAGGAAGAACACTCAATGAAATTTTATTTTATACTAATCCATAAAAGTAATCATAGTTGAAATTGTATTAATTTTTTAACTTACAGAGAAAATATTGAAAATGGTGGGTTAAAAGTCACGAGTTACTATAAATCTCACAAGCTGCTTTCGACTTTAAAGCCTTCTGAAGAGGTAAAAATCATTGAATAGGTGGTTAATTTTTACCTTTCATTACCAATAAATGATAACTTTTTATAGTCCCACAATATATCACAGCTCATTTAAGAATGTGTAAAACATGCAGCTCTGGAGTTTAATTATAGAACTTCCTGCTGTCTCCTCTGTCTCAGTTCTTTCTGCAGCTGCAGACACTGGGTGCTGCAGTCTGACAGTGGCTCACTATTCAGAGCTACATAGTTACACATTTCAAATGTGTTTTTCTAACTACTCCTTAAAGCTTCAGAGCTGGGAACACAGAATCTATACAAGGTTTGAAGTATAGCATTAATAATTAGGACAGTTTGTAAAAATGGAAATGAAGACAAGGTGGTGGTAATTGTGTATTTTTCTCATCAGCCTGTTTTTTTGTTTGTTTATTCTTTATGTTAAAAGTTGTCTGTGTTCAAATAAAGAAATATATTTAGCTTCTCCTGGTATCAAAATGCTCCTGTTTTTATTTAATTTATTGTTACTTCATTTGAAGATTAATTTCAAAGTATAGCCAATTGTTGCTCTGGTGTTTTTTCCCTTGTGAAGAACATTAAAGAAAGAATTCAAGGATTCTTTAGAGTTGAGAAAATTTAAAAATCATTTTGTCCACTGTATAATTTTTAAAAGTGTATTTTTTTTAAAAAGTTACCATTCTCTCTTGACTGTATTGTTATTTTATCCCTTAAAGGCTGCTAATGAGAAATAGAGCCTCATTATGATTTTAAGGATGAGAGAGGAAGGCTTTTAATTAATGATATGTAAATGGTCTTGAATTGATTATGTTAGAATATCAAGAGAGATGGGTAGAAGCTGTGGTGTAATATATTTTAATTAAGAATTAATTAAAAATGATGGCAATTTCATAAAGCCTCACAGAAAATAGTGGAATTTACTTTCTGTCAGGAGTAAATTAGCCTGTGATTAAATAAAGGGCTTGTGTTAATAGTGGAGTTATTTTTAAACTGCTATGAAGGGTTATGTAATTTTTCCTAAATAAGAAAAATTAAAATTTAATATTTAAAGGTGAATGTGGCAGAGAAAAACTGATTTTTTTTTCTGACTGCATTCTGTTATTCCAGTGTTAGAGAGATTTTGGGTAAAAGTTTGACCTCATCACACAGATACTTCTCTGTGTCTTCGAGAGAAGAACTTTGTCCCGTTGCCCCAGGAGAACTGTGACTAAGGAGCCTGAGCAGTCGCCTTCATAGAGACGATCTTCCAGCTCTGTTGTACATGAGATCTGAAAAATTCTATACTGGTTCTTGAAAGTTATTTTTAAGGAAGGTGCTTTCCAGCATCAAAAAAAAAAAAAAATCTTACCTAGGTACTGCTTTTCATTGTAAATAACACTTTGACTGAAAAGTGTGCCACCTCTTTAAAACGTCCCGCATTTCTGTGTGTTTCTTTAGCCTGATAGCGAGCACTTCCCTGAGTTTGCTGCATGTTCAGTCCATACTGACCACATAGTTTTTTTATTTTTTAAATTTTTTTGAGGGATTGTCTTTTTATATAAACCTGGCTGCTCTGGTGTAGACCAGGTTGGCTGTGAACTCACAGAGAGCCATCTGCCTCTGCTGTCTGAGTGCTGGGATTAAAGGTGTGTATCATCATGAACACCACTTTTTTAAAAATGTAAATAATTAGTTGTTTAGAGAAAGTTTAAGGGAAAAGTACTTTTGAATTAAAATTGGATTATAATTTAACCATACTTGGATGACTGTAAAATCTAAGAACTACATACATTACATCTTGTTGATCTTTTCTCATTCTTTAATATGGAGATTCAATTTAACCTTGTTTTTGATTATATTTGCCTTTTCATTAAATAGTAATATCATAGTCTCAATCCCAACTTGCACTTGGTATTATGAAGCACACTGTAGGTAGTAAATGTGTTGGGGATTTTATGGGCCATTCATCTCAGCTGTGTGTGGGATAGTATCTAAGATCATCTAGACTGGTCTTAAACTCCTGATCTTCCTGCCGTCAGCTCCCATGTACTGACCTTACAGGCATGGTTGGCTGGTGGTTTAATTTAGGATGTACTTGTGTGTTTGTTGTGCATTTCTGTTGGTACTTTACCATTCATGATTCTCCACTACCTATCTTAGCCCAGCTAACAAGTGTTCCTCTTGCATGTGTAGCTGGGTAGTGTGTGGTGCTCTGTGGTGTTTGAGCTCAGAAATACAGCATTGGGAAGAATAGAAATGAATATTATTTTGTTATAGCAGCAAAATAACAAACATTGCTGCTGATTATAAATATTTTTAAGTTTGTTGCAGTCACCAAGCTTTATAAAAATATCACTAAGGAGTTGTTACAGTCAGATGGTGAAACTGTTGTTGATGCTCTCACTCCTGTAGGTGCTATGCTGAGAACAGGTTCAGTATGATTGTTTTCTCTCCATTGGGACATTGCCATAGTAACAGTATCTTTTGTTTTCATATGAATGCTAGAACAAAAATAATTTTAGAAATACCCATGAACCTTTTAAAGGAGAGATTACATTTTCTTCAGGTGGTTAGTGTTAATGTCTTTTGTGCTAAGTTGATTAAGAAGTTGACATGTAAGATTTTTTTCTGAGTCTGTTTAAAGGCCAGATAATCTTGCAGTACCTCCGTGAACATTCTGTAGTTACCTGCTTTGGGTATTGTGTCCATAAAAAATTCTTTTATTATTCAAAGGGGTTCAATATGTTTTTATTTTGATGTTTAGAATCTGGAAAAATAATGGTGACAAGAACAGTTGTTCCAAGATGGAATGTTGAAAAGATTGATGGTAACTTTATTAGAGACAAGTATGCCAATGAATTTCGATGAGACAAGAGAAAAACCAAAGCAGGGAGTTAGGCAAGTATGGAAGAGGTATGGGGCACTTGTAACACAGTCTACCTTGTTGTGATACCTGTTAATCTGTGCTAAGTATCTGTGAGGTTCTGGTTGCTCAGGACCTTTCCTATTCTGTTGTTCCATCATGCTTCATCGATTCTGATTTCAGAGGCAGTTTGCCCTTGTAAGAACAGAGAACAACTATTATAATGAAATGGTGTACTCGGAGCACTTGGTTCTTGATACTGTTTTCCTAACGCTGCAAAGCTAAGAGAACTCTGGAAGTCTTGGGTGTACTTAAGTCTACTCCCAGATCTTCTCAGTTTGTGAAGAAGTTCACAGATCTTTCTTGGTAATATAAGGATCTATTATACTAGAAGCCCATATGCTAGATTCAGTTTGACTAATGAATTTTGTCTCTCCCCCATCTCATTTAGTACTTACTACAAAACAGAAATCCGTCCAAATGCCTGGTTTCAGCATTGCTTCTGGTGACCCTGTTGCAGTTATGTAACAACAACAGTGACTTTCATTGTCTGAGCCTGTTGTTGGCCTAGTGAAAAGTACAGAGATCTCCTTGTCAGTTCAGTGATTCAGCTTGCTGATCCTCAAACTTGTTGTTTTAAATCAACTTTCCATTGGACCATTACAGATTACTGAGAATCCCAGAGAGCCTTTGTGAGCACTGATTGTATCTTTTGGTGTTTGACAAGTTAATTCTAAAATAATAGTAGGAAAACAATTGTATGTTGGTATAAATAATATTTAAAAATGGAAAACAGTCTTTTCCAAAATAAAAATTTAGTTAGACGAATGTTATTGCTTTATTTTTTTGTAAATCTCTTTAATGTCTGGCTTCCATAGCTTGGTTCTTATATCTGTCTACATTTTGTTCTATTATGATATTATTGTTCGTATTGTTTCCTACCATGTTCATTGTATACATGAGCAATTGAGAGCAGAAGAAGCAATCTGAATCTTCAAAATATTATGGAATACACCTCAGGTTGACCTTGCAGAGCTGAAGTGGCCTTCAGGAGGTGCACTCAGGAGGTGAGCACCAGGAGACCCATTGCTGCACTGGTGTAGGAAGTGATCTTGCATCACTTTTGCTTTTGCTAGACTGCTGGTCAGGAGTGCTGGCTCTTCTGCTCTCAGTGACGGCATTGGGGCATCATTCGTGATTGTGTTACCACCAAGTTTAATGTAGCTTCCCTTAGTTTTGGCATCTAATTTGGGGATTTTTCTAGAAGATCCTGGAAATGTATTTAATTTTGCATTGGAAAACACTTTCTAAATGTTAGCGGTGGGTGTCAGTTTTCAGTCAGTTAAGTTCTTGCACAGTATCTTTGAAAAAGAAAGCCGAATAGCATTAATATTAACTCATTTCCATAGTAAGAACATTATTTTCAGGAGAAAACTGTTGGAATTGCATATCGTAGAGAGAATGCAGTGTAATTTATTTACAGTTTTCATTGCTCAATTCCTTCACATATATAGGATTATTTATTTGTAAAAATATTTCTTATTTTAGAATGAAAATTATTTAAAGTGCATAGTACTGAACTGATAAGATGACTTATTGTGTAAAGGAGTTAAGCCTGGTGCCCTGAGTTCAGTCCCCTAAGCTGTCTACACACACACACACACACTCACACACAATAAATGTAAATTAAAATTGAAATGTGTAGTCACTGTAGCTTGCCTGGATTATTCACCAATTAATGTTGGGTCATTGGAGATTAGGGGAGTTTTTACATTGAAAATATATGTTAGGAATGCTGCAGAAGCATGATAGTACTGTCAGCACTAAGTCCTTAGGCAATTCAACTTCCTATGTGAAGAAGATCTGACTAGAAGAGATTATTCTGTCCCTCAGAAATTATGAGCGCAATTCCAACCTAACAAAATTATACAGTGCACGAAAATATATTTGAATGCGGTATTGATTGGTCACTCTGAAATGATGTCATTGGAGCACATAAAACTTTTTATTTTAATTTTTGATTGTGAAATATTTCAAACGCAGTTATCCATATTCCTGTTAAATTTAATGAATATTGATATTTTGCTATATCTGCTTTACATACTTCGTTTTAAGCTAGGACTGGTGGTCTAGATCTGCAATTTCAACATTTGGGAGTCTAAGGTGGGTTTACAAGTTCAAAGCCTGGCTGGGAAACTTAGATCTCATCTCAAAATTAAAAATTAAAGAAAGAAAGGTCTATAGTACCTTAGCAGTAGAATGCTTGCTTGGCATTTATAAGGCCATAGGCTCAATTTCTAATATTGTAAATAAAAAATCATCAAGAATGATAATAAAGACAAAAATAATAATACCCAAATTGCATGTGGTAGAGGTATTCCTTCAGACCACTGGCTTTCTTACTCATACAAATGAAATGAGTGCCTGTCCTATAGTTGGTATATAATCTTTTCATGTGCTCATCAAGTGCTTTCATGATGTACTTAAAGCATTTTAGCATTGATATAAAATAATATGTGCGAAACATGCACATCGAATGACTTTTTATACCCTGTTCTTTGTACTTACTATTTCCCCAAGTGTATTCAGTTTGCTACCTGTGGGTTAATTTCATTTAACTGCTATATAGTATTCCACTGTGTAGATGGGCTTCATAGTCATCATACTGTTAAGAATGTATAGTTTTTTCCAGACCTTTTGCTATAATAAGTATAGTTGGGGCCGGGAAGTAGCTCGATTGGTAGACTGCTTGCCTAGGATATGCTGTAGCTCCAGTACTGCATAAAGTGAGCATGGTGGTGCACAGTTATAAACTCAGAACTCTAGAGATAGAAGGAGGATCAGAAGCACAAGATCATCCCTGGCTACATAGCGAGTTCTAGACCTACTTGGGATGCATGTGATTTTGACTTACAAACAAACATGGACTAGAGAGATGGCTTGGTGACTAGAACCTGAGCATATACACGGAGGCTCATAACCATTTATAACTCCAGTTTCAGGTGTCTGATACCCTCTTCTGACCTCTGCAGGCACCAGGTACACACATAATGACATACATACATGTAAGCAAAAAACTCATATGCATAAAATCCAAACAAACCCCACAAACACTCCCAAAGAAACACATTTGGTCTTATTAGTTTTTTATAATGACGCAAGAGAAACTCAACTGAGAAATGACTGCATAAAATTTTTCTGTAGGCAAGCATGTGGGGGATTTTCTTCATTGATGATTGATGTGGGTGGGCCCAGACCACTGTGGGTAGTGCCACCTCCAGGCGGGTGGCCCTGGGTTATATAAAAGCAGGCTGAGAGTGGCACAAGGAACAAGGCAGTAAGAAGCACTCTTCTATGGCCTCTCCTGGAGTTCATGTCTTTGGGTTCCTGCCCTGAGACTTCCTTTATAATGGACTATAACTGTGAGTTGAAATAAACCCTTTACAACCCAAGCTGCTTTGGTCACAGTGTTTACCACAGCAGCAGAAACCTAACTAGAGCAATATTCTTGGCAGTATATATCTTCACGTGCTATAGTTGTCAATAGTTTCAAATTTTAAACTTTGCTGACTATAAATAACTTTCATTTTGTTTTAATATTTTTGTGGCAGAGTACTTTTGATGTTAGGGATTATTTGGGGTTATTAACAAACTGACAAAATAGATATGAAAGTAATTTTGTTAAATATGTTTATATTCACTGAGCAATGATTTTAGTTTTCGACCTTCTAAACATATGTTGCGTGACATGTGTCTTGCCTTCTGACATCAAGACATACATCACCACTGCTCACTTGATAAACAAGAATTAAAATAATCTGTAAGTCAGTTTATGACTTTGTGTTGGGCACATACATCACTGGCCTGGGATCAAGTAGTCCATAGATTATGTAACTTAGACAAAATTTCCTGAATTTCAGAGTTAATAATAGTTTATATAGATATCATTTCAAACACATACATGTATATTTACTGCCAGAGTCAGCAAGGTAGTTAGAAATCAGTGACTCTGTAGTTCATAAACTATTTTAAGCTATAACTACTTTGTGAGCAATCAGAATAGTCATGCTTAGGATGAGGCTAAACCCTAGTTAGTGAAGATCAATCATAACAAAGCCTGTAAGTGGAAAAAATGTGTGAACATCGCAGAAGTCATCACCATCTTCAGTATGTTCCAAACCCATTAGAAGTTTTATTGATTGATCACTTAAATATAAAGTTATATTTAAGTAAATAGAAATAAATTTAATCCATGACCAGTCAACTGTAAAAGTGGCTCAAACCTTGATTAGTATTAAGTTGTACTAGATCAGACGCAGTGACTTTGAACTATAGAGAAACAACTTATTCATAAAAGGAAGTTATTGACCACAGGTTTTTTCCTTCAAGATTAAAAGTTTTATGATATATTTATAATATTCAATGTATTCAGCTTATTAGAAGGTTAAAGGAAACACAGAGTTCTAAACATGCAGATGGATATGTTTGCCTGTGTTTCTATTAAAGTATTTTCAAGCCTTTCATTGGAGGCGAAAATCAGAAAGGTAAGTCACCTTCTTTGTTCTAGGGTGAATAGAACACATGCTTCCCGCAGTTCCCTTGGCCAGTGAGAAATGCCTTCTATCAAAGCCACATGGTGAGCATGCAGCTGTGGTGATCCCTTGAGAACTGTGTTGATTGGAGCTGGGAGTTGGGCACTGAAAGAAGAGGGAGACAGGCAGGTTGTTTTAAAGAATTCTCAGCAGGCCAAATGCTTATGCTGGAGCTGTGCTACAACATTTTTTATGTAAAAAATGTAGCCTTATCAATTTTAAAGGTTTAAGGTCTTTTTTTACACAACTGTAATAATGTATTTTCACTTTGAAACTTTGGTGTGCACCGTTTTGCATTTCATTAATCCTTAGGCCAGAAATTTCATTTATACATATGCTTGTCGGTCTTCTTGTTCAGGGTTGTGTTCTGAAAGTAGGTCATTTCAGAATTCATCTAGTTCCTAGAGTCCATGCGGCTGGCATAGCCTCTGACAAGTGTGTAGACAGCAACAGGAGAGAAAGTAAACTTGATGATCTAACTTAAAATTACTTTGATAGATGTGCCATGTTGCTGATTATTTTTAGAAATTCAGATATGGGTGGTTAACTCAACATTTACTTTTCTAGTTGAGGGCTGCTCATATTTTTGTGCCTATTGAGGTTTTGGTGTAATTTGGGTAAAAGTCTTGTTACGGCAGATGACCATACACTGAATTTTAATACAGCATCTGTTCGTTCTCTCTGCAGTTTACCTTTTGAAGCCAAACAGTCATTATGTTTAAAACATGAGCTATACAGCAGAAATATTTGTGTTATTTTGAGAAAAATACAGCAATAGTTTAAAGAAGATTCTGATGGGAGAATTACTGAGCCCTAGTTTGAGGAGTGGTGTGATTCTGGCGCTGCTGTGTGGCAGTGGAGCCCCAGATGCCTGGCCAAGCATCTCTTACCGACATCTGGAACCAGCTGCAATACATCACTGTCAAAAGTGCTTTCTATACATATCTGCATTTACACATTAGTTACCCACGCAGTACTCATCAAAAAAGCTGAACAATCTTGACATGGTGTCCCTTGTGGAACTGCAAAGGTGAACTGAAGTTGGGAGGCAGTGTCTCGCGTCACTGTCTGCTGAGCTCTTACAACAAGAAGCCTGATTAAAAGTGAAAGGAAAAATTTATCAGTTGTCTCAGCTCTGTAGACTTCAGTGCAATTTTTACTTTTAAAAGGGATATTTTGTATAATGTAAAACATGAGATATAACATGAACATACACCTGGTTTTGTTTAGAAGCTAGAGAAATACGTCTGAACTTTAAGTTGAAAAGAGGCAGAAATTGCTTTGTATGTATGTTTATTAGATTTTTCTTTTAGTTATTTAATTTCTTTCATATTTCTTTTTATTGAAGTGCCGCGGATTGGACCCAGGGTTTTAGGCATCCTGGGCAAACCCTTTGTTGGTCATCTGTATCCTTGACTCTTCATTGTAAAAGCGAACTGAAGTTTAGAATTAAACTATGAAGAATTATATAAAAACATTGATAGTATTTGAGTAATGAAGTTTTAAAAATACATTTCCTTATTTATTGGTTTTTTGAGACAATGTTTCTCTGTGTAGCAGCTTTGGCTGTCCTGGAACTCACTTTGTAGAACAGGCTGGTCTTGAACTCACAGAGACTCACCTGCCTCTGCCTCCCAAGTGCTGGAATTAAAGGCGTGTACCATCACTGTCCAGTCAACATTTTATGTTTTATTTATTTTTTTAAGATTTATTTATTTATTATGTATACAATGTTATGCCTGCTTGTGTCTCTGCAGACAGAAGTTAGCACCAAATCTTATTACAGGTGGTTGTGAGCCACCATATGGTTGCTGGGAATTGAACTCAGAACCTCTGGAAGAGCAGTCAATGCTCTTAACCACTGAGCCATCTCTCCAGTCCCTTTATTTATGTTTTATATATGAGTGTTTTGCCTACACGTATGTGTACCACATTTATATCTGGTGTCTGTGGAGGTTAGAAAAGGGCTTTGGATCCCTGGGAACTGGAGTTACAGATAACTGTGAGCTGCCATGTGAATGCTGGGAATTGAATCCATGCCCCTCACCTGGAAGAGCAGCCAGTACTCTAGCCCTGTGCTTAGTGAAGTTTAATTGAAAAACAATGCAAAATTTCAAATGTTTGACCCTCTTTGTCTTCATTGGGCTAGCAATGTTTGCGCTTACTCACTTTCACAGAGGTGAATGATAAGAAAGGAGTAGCTATTTATAGGTGGTTTGTATTTGCGTATTAATGTTGATTTCAAAATGAAATGTGTTTTGACAGAAAATAAACACAGTTTTTATACAAAGAACCATTCAGGCACCTTTGCTATTCCTTTAAACTAACACTATTTAGTACTAATGATGATGTTTGCTGTGGTCCTTGTGTCCTAGACACTTTGTCTGCCCTGTGTGTGTTGTCTCAGAAAAAGATGTGCTTGACAAGGTCAGCCCTCTTGTCCAGATCCCCTGCACTCGGCTTCCTGACTAGAAATCTGACTCTAGAGCTCACAGGGTTCTGTTTTCTTTACCAGTTTGTATGTTTAACCTTTTATTATAACAATTTTCAATACACAGAGCAGAGAATACTGTGACCTCCTTATCACCACCCAGCTTTAATCACTTCATTCTATATTTGCTTCATATCTCACATATAACTTTTTCTTGCTTAAATATTGTATCTGCTCTGATCTGGGCGGTGGTGGCACACGTTTAAAGGCACTGGGGAGGCAGAAGCTGGTGGATCTTAGTGAGTTAGAGGCCAGCCTGGTATACTAAGCGAGTTCTAGGATAGCCAGGACTGTTACACAGAGAAACCCTGACTCAAAAAACCTAAAACTAAACCAAACCAATCAACCAACAACAACAAAAAGAGCTTCTCTGAGACACCAAATCATTTCATCCTTAAATATGTAAGACTGTATTACAAACAAGACATTCTTTAAGACAGTTTTACTGCCATATCTTACCTAGTTAACAAAACTTCAGTTAGCAATACCTTCTTAATTTCTAATATGTGAAGCCTGTTTAGATTTGTTGATTGCCTAAAATATGTATTTTCTGGGGGAGTTATGAATTGTTTGAATCAGGTTCCAAACAGGAGTACAGCTGTGTTTGGTTGGATGACTGTTGAATGTCTCCTGCTTTATGCCCGTTTTTACATGCCACTAACAAACTCAGAGTCGCTATGGCATTGAGTGTACTGTACTCTGGATTTTACTGATTATTTCCCTGTTGTATTATTTTTTCTGAATCTTGATTAGATTTATTTGGCATCAAACCACCCATGATTGTTTTGTTTTGTTTTTTTGCAAAAACAATACTTAAGCTATCACTTTTTGGTACTAGTGATAATGTTTTCTGCGTAGTAAATTTGCTCCCCGTTTTCTCATCTGAGTTTTACCATACATGGATGGTCAGTACTTGAATTAACTGAATTTCTTAGGAGTTGTAATATGGCAATTTCCAATTTTTTCCTGCTTTTATTAGCTAGAACTGTGTGTGTGTGTGTGTGTGTGTGTGTGTGTGTGTGTGTGTTTATAGAAAGGGTTTCTCTATGTAAACAGTCCTGGATAGCTTGGAACTCACTTTGTAAACCAGGCTGGCCTTGAACTCACAGAGATCCACCTGCCTCTCCCTCCCGAGTGCTGGGATTTAAGGCATGCACCACCACAGCCTTTAATGGTTAAGTTGATGGACTAGAACCTTTTTGGTTTTTAAAGGCAAAATCTCACTGTGTATCGATGACTGGGTTGGAACTCACTGTTGACTTGGCTATCCTTGAGCTCACAGAAATCAGATTGCCTCCTAAGTGCTGGGATTAAAGGCGTACACTTTTCTGCCAACCTTGCTAGAGTAAAAAAAAATCTGTTTTAAGAATTACATATATGTAGGGACTGGAGGAATGGCTTAGAAGTTAAGAGCTCTGGCTGTTTTTCCAGAGGTCCTGAGTTCAGTTCCCAGCCAGCTATATGGTGGCTCACAACTATATAATGGAATCTGGTACCCTATTTTGGCATGCAGGTATGCATGCAGATAGATCCACTCATATGCAAAATAAGTAAATCTTTTTAAAAGTTAAAAGAATTCCATGTATGTCTAGAGTATACTTTGATCATATCCTACGTTGACTTCTTCTGTTATCGGATCTCTGACCTTATTCCATTCACTAGGACTGTTTGGTTATGCTGAAATACAGTTCATCAGTGTAGAATGTGTAACTCTTTGCCTTTAATTATCAATTTCCAGAGTGATGAAGCGGTGCCTCAGTAGTCTCCAGTGATGCACATAATGGCTAATTTGTTTCCTGTTTTTCTTTTGTGTTTGATTGGAGCCTTTCTTTGAGAGAGAGAGAGAGAGAGAGAGAGAGAGAGACAGACAGACAATGACAGTTGTGTGTTTTGTCAGATATTGTACTTTTTTATTCTTAAATTGAACCATGTCTTTCTAGCGAGGTTCCCTTTCACACTAGCACCTGTGTCTGTTCCTTTGACAAGATTCCATTTCTAGCTCTATAGTCGCTTGAGTTCTGCTATAACAAACTATGTCAGGCTCACTTTGGACTGCTTGCACCAGACGTGAGACTAAACTCAGAACCACAAAGAACTGTGGTTCTTTTTATTAGGGAAAGATATATAAAGACCATACTACAGCCCTTAAAAGTACTTACTATTATTACTAAAGGTACTTACCACTATTACGATAATTCTTGCAACATAAAAAGTTATTACTACTTTTATTTTCTGAAAAAAGACAAATATAGTTCACATTGATAGTTATAATTTCAATATTACCAAGTTTGTCTATTAGATTTTATGCTTTTGTCCCTTTTACGTTAAAAATTTGATTCCTAATAAATTACTATACTTTTCTACTTTGCACTATATTGTGTCTAAGATGGCTTCAATATAACAGACTATTTTTGGAAGTTAGATCTTGCTTTGTAGTTTTTGTGATAAGATATGGAGACCATTTGTTTTTTGTTGACAGTATACAAACTACAGTACTCTGAGGTCAGATGAATATTTAAATTACTTTGTTTTCAGTTTTTTTTGAATAATTAGTATTATTTTCTCACAGAGGTGGAGCTTGAAAGGTGTCATTCCTGTCTCAACAGTTATCCTCAGATGCGTTTGCTCAGGGTCCTCTTCCTTCTGGGTGTGTTCTCAGTGTAAGTTTTGGGGGCTTTGTTTGTGAGGGCTCACTGGACTTCTGCCACTGGTGGGTTCACCTGTTCACTCAGGTGTGGTAATGATCTCTTGCTACTTTCTTTTGTAAAAAAAATGCCATCTCTAGTTTTATTCTCAGATTTACTGCCTGTTTTTGTGAGAGAATTTGATGAGATTAGAAAAAACTCCATACTGTTATATTCTCCCAGAATCTGCATTGTTGCAGCTACTGTGTGTGTTGACTCTGATGTTACTGCATACACATTGACGTAAGGAATGTAGTCTTTGAGATTTATCTTGGAGGCTTCTTATTGAAATATGATCAGGGGAAGGAGAAAGTAGGGAGTTACTACAGAATTTCTGTAATGTAAAAAAGTACATACACCACTGTGAATTTATGCTGCCTTAGTTCTATACTAGAAAACATTAAGAATCAGTGATGCTAACTGCCTTGCCTGAGTTTGCAGCTCACAAATGCAGAGCAGGTCCAACTGAAGTATTTCATTTGAAGTCTGGTCCTTTCCTGTTTCTGCTCTGTTCACCTAGTATATTTTTGTAATGTAGCTTCTCTCAAAGGTGACTTGTAGAGTATTTTAAAGCAAAAAAGTTTTGGGCTGAGGGCAAAAGACACAAATCAACCTTTTCTAAGTTCAGATTAGTACTTAGGATAACTTCTCTATACAAGGTGTTAAGGGATTTGTGAACCTATAGTGTAAAATATAGAGAATATTGATGGTGTAAATTGAATGATAGTTAAAGATGAACGAATTAGATCTGTGGCTGTTGTAGAGTACATGTTAATCCCAGGAGTTCAGGACGGACCAGAATGGCTCTGTGTGACTCCAGCGTGGTCTTCTTGCTTTCTGCACTTATCCGTGTTAAATCAGAACTCTTGCGTGCCGTGTTACCTCTCTCGTCTTACCATTGCCCCATGAAGCAGTGTTGTATGTAACAAAGTGCAGGTTCATAAAGGTCTAGGTCCATAGTTGCTAGAGATAAGGCTTGTGTGGGAATGTTGATCAAAAAGAAAATAAGGCAAATGCCTTCCTCTTCTAGTCCATCTCTGTTTGTGAAGACAGTGAAACAGGCCAGTTTCAGCAGGGAGGTGACAGTGCTTCCCCTCATTGTCAAATGTCGTGGCAGTTTATGTTTTGCTCGGCTTAGCTTTTTACATACTGGCTTAAGCAAGATGCATTAGCATACTTGAACAGGTCATACCTTTGAAGTGGGTATTTTTACAACTTTTAGCATATTCACAGAATCATGTTCTCATCACAAATCTGCATTTTATACATCTTTGTCATGCCCAGACAGGACCCCATGCTCATCATCTGTCACTCTCTGTCTGCTCTCAGCCCTCCTCTCCACACAGTCCTAGGAAATCACTGCTTTATTGTCTCTATTGAGTTGCCCGATCCTGCCACTTCATAGCTTGCACTCACACAGTGTATGGCCTTTCTGTTGGCTTTCTTTGCTTAGCACAGTGTTTCCATCGGTTGATGCTTATTCTTTTATTACTTGATGGATATTTGAATCAATATTTATGCATACATTTTTATATGAACACTTTTTCAGTTTCCAAATTGAATTCCTGGGTCCTATGAAGGCTTTAATGTCTAATCTCCAATAAACTGACACGTTTTCCAAATGACTGTGCCATTTTATAATCCTATCTGTACCACATGAAGGTTCCAATTTCAGTTTAGCTGTAACAGTCTCATCGAATGGATAAACGTTGCTTGCTTTTTCTGAGTCAAATATTCTTCTATTGCATGCACAGCAGTGTGTTTAACTGATAAGTGTGATGCCTTCAAAGACAATACAATTAAATACCAGGGCAGTCAGTAAATAAAATAGCATCATCATGGAAAATGTGAGAGGCTGCCTAGGTCATGGGAGGCTTGAGAGAGAAAGGTCAGGGAAAGTTTCTCTGGGTAAAAAAGAGGTTTGAGCTGAAACTGGGAAATGTAGCTGGAGAGGTAGGAGTAAAACCTCTCACAAAGTTTAACTTCTCCACTCTTTTAAAAGAGATTTGTTTTCCTTTTAAATTATGTGTGTTTCTGTACACACGAGTGCAGTTCCTGTAGAGGTCAGAAGAGGGTGTCAGATCTTTTGGATCTTTAGTTATAGGAGGTTGTGATGGAACTGACGTGTGCTGGCAACTGAACTGTGGTCCTCTGTATGAGCAGCACATGCTCTTAATATGAGCCATCTCTCTAGCCCCCATTTTCACACATTTAGAAAACATATTTTTGGTGGGATACTAAGACCTACTTTTAATCAGTTGCTTTTTACTTAAATTGATTTACATCAATTTCTTTTTCTTAAAAATTTTCAACTGTTTTATGTATGTGAATGTTTTATGGATGTGAATGTTTTGCCTACATGTGCATCATGTGCATGCCTGGTGCCAAACTCTGTCAAAACAGTTGTGAGCAGTCACGTGGATGCTGGGAACCAAACCTGGGTCCTCTGCAAGAGCAGCCAGTGCTCTTAACTGCTGAGCACACTTCTCAGTCCCTGTTTTTAATATTTTGGTTTTTTGTTTCTGTCTCTCTCTCTGTCTCTTTCTCTGTCTATCTCTCTCCCCCCCAACACACCTCTCTCTCTCTCTCTCTCTCTCTCTCTCTCTCTCTGTGTGTGTGTGTGTGTGTGTGTGTGTGTGTGTGTGAAATATTTATACCTTTGTGCCTGTTTTCTGTTAGGATTTTTGTTAATTATTTATGATAGTCTATATATTCCAGATCCAACAATAAAACACTGGCAAAGGATATAAAACCCAGTAAAAGGCAATACAAATAACTTTGACTTGTATGTTAAAAGGTTCACCCTTACTTAAAATAAGATTAAAAATCAGACCATTTATAGAGTGATTGCTGTATATCAACCTTAATTCTAGGTATATCATATCTATCAATTCACCAAATTTCATTAACTAATTAATTAATTAACCTATCTATTTATTTTGTGACAGGGCTTCACTGTGTATCACTGGCTGGGCTGGAACTTACTATGTAGATCGGGCTGGCCTTGAACTCACAGGCACATGTAATTTTGACAAGAATGTTTGACATGGGAGTAGAAGTTGACTTGGGAGGAAGTGGAACCAGAGAAGTTAAATGGTTTTTCAGTTAAATGATATATATCTTCATGCCAAGGGCAGAACCTGGTTCTTATAGAATCACTTATATGCTTCTGACTCTCAAGAATCAGAAGGAAAACAAGTCAGTCAAATCAGCAATTTTCAAGAAGTGTGACAGTGTCAGCCTGACAATTTACATGTGTTCCACCTCTGTAATCCAATAAGCAGGAAGATCACACGACTCAGGTCTTCTCTTAAGCAAACAGAACTTAACAAGTCAAAAATAGTCACTGGTGTATAAACAGAGATCACTTTTGTTTCCCAACCACCCTGACCCTAATAGTAAAATAGAAACTGTATTAATTACTACACTGTTTGGCCTATGGCTTAGGCATATTCCTAGCTAGCTCTTACATCTTAAATTAACCTATTTCTGTTAATGTATGTATCGTCACAAGGATGTGGCTTACCGGTAATGTTCTGGCATCTTTCTCCTTCAACAACTACATGGCATCTATCTGACTGACCTCGCCTTCTGTCTCCCTGCATTCAGTTCAACTTTTCCATTTAGCTATATTCTGCCCTGCCATAGGCCAAAACATGTTAAACATATTCATAACATGCAGAGGGGAATCCCACATCACTGGTGGGAATGTAAATTGTTAAGTCCTTTCTTTTAGGGAAGTTTGGCAATATCTAGCAAAATTTTAGATGTCCATAACCTTTGATCTTGATGAAGTTTAGTCTTCATACCTTGTTGCATCTGAAAAATGTTAATGTTATTTGAGATATTTGTAACATTGGTCATAAGAGTGTAAAATTGGTTGTATTTTAAATGTACTTTATCTGGGGGTTGGGTAAATAAATGATGGTGTTCCTAATCATGATGGTGAGCCAATTTCCATACTGCATGCTCCAGTATAGAGCCAGTTTCCAGAAAATAGCAAAGACAAGAGTATGTATGTTATTCAGGAACAAAGCAGGGGATGATCATCATTAAAGAAGTTCTCTTTAGAGGGATACATAGTCCATGTGACACTACTGGCCTCTGTCAATACCTGCATACATGTAAGACAATCAAGCTCACATATATACCCATATGTAAAATTTAGAAAAGTGTATTGTACTTAAATTCAGAAAATCTGCGACTCACTCAAGTCAAAAGAATGAGTAAATTAAAGTCTTTTTATAGGGCACTTCAATTAGAATAAGAGTCAAAAGAAAGAGAGCTGTGTCTAGTGACATATATCTTAATCCTAGGACTTAGAAGGCTGAGACAGGAGGATCAAGAGTTTAAAGCCAGCCTGAGCTACATAGCCAGAGCTTATCTCCACAAAACATACAAAACAAAACATTTGTGGTAGTTGAACAGGGGGTAATGTGTATTTCTGTTTGCCTTTACCTTCGTGTCAAACTGTGTGTAGTCGAATGCATTGATGAGAAATACACACTGGCACTCTTGCAGTGAAGCAGGTGCTCTGCAAGTGCAAACTTTATTGTTCTTTGTTTGCCAAAAGATGAGACTGAGAATAATTCTTGGGAAATGAGATTATAGAAAATGAAGGAAGGACTGGAATTGGAGGTAAGCACTACTTACCACTTAGATGTGAACAGCAGTTGTGCTGGATGAAGTGAAATATCTTCTTCATAGTGAATGCTAGAGAGATTTAATGTGGGCCAAAGAGAGACAAAAGCCTAGATTTATGAAGAGGTTACAAGTCAGAAAGCCAGGAAGCACATAAGTTCTGCTGAGTCTGGGTAGTTGAGAGATATTTGAACGTCAGTTTTGGATGACAGTAGAACATCGAAGTTTTCTGGACAATAAGAAGTAAAAGAATAAGGATGGAAAGCAAAAGAGATGAGGTTGGTGTGTGATGCTTAGGTGTTCTAAGATCTTCCCGTGGCCTTTCCATGTTTGGAATTGAGCTAATAAACGCTTGGCATCTCATGCATTCACACTCCATTTTGAAATATTTTGCTAACATAAAATTCCTAGTGTAAAGCAAAGGCTCTACAGTGTTCTGTAATCTGTCAATTGTGTGCTGCTCATTTCTGGGCTGTGGGGAGCAGTTTGGACAGTGGGCCATTTAGATGACTCTGTAAATAAGAGCATCAGCAGATGGATTGTTTTTCTGCATTTTGTGTTCACAGGTCTGGCCTTTGGTCTTTTATCTTAAGTAGTTAAGAAAATACTGAAGATAAATAATTGCCACTTGTCTTCTATTATGCTAGTTTTAAACTATCTTCAAAGAAATTTTTCTGTAGATGGAGACAACTTTGCAGTAAAAGAAAATTTTCAGAATAGAGAATGTGCATGCATGGTGTATATGTGTATGTGTGTTAGTGTGTATGTGTACATATATGTGTGTTCATGTATATACAGTGATTCTCAACCTGTGTATGGGGTCACATATTAGATATTATGCATATCAGATATTTGCATTACAATTCATAACAGTAGCAAAATTACAGTTATGAAGTAGCAACAAAATAATTTTATGGTTGGGCTCACAACATGAGGGCTGTATTAAAGGAGCTTAGCATTAGGAATGTTGAAAACCACTAATATGTATGTGTGTGTGTGTATGTATATATGTGTAAATGGTGTGCATACAAGTGTGTGTTCATGTCTGTGTACATGTGAATCTATCTATATGGATGTAGGTGTAGGCCCACATGCACACATTTGTATGTTTTGTATTGGCAGTGTGTCTGTTTTGCTTCCAGTACCACTTTCCATGGCTTTGTTTTGTAGTTCTCTGGCAAAATGCAAACACTGCTCTTCCTCATGTGTTGACTTTTCAGCAGTCTGCAGTATGAGCAGCAGATAACATCATTTTCCTGACCTTTTCTGTGTGGTTTTTTATATTATGACTCGTCTTTGCTATCAGAGGTTTATTAGTGACTCCTAATATGTATATGATTTCGTAGCAATGGCTAAACCTTTGAATGATATTTTTTCATCTTTTAAAAGAAATGGCCACTTTTTTAAAAACTCTGACATTGTTAGTACATTGTAATTTTGTAGGACTAATTGTCTATATCTTTCAATATTGAGATTTCTTTTTACTTAAAGCATGTATGAAAAATTGTATTTTTGTCACCTTTGGGAGGTTATATGTATGTGTGAGTTCATAGGCAAAGACTGGAAATATTTATATTGCAGGGCTATTTCTTTGTCCTTCCTCTTTCTTTTGTATCTCATTCTGATTGAATTGCTATGAAAGGGACATTTTGAATGGAGTCTGAGTCAGCTTTGAACCAGTCTGTCTCCTTTGTGGAGTCTCTGCTGAAGTTGTTCTGAATGTTTCTGTTTTGTTATTGTATCCAGAGAGTTGCAAACCTTTTGATTTCTGTCATCCAGTAGAGCCGATTCTTCTGGAGCTTCTAAATATATTAATGCTTAGAGACTGTGATACCCTTTGTATGCATCCACTAAAGTAAGTTATTTTTATTTTTTAGATGAAGATACTAATGTCCAGAGAGGTCTAATGAATTGGCCTAAGTCACAGAGTCATTGAGCATTTGGGTTTAGACTGGTTACCAAGTTCCCTCTGACTCATAAACCCCATAGCTTAAGATCCTAAATTACTGGAATAATTAAGTGAATGCAAGTCAGTTATTCTCTGTGACAAGGTTTTAAAAATGAGCCTTGGCGGTGCTTGGGTTTGAGAAGGGAAGAGAGCAACTGTAGACAGTTCTTGTGCTAATCCTGCACCCCCAGTTACTGTGCTCTTTCGCTGGGAGGCACTAGTGGCATGACCAAGTTTTATATACATAGCTGTTTGAACAGGATATTTATAACCACTCTACTTTTCTTCCTCTTTCCTGTTCCATCCCTGGGTTCTTGCCTCCATTTGTATTTGACAGGGAAGACAAGAAAAGAGACCTCTCCCGCTTATGGCTCTATTGTTGCTTGCTTTGTTTTGGTCTTGAGCTTGCAGGGCCCATCGAACCTGGAACCAGCTTTTGTTTAGAATGCTATCGAAAGAATGTGCCTACTTAATCGTAGGCAAAATTGCTTGTTCTAGTAAAAAAAAAAAAATCCTGGGAGAGTAAGCGGATCTATCAACTGTTATGGATATTGAAGTTTATTTCAGAAGCATGCTGCAGTAAGCTGCTGTATTGGTTTAATGTTTAGCTCTTTAGCCAAGAAAAGTAGAAATAGTTTGACCTTATGGCCTTTAAAAAAATCAATCAATCAATCAATCAATCAATCAATTATTTTTAAACCAACCATTCACTGTGTATACCAGGCTGGCCTTGAACTTGGGATGATCATACCGCCTCCCTCCTGAGAGTGCATTTCATGCTCTTCCACACATGGTGACTTCTACTTTTTCACTGTAGTCTTCTCAGAGATGTAAACGAAGAGTTTGAATCAGGATGATCTTATGAGATATTGATAATTTATGGAGTATACATTTTCTTATAGTATATCTCTAGTTTTGAAGACTTTCATTTATACCTTTGTGTTTTGATGATGTGTAATTTATATTTTGCCTTTAAATGATGACGTAACTGACCTCCTTAAGATGGGGGTTAGAAATATAAGCCAATATATTACTTTCAAACGTTGTTTCAGTTAGTTTTCCTTTTGCTAGCTCTTCTCTTTCAGGCCTTCATACAGAAGCTAAACATCAGTTCAGTTGACAACTTTACTCAGTTCTAGGCAACAGTGGCTATGATCTGGCCTGTAGAGACAGTGAATCCATCCTGGCTCTGACACCTGACTTTATTGTAAAACACACTTGTGTTGACATCCTATCAGTTTTCTGAGCTATTACATGCATAAAAGAATTCACCCCAGTCTCTCTCAGCCTTGCCGTGAGGAGTAACCCACATTCCCAGGGTTTTAATTTTGCATTTAATGTTGTCTAGTTAAAAAAAAAAAAACTGTCTCTTCAGTTCTCTTAAAAAATGTTTTTCAAGAGGTGCTTTGTCAACTTAATGGTGCTCACTGGAAGGAGGACCAGTATTTGGCCAGAGCAGTTGAAGTTTAAGGTAGAAGAGGCAGGTATTACCCAATATCATGGGATTAGTTCTACCAAGTTCTTTTGCATGCAAACTGCCATTTGGAGCCTGCCTTATCCTGCAGGATTTTGTGGACTTTGCCTCCTACTTGACTTGTTATCGGACTGTTTTTGTGAAGACCTTTAATTGCTGATGTCTTATTCCTTGTTTTATGTATATCAGAACCTGATAGATTTTATTTAGAATTTGTTTAAAATATGATACAAATCTTCATCTTTGCTTTATAGGGAAAAGAGCTTATCTTGTGCACAAAACCAATAAAAAATTTCCATTTTTATGTCGACTCTGGCTTTGTACTGAGTTTTACTGAAGCTATCCTTGGCTTTCATGATAAGGCGATTGGATATTTTCACTTTTTGGTATTGTTTGATTGACTTGTTTTTCCAATTCTAAAATATTAAGACCCCTCCCAAGTCTCTGTAAATGCTGGCCTTAAAGTACTGCAGACTTAATTGGGGGATTTAATAAGGTTTTCTTGTTATTTAGTCCTACTGTTCTGAGCCTGTCCATTGGGAATTTTATTTGTCCATAAAAGATTGACATTCTAACGTGGAATGATTGCAAATTTTGTTTCTAAACTAATATCATAAATGTTTCCATTTGATTACTTAAATGTGGATATGTAATTTACATAAGATTTTAAAAGGACTGGTTCTCAAGGCTGAAGATATATATGTTAATTAATTCTTCTTACCTTTATTATTTTTTTGGTCTGGTATGATCCTGTGGGGGCATACAGAGAATTTTAAAGAGGATTTTTCTATTATCTGTATTTCCTAAACACTGTGGACAGAATAAGGCTGAAATAGAGAGAGAAAATTGCAAACCTACTCTGACTTTCCATCGTCTGGATGCACATTATCTTTATCTTTATTTATTAATAAAAGACGGAATGCCTTGGAAAACAAAAGGTTTTAATGGCCGGTGCTTGGTATCCTTGACAACAATCCCGAAAGAATATTACATTAGGGCACCAGAGAACTTTTAAAAATAAGTAATGGAATTCCGTCTCTGTTATGCTTTTAGTAGTCATTTCGGCCATGGTGCAGCGAGGTCATAAGCTGAGCTCAGTGAAGGGAGCCAGAACATGAAATGATGCTGAGAGAACGTCTGGGAGATGAGAGGTACAGAATTACAAGCGAAAGTGCAGGCCTGCTGAGGCAATTACAGCTTAATGGGGTCATTTGGAAGGCAATTGCCAGGGGTTAATGTAGTATGGAGAGATGAGGTGAGATTGAAGTGAAATTTGGGGCTGGAAATGTGTTAAGATGAAAGATCAGAGAGCAGCAAAATCTGCAGTATGAAGGTTTATAACATGCAAAGATCTGAGGAAATGTAAAAAATAGTACCCAGATGTTTTTTTAAAAAGTGACTCAAATTTTAGAAAATGCAATTTCTACATTAAAAAAACAAAACAAAATCTTTTTTATAAAAAAGAATTCCAGTTAGAAAAATCAGATTAAATATAAGGAACCTGTTTTTAAAGAATTTTTATTATAATTCATAATATTTCTTCTTATTTTATATTCACAGTGAAAAGACTGTTAACACTGGTAAACAGGATCTAGACACATGACTGTCTCATGTAACAGAATGCCGCCCTTTCCTAAAATTTTAGTGCTTAAAAATGAAAAACTAAGACAAATTTCTAGGTGTACATATTTTGATATATTTGTAACGGATTCATCACATTATCTTTTCAGGCATTAAAATATACTATATAAAATGTCAAAATATTACCAGAAGGTAAGCCAGCATTCTTCGAGAGGGTATTTTGGTTCTGAAAAGTATGCTTAAATATTACAGGTGTTTAAATTAAAAATGTCAAAGCACGAAGGCATAATGGAAGTAATCATTTTTACATAGTTTTAAGCAGTACATGGTATGAAAAAGCTTCGCATGCCAGACTATTGTGAATGACTGGAGTTCATAAGAATTCAGAGGACAAAAGAGCTCATTATGCTTTGTTACCTCAGCTAGTTCATTACCTTAATTGCTGAGCGTAATCCAGTCTTGGAAGAAAACTCTGGGGCTTTAAGAAGATCAACACGGGCACCTTATGGCACAGAAAATGGAAACCCTTTCCCGTGCCGCTGCTACTCCAGCACACTAAACCTTGATCAAAGGCTGAACTTTGTCTAAGGTCGGCCATGTGAACATCCCTGGAGCAGCACCATTCGCTGAACCGTAATGAAGTTTAGTAGGTTCAGCACCATTTCTCTCTGACTGTGACCGTCCTGGATCACTGGCTAGCAATAGCATATTATCAGCCCTTCACATAGGTGAGGTTTAAACATAGTTATGGTTAGTAGCATAATCAGTTTAAAAAAAAAACAAACCTGTTCCTTGCATATTATGGAAACTGCGCAAACTACCGTTACTATCTAACTGCCTTAGGCGAGAAGGAGGATGTGGTGATTTCTTTTTCAATCCATTTAAAGGAATCCCTTGCCATGTTCTCTGAACATAGATCTTTTAAGAAACCATGCAAATTCCCTACCAGTCGGTTTTTCCACAAAGTCTTTACTGTGAAATTTGAGTACAGCTGCAGAATGAGAGGCTCATTGGAAGCATTTTTACTTATGTTTTTATTTTCTCACCTGGGCCATAGCTTTGCTGGATTTTGAAGGTAGTTTCCCCTTATAGAATGTATACAGTTGCATATGTTAAGCTTTGAAAAAATACACTGAGACAGAAAATATGACCTTTAAAAACATGGTTGAGTTGCATTCATTTTATAACCATCAAAGCAACTCTGTACTGTTGTAAGGTAGAAAAATCAATGATGCAATCTTTTTCCTTTTGCCTCGTGCAATCCGTAATTGAAATGGAAAATCAAATGAACGGCTAACAGATAATTGTTTTATCAATATTCCCTGCCTGCCCTACAAGGGTCAGCATAGAATGATCATGAGCCAGGGATATGATGAGGACAAAATGTGAAATTGAACAGCAAGGAGGCAATAAATCAGCCTTGACAAGAAAGAGTGACCAGCATGTAGCTGTTGTAGGCAGCTTTGGGGACAGCTGATGTCTCAGGTGTCTGCCCTGATTTTAAAATGTGTGTATATAATATTTGGAGCATTGCCATTGTTAAGCCTGGCTATTTCTGGGTTACAGTGGCATAACACAATATTCTTCTTAAGAAAACATGAATGAATAGTAGAACTATAATTTATATTAAATGAAAAATGTTGAAATCTATTTCTATAGACACAGATATTTTGTGTTGGTGTAGTTAAAAAAAATGTGTAAGTCGTGTTTGCCTGCACTGTTGCCATCAACAGTGATCGCAGAGAGACTGCTTTTCCTGAATTTAGTGTTTTCTAAATGTAACCAATAAAGCTTATGAAAATAAATAATAATTCTCCTTTCAGCGTTGAGAGGATTTCAGTGATTGACAGCATCATTTAGGAAAGAAGGCTTAAAGAAAAACAATGGGTCATCTGCCTTGGATTTCTTTAATTTTTTTGTTTTTCCTGTCCTTTAGAAATTGTCGTTTGACAGAGAAATATGAGTGTAAATATTCAGCAATAATGCATAACATGTAGGCCTAGAAAAAGATTGCTGTTGTGTTTATGTCGGTGGTAGATAATTTTGTATATCCTCAGAACACTTGCTAAGAGTTAAGTATATTCACAGAAGACATAATGTTGCTAATAAAGGTATAAAGAAATGTACACACTGCTTATAGGAGTGTATAATAGTACATTTTAGAAAGTGTATTCATAAACCTTAAGATATTTATTATAAAATGTTTTATAGATTAATACTGAAGTATGTTTGTAAAAAGATATACATGTGTATATGATCACAGTAGCAACATCATCTGCCTTCCTTCCTGTGTTAAATTTTGACTAATGTGAATTTTGAGCTTTGTCACAGAAGATAGAACATTAGATCCCTAAACCTTCATGACCAATCTTGTCCTTCTTTGCCTTTCTCCTTTTCATATCATTTGAAGAAAATCCAAAATATGTTATTTCTTCTGTTTTGTTTGTTAGTTTGTTTTGAGACAGGGTTTTATTATGTAACCCTGGCTGACCTGGAACTCACTATGGAGGCCACGTTGGCCTCAAATTCACATAGATAGATCTGTCTCTTGAGTGCTGGGATTCAAGGCACACATCACCATGTCTGACTTCCCTTGTCATGTTTTAATAAGTACTCCTAAGAAAGCAAGTTTAAAGAAGCACCATAATTTTGTCATGAATCCATTATTATACCAATATATTAGCAATAATTCCTTGATATTACATATCCAGATATTTTCTATCGGCTTGAAAATAAAATATGTCCATTGCAATTGACTTCTACATTTTAGTCTTTTTAAACTTACAGCATTTTACCCATGTTCTCTTTCACTTGCTTTTTATTGTTGTTGAACAAGCTGTCATATTTGTTCTGTAGTTTCACACTTTATAGACGTCTCATGGTGTACCCGAACAGTTCCTCTTCTTTATATTTCCTGCAGTCTGATGGTCTACAGGTGAAGTCAGAGTCAGGTTTCCCTGCCTTGTATGAGAGCATTTTTTGTGTTGTGTTCTATTCTCACCTTGGTGGTGTGACATCTGCTTTTTTCTCCCTTTCGCTAATGTTGGCAGCTGCTAATGTGGCTTACATCTATTAGTTTATCTGAAGTCTGTAAAATAAAAACATGCTGTTATCACTGGGATTATTTGTGAGAAGGAGTACTTCCTTATTTCTCCTTTTGGCTACTTGATGGTATTGTTTGTACCAGTGGAAAGAGTTGGTTTGGGTATGTGGCCTTGAGGTGGAGCACCTGCTTAGTACCACAGATGGGGAAGAATTGGAATATTCAACATTAAGTAGTTTGGTTAAATTATGCTATAACCATGCAATAGAATTTAATGCAATGATATGGAGCCATGTTTTAGAATGCCCCCAAACATGGGGAATAGTCAATGTATTAATTTTTCGAAGCAATGTATAAAATAATATGACATCTGTAGCATCCACCCCAACATGTATTTTTACTTTTGAAAAGTACCCAAAAAATTATGACCAAATATTTATGTTATAATGAATTTATAATTCAACTTTCAGTGAAGGAGTTAGGATTTTAAAATTTTTTCTTTCTTAATGCTTTTTCTATGTTTTTCAACTTTCTCACAAAGATCCTATATTTGTTTTACAATAACTTTTCCCCTTATCATTTGTTCAGATGAGCAAAATATGGTCTAAGTGCTGGATCTGTGTTGGTAGGCTATCTCGTTCCATCTTTTTTTACCCATGAATTTAACCTGTAGGATGGTTGTAATTGCAGAGGCACAAATAGATCACTGCAATCTAAATTAAGTGCTATCTCCCCTAATGGGTTTTTGTGATAGGTGTGTTTCTTATTATCTTTGTACAGCCAGATGCCTCACACAGGGCCTGGCATGGAACAGCATCAGTAAGTACATTGAACTGATCAGCACTGGCCTTACGTGTTAATGGTTCATGTCTGGCTGTCTTTTATTCTGTAGATTTACCTTGAGTGAAACAGATCACCTTTGTAATAGATAACTAATAACCTCCAGTTTGATTTTGGTTTGGGTTTCATACAGACTAGAACATTTCAAACTCCGATGGATATTTAATTATCTTACAATATTTAACTCTTAATTAAAGTGACTTCATATTACAATCTCCATCTCCCTGTCTCTTTCTCTTTCTTATTCAATTTTTTTGTGTGTGTGTGTGTGGTGGTGGGGAGCTGACATTTGGAGAGTCTCACAGAATAGCCAAGGTGGGTCTGGAACTCACTATGCATCAGACTGGCCTCTAGCTGGCAGTGCTCCTGCCTCTACCTCCCAACTGCTAAGATTATTTTTTTCTTCTTTTTTTAAATTGATTTTTATTGAGCTCTACATTTTTTTTCTGCTCCCTTCCCTGCCTATCCCCTCCCCTTCAGCCCTCTCCCAAGGTCCCCATGCTCCCAGTTTACTCAGAAGATCTTGTCTTTTTCTACTTCCCGTGTAGATTAGATCTATGTATATCTTTTTTAGGGTTCTCATTGTTGTCTAAGTTCTCTGGGATTGTGATTTGTTGGCTGGTTTTCTTTGCTTTATGTTTAAAATATTATAGACGTATGGCATGCCTAACTTGATACTGTTTCTTGATTACAAGTCTTTCACATTTCATGGATCTTGTTCTGAATGATGTTAATTTTTAGATTTTTCTCACCTCAGGAAGACAACAGTTGTGTCTTATGCCAACTAAGCTTTTCTACCAACATCTTAAAATGTTCTTTTTCTGAGAAATATTTAAAACAAAACAGTTGAATTAATTAGAGTGCTGCTGTCGATTATTGCTATAGAGCCAATGTTATTATGGGCTATACTGTATTTAAAATGGAAGAGGTGGAAGAATAATATTTTAATATATTGTTCTCATTGAGTTTATGTTACATTAAATTTTAGTGGGTTCAGGAATGAAGTGTTCTGAGTACTTCTTATTTGCTAGGCTTCGTTTTAGATTCTAAATACACAACAGTGAACAAACAGAAACTCTTTGACATGTGTAATGATTTCCAAAGGGCCATCAGTAATGTCCTGTATCCGTGCAAAGACAGGTTCTGCAGTCAAGTGTTCAGTAACGTTTATATGGCTTTAAGGTAAGATGTAATACCCAGCAAAAGGGCAGAAACATGTTTAACGCATGCACAGTGCCAACTCCTTTATTAAGAATTGTGACGGCCTCACTCAACTTATTAATTCTCACAGGGTCTTGGAGAGGTATAGAACTTTGGTTTTTGTCAGTTAAAAAAAAAAAAAACAGAGGCCTAGAGATATTAATCAGCTTTCCCAGGATAATGAAGCTAATGAGTGAGTGGTAGAGTGTTTTTCAAACACCTACCCTAATTACAAAGGAGTTCTTCTCTCGGGTGGAGAACATGCCATAGATTGAGTTGTTGAATTTCCAGAGTGATAAATTTGCAAATTCAACAGATACAGTCTGGTTTTCTTGTGTGTGCTGTATTTTTTGTGCTGTACTTTATAGGGCAGTATAGCCACAAAGAGGGGATAGTGTGAGAGTCAGTAGTTAGGTAGAAGAAGGTCGTGTTGATGTCCTCAAGTGACTTGAAGTGCTATGTCACAATATTTAATGTACACAATTAAAAGTGGCACACACGAAGGGCTCACAGTATGTGTTACTCTAGTGTGTCATTATTGTGTTTCAGTGATGCTGAGATGCTCAACTACCCTCAACATTTTAGTATTTCTAAAATGAGGCTGCCTCTCAGAATTAATACTATGTCATAGTCCAATTGGTGTGTGTGTGTATGAGTCAGACTGTCCTGAAATTGACTGGATAGCCCAATCTGCCCTTGAATTTGTGGCTATCATACTGCCTCAGTCTCCCAAGTGCTAGGATCCTCAAGGAGTATTTTCTTTTTCACAAAAGCATATAAGGTCATGGCAAGTCTTACTACTGATAATGTCTTAGATTTGACAGAATATAATTATATATATTTGGTGACAACCATCTATATATGTCCTATACTCTGAAGGCTGCTAGCTATTTGAATAGTCATTTTATTATGAGTCTCTTTATGCATTCAGATGTAAGAGAGCAATGCTTTGCCCTTAAAGTTGCTTTTGAAGGTGCCAGCTCTTCTGTTATGTCAAGGCCTTACAGTATACTATAAATAAACTTTTTTCTTTGCTAAGAACATTGATTTTGCAATTTCTTAATTTTTACTTACTGTGAAACATAACTATGTTAGGCTACTTTTGGAACAGCTACTAATATACTTATAAACTATGCATATGTTACTGTTATATTTTTGGAGAATTATATGTATGCATATAATATGTAATGTCTTTCAAAAGAAGTCATCAACTTCTTCCATAAGCCATTGGCTAAGTTTTTTTTAATATACATTTAAATGAATCACTAATGTATTTCAAAGATTTTTACCTCTATTTTTTATAATTAACAATAGAGAGACATTATAAACATTAATATTTTAAATATTAAAAATTTGCTAGCAAAAATGAAGAAAAAAATACCAACTTCCTTTAGATTTTTTTCCTAACTCATTTCCTTCCATGAGAGTCTACAAAATTTGCTGAACCAATGGGAGGTTTGGCACTGTTTGGAACATATGTATCTTTGATTTTTACATGTTGTTCTGACTGATGTCAAGAGGAGTTTTTACATTGGCAGCTGAAGGCAGTCCATGGTGTTTAGTCTTAGGTGCATTGCAAGTTTAGACTCACAGTTGCCTTTTGTAATGATGATATTGTGTATATTACCTTTCACAGTATTTCTTACATATTATTTAAATGTTTAAACCCATAGAAAAAATTATTTCTCTTCTAGAGAAAGTGGGTTGTAATAGGAATAAATATTAATTTACTTTAAGAAAATTAAGTATTTGGAAAAGAGAGTAAGCATAAGATCAAGACTATTGTAAATTACAATTTACAAAGCTTTACATCATTTTTTACAAGAATATAAATAAATACATGAACTAAGTTTTAGGAATCTTATATAAACTAAAAGTGTAACTGAAGAAAATCTGCATTTTAAATCATGTGAAATGTCTTTGTAGTTTTACTCATCCTCTTTCAGAGCATTGACAAAAATATGAAATTGATTTGGTTGAAGGGTGTTAAAGAGCCGACAGCCAAATGTCACAAACAATGAATGGCTGCACTGTTGAGAAAATCAATAGGGAGGTTAAGCTGGTCTTGTGAAAGACTTGGCAGACCGCTCTGTTCAGGAAGAGATCTGTCTTCTGGCCTTGGTTGCATGATCAAAAGGAAAACTTGATAGGTTTAATGAAGGGAGATACTGTAAAACTGACAACAGAAATATAGACGCTGTGGTAAATTGTAGCGCACATCAGTGACTGGAGCGATTAGATACATCTTTCAGCCTGAAAAAGTATTTATGGGTAAAGATGTCAAAAATATTAACATTCTTTTACTTTTTCATTGATTGCTTTATCATCTGACAAATTTGCCAGAAATAAGCAAAGGTTTGCATTTACCTAAATGTATAATAATATGCTAAATGTACAGTACACAATAATTACAATTAGTAAACTTATTTTCCAGATATGTTCATTATAACATTTAAAAAAATCTAAATAAAAATTGTATCTTCATCACTCAGAGTATATTGGAAGTATTATGATAGACCAAGAGCCCAGGTAAAAACAGGCCAGCCATGGACTGTCTGTGAAAACAGGGTCTACCCTTGCAAACCCAGGTGAGATTTGTGATTCATTAGTTCACCCCATGGGCCGTTAGCAGATATTTTATAGAAGTACCCTCTTTTACAATTTTATTGATTAACAAACATAATATTGGACTAAAAATACTTCATTGTGATCATTTAGATCATAGCTATATATTATGAGATGTGATGTTTTGATATATAGGAAGTTAGACAAGATCATTTATAAATTATGGTTTTTTTTGTAGTTTTCTGTACTTTATTCCTGATCTGCTATATGGTAGTGTTCTATCTCTTGTACTTTTATATACCCGAATTTTTTACTGTCTGTTCTTAGACAATGAAAGCAGTTATTTCTCGGGTGTTCATGCATACATCAATGTGTTTGATGCTGATAGAAGCACTGCAGTTAAAGGCATTTGTTTCTAAGTTTAGAGATCTAAAAACCATTTCAATGCCTTTTAAAAATTGGCAACCCTATTTTATTTTACTATCCATCATTTGCTGTGACATGGTCTTTGTGTGTGTCTCTAGATGTGTTTAAGAAAAAGGCTTGAGTTTAAAATCCCTAAATGAGATAATCAGTTTAGAGAAGATGATAACCTGTTTAAAAACAAATAATAAAGAGGGAAGAAGAGAAAAAAAGAGAAGCTGTCTGGCAGATTTTCCACAGTGGACGCTGTAATAAAAGCCCCCTACTCTGCTGGGGTGGCGTTTGCAGGGCCGCTGCCATATGTTGCTCTGCTTTTCGCGGGGATTATGCCATCATTATTGCTGATAAAAGCTGTTTACTGCCTTGGCAAAGGAATGATGCTTGGAGCAGTTCTGGAAACCGCCATTCAGTTTACAAAAAAGTTCATTTAGTGCCAGATGCTAGAATCCTAGGTCTTTGTTATCTTTTGTCATGATTAGTTCTATCTATTGTCTATTTCTCTTTTTCCTTTTTTAAATAGAATGTTGCCTCTCACTATCTTTTTTTGTTTTTGTTTTTGTTTTTGTTTGGTTTGGTTTTTCGGGCTGTTACTGTGGGAGGTTAGCTAAATGATTGCATTCTCCATGTTAACTGGTCAGTAGTAAAGATGGGTCATTTGGCTTTCAGAACTGCTGACCAGATTTGGATAAGCACTGCAGAGTGCAGTGAAATCCCAGCCACAACGCTGAGTGTGTGCTCTTTTAGTGCCATTACACATCCTAGAGAGCTCCGTGTAGTCTTAGGATGAGCTGCTGGCTAATGCGTTGCCTCGGAAGCACTGATAGGCTTATCATATTGTTAGAATTAAAAAAAAATGAAACAATTATTTTTTATTCATGAAATGCTGAATTTATGGTTAGAACTTTTTCTGAGACTATCTCCTTTCCAGTTATTTTCTCAGAAAATTTGCTCTGCTTTTGACACAGGGTTTGGTAGTGAATACATGATTGGATTGAATCACCAGTGGAACTTGTAAATGCAAATAATAACAATATTTTTGTTAATTAGCAAATAATACCTCATGGGCCATTTTAGTGCATACCTAATACCGAGTCAAGTGTAAGTTAAGAAGATATCTTTTATTTTTAGTGGGTCTTTGAGTCAATACTTCATAAAAATATGCTTATCTTTCACAGATATAAATCCCTTCCTGTCATCCCCTCCTGTTCTCTGGGCTTTCTTCTGGTGCCAGCTCGTCTGTGCATACTATAAAATGTACAGGAAACATCGAAAGTCATGCCTTCCACCTTGTTTGTCTTCTGCTTCAACTGTCTTCCCCAGATCTTAGAATTTGAGTCTTATTCTGGCCTTGAATTAATAATTATTTTAACTGAAAAAAAGTAGCTCTTAAATGTGGAGAAGTTAGGGCTTCAGTGGTCGCCTCTAAGTGTCGCCTGCAGTTTCCCCAATTGTATGCTTCCGTTTCAAGTGTTTTTCCCCCTAGGAACCATTGTCAAGAGAACAAAGTCCTCACACAGTGCAAGCCCCATACTTTTTACTGTAATTCATTTTTTTAAAAAAGAAAAATGTCATTCATCTACTAGAAAAGCACATTTATTTAGAATGTGCTGACTGCAGCTATCCCTAGATGTCACAGGTAACCCTGAGAATTCAGATTCTTTAGTCACTTTAGGTAGGAAAGGAAACACTTTCTTCAAATATATCCAAGTGTAAGATTTAATAATACAAAATTTCAGTGTTCGATTCAATTTGGAAAATGATAATCACCCAGGTAAAAGATTAAATATTCCCATTAAAAGTTGGCAATCATCACCAGTGAGATGTTTAGTGGTAACCTTGTAGGAGTCAGCTCCTGCAAGTTGTGACCTAGTGTGTACAATACCTCTCATAACTGTAACTTAAGAAGATCAGAGATCATCTGAGTTGATGTGTTATCCACTTTTTCTTAGACCATTTTGTGTTGTTTTGTGGTTGTAAATGAATGCTTTTCGGTTACCTAAGTTTTTTGAGTTACCTATGAGTCATCACAAGTTAAGAGTGTATATAACATGTTAAAACCGTGATCTATATTTTAGAGCAGATAGTTTAATGCTTAATGTTAATTAATAAGTTGACACTAACAAGAAAATAATTATTTAAAGAGCATTAATTGGCTGTTTTTACATATACATGTCATTATCACCAACACATACACGTACACACAACCCTTACATTTGATGGTACTCACAGAGGAGAGCTTTATGTCACATGTGCCTGCCATTTAATTCTATGAATTTTTTAATTTGTATTTTTTCTGAGACAAAGTCCTTGTAATATAGGCTGGCTTGTTTCACTCAAGTAGTTGCTGTTATAGGCATGTTCTACTATGCCTAGATGAATTTGTTTTTAATATTGAAAATTTCAGCTTTTAGAGAGTCTTTGATTCCTGGATAATTACCTTTTAAATCTCATTGGCAAAAACAACAACTCCTGGTTGAGACATAAGCATCCTTCTTTCCTGGTTCCGATAATCTCAGCTGCCTCGTCTGTGTCAGACTGCCAGCAAAGTTAGCTCCATCTCTGCTGATCTCCTCCTCCATTTTCCAGGCGTACTAGCTTCTTCTCACAGCAGGTAAGCCTTTGAACTGAAAGAAGCTAGTCTGGGCTCGAAGAGTGTACATCTGGTTTCACATTGCCTTGGTTCCAGACTCCTAGTTTTGCTACTTATACAGTTAGGATTTTGGACTAGTCATGGAACTTTTTTGAGATTTGGTTTCTTATTGAGAAAAATGTACATAGTATCTGTTCACACATGTGTTAATGAAAGGAACCTGGAAAATGGCTCTTCAGTAAACCAGGCTGTTTTAGCATGAGTGATTAAGACAGACAAAGGCTCTTTAGTTTTATCTTTGTGGCCAAGCTTGAAATACTTTGACCTGAATTTGGTCTTTGAGTGGGGTTGATCTCCTCAGCTGTTCACCTACTAACAACTCCATTGTTGTTGCATGCTGCATGGTTTATAGCCAGGAAGAGCGAGCTGTCATCAGCAGGCCTATGTGACACGCTTGCACAAGTGGGTTCACACCTGGATAGACCGTGGACCACACTCTTAGTTTTATTTCATTAAAGCCTGTTCAAGAAAGTACAGCTTCACTACTTTCATTTCATAATCAAGCCTGTGATGCTTTTATTATATATTTTTGAAATGGCTGAAAAATTTTATTTTGCTTATGCCAATAGTTAAAGTTTATAAATGCTTCAAAATGTCTAAAGCACTTTATATCCATATAAGCACCTTTAAGTGTTTTTGATGTAGCCCTGGGCTCCTGATGGCCCATGCATTTCAGTATTCTAATTCATCTTCATTTGCTTTACTTTCAAGGTCAAGTTTTTTTTTCTTTAAAAAACATCCCTCCTTCAAATTTCCTCAGACGACAAATCTCATCAAATTATAGAGGCCGTTTTTAACAGTATATAAAACTACCCTTTACTGGGAGACAGTGTGACTTCTGATAGAGTGTGTGGGACTTTCATCTCGTTTGTCTGTTTGTTCTTGTGGTATGTTCATTTTTATTTTTGCTGTAGTTCTATGGGGCATGCCACTTTCCCCCTGTTCAGATGGATGCATCTAGAACCAAATGAGGGCAGTAAAGTCTAATAGAAAGCTTTACAAATTAAAGTTTTGTTTCTGTTTGTGCAGTACCTTGTTCCCCCTTCATGTGTCCTGGGAAATCATACTGATCAATAGCTCCCATTTCAGTACAACCGCAGCAAGCATTACAACTGTATAAAATTTACAACATTGTCTGCTGTAAATTTTAATTGGAAAAACCTTATAGCTTTACTCTATCTTTGGAGGCTTAAATCCATATGATTTTTTTAAGTAAAAAAATTTACAGCATAATATCATGTCATACATTTTTTATGGACATATAATATAAATAGGACCAAACCTTAGCCTTATTGGAAAAAAATAACCATAAAAATATATTTTAATGCTTCGTGCATTCAACATTTTTCCTATAGAAACAGTGGACTTGGTAAAATAATTTAATGAATGCTATAAATAATTATGAACAGTATCAGGTAAGAATATTAACAAATAAATATACTAATAAAAGGTATATTCTGTGGCTTTTGTGTTCCCAGTGAGGCCTCCTTGTGTGCAGAGCTTGTGCTCTGAAGCAGACAAGGAGGAGAAAAATGTTGCTTTCTGCACAGCATTCTTTCTGTCACAGGTCAGGCTAAAAATGCTGTGTGATACAGTTATTGACTCTAATCTGGGCATAAACACAAGTCCTCAAGCACCAGCCCAATTAATAATTTGCATAATTAACACGCATATTAAATAGGGACTGGCCTTGCATCTGTATTTGCAGTGATCGGGGTAATGAGGGCTAACGGAGCGGCGCCTCGGGCCTGTGTTAGCAGACGTGTGGCAGTAGTAATTTTTGGTTGGATTGACAACTGCTAGACAAGCAGTCCCAGCATAAAGCTAAACCCCGTTTGGCAGTATTAATCGTTGACAAACTGCTCTTAAAGCTGTAACATTGTTTCTGTCAGTTGTTTGGTTTGATGTCACTGTTAGACATAATAAATCAGTAGTGTCAGAATTTGGTAATGTTTATAGCTAGCAAGGTTTATTATTTCACATGACTGTCATGTACAAATGGTGGTTATCATGGCTGCCTCTAAATTATCAAAGACAGAATATTGCTTTGAATATACTTCTATAATTCTTGTTTCAATGAATTCTTTGCCATCTGGATATGCTTTTAGTTGGTATGCCTGCCCAGTTCTATTGTGATTTTCATGCAGCATGTTCTGTGTTTTTAAGAATATACAGTTAAATCTCTTGCAAGTTGACTGTGGCTTTAAATTAGGATGGTATACTTATGTGCCTTAGCCTAACCTTAATTCAGAAATGGATGTCATATGTGTGACAGAATGCAAATGTCCTGAGGTTTCTCAGTAGGATTTGAATGTCAGAAGGCTTAGATACATATGAGAAAGAAGTAACATTGTAGTCACTTATTGTATATGGATAAAGGAAGAGATATTTGGAGATACAGGTAAAATTATTCATTTCTATAAAAACTTTAACTGGTCACCCTTTATCCTGACCTCCAATATCATAATATTTTACAGTTTTCCTTTGTTCCTATTTTTAACCTAGCAATTTCATGCTTTTGTATATCCAATTGAATTGAAAACATATGTTCACACAAAGTTTCTTATATAGGTGTTCACAACAATGTTATTCATAAAAACCACAAAGTGGATGGGACTCAAATATTTATTCATTAGCGGAGGGATAAACAAGTGGTGGTCTACCCAAATAATGGAATATTATTCAGCCATAAACAGGAAGGAAGTACTGTTTACATGACACAGTATGCATAAATCTTGAAAGCATGTTGTTGAGAAAAGCCGTTCACCAAACCCCACATACTATATGTTCATATTTATATTAGGTGTCTTGAATTGGCAAATCTTCAGAGAAAGGTTAGACTGCTTAGGACTGAAATAGGAGAGTGTAGAGAGGGAAGTGGTGTGTGGAGCTGTGAGGAGCACCAGTGGATATTTTGGGAGAGGAGGATGGAGTTTGTGAGCATTGTACAACTCTGAACAGACTCTAAACCACTGGATTGTATACTCAAGTATTAGAACATTTTGTAATATGTGACTTGTGTCTCAAATTCATTTTAACAAATGGTCTAGGGAAATGTAATGTGGCCTGTGGATAGATATCATTGATCCTGAGACACACATTTTCCTATCTTTGAAACTGGATGCCTTTGAGAGTCAGTGACATCCTAATGAGCTGCCAGCCAGTTAGCCACATTCTGTTCATTTTGCCTCTGTATGCAGATACTTGGTGTTTCTCCTGAAGTCAGCTTGTCGCCTCTTGATGTCTTATTCACCTTAGCATTTATGGAACAAGTTGTGCTTGGAAACTATCCCCTGACATGTTGAAATAGCGACAAACCACCAGCATAGAAGTCATGGAATGGAATTCACTGTCTTGAAAGAAGATTAGCAGTGTAGTACTTTTAAAAAGAAACACTATTTTTGCCCATGTGTTGATTTTCTTCTCTTGTTACTATTTAGACATCCTGAGGGTTTTGTGTGTGTGTGTGTTTATATAGTCCTGAAGGACTTTTTATTGAATCAGTATTTTGATTGGCACCTAAGTTCCTGCTCCCTCACAGAAGCAGGTAATGATGGGAAAGTGACTCACAAACCAGGAGAGGGCGTTCCAGGGTATACCTCATAAAGGCTGACTGTGAGGTAATAAGGGAGAATAAACAGTCCATGGGGAAAGTATGCTACAGAAACACTAGACTGAGCTCCTACAGCCTTTCGGGTTCTGCTGCGTTGCCTCCTCTCCTTGACAGTCATACAGGACACCACAGTTCTTAATTTTGTGACCCGGAATTGGTTTCTTCTCTTTTATCTTCTTGGGTTTTTTTCTCTTTTTTCTTTTTCTGTACTTGAATATAACTTGAGGGACTGGACAGACAAACTCTTGAGAGAAATATTTTAAGTCATTTAGTGATATGTTGTATATTCTTGCTAGATTGTAGAAGCTAGATCTAGGCATGATGTGAGGCACTATCTGATATAAAGTTCCTGTTTAAGAAAGGGAAATAGGGTTTAAGAAATTAATAACCAGCCTGTGCGCGTGCAGCAAGCTTTGTCTTTCTGTCACCTGCACTTGCAGAACAGTAATGCTAGCTGGTTTGGTGCTATTCTGCGGGTCTCCCGTGCACTCGCCTGTACTATCATGCGGGGATGATAGAACCTGCTCCCACCACACCAGGATCTGAATACAGAACCTGAAACTGCGGAGAGCACCTGGGGATGGGCTGACTTCATCATTACCAGGCCTTTTCTCCCTTTTCTAAGAAAAGGGCTGCGCTCTGGAGAGTGAGCAGGAGCAATTGCTGACATGTGAATGTGATCTTATATTCAGCCTACACCATGCATCTTAGTGAAAAGAAATTCAATAATCCAAGAGAAAATAATTGTGTTTCTTAGGGAATTTCTCCAGTATTTTTGGAGCTGTATTTGTTCTAAATTATGGATTGCAGTCTTATCTGCAATGGTTCGTTAGATAGACAGAAATATCAGCTGTTTTCCACAGTAATTCCTGTTTAGGGTGATTTATAAAAATTATTATTACTATGTTTAAATGGTAATCTGGATGTTTCTAGCCTCTCTAAATGAGCATGGACTCTGTTTCTATAGCCCCAGAGGGACTTCCAGTAATAAGGAAGAACTGAGCTGACTTTTTTCCCTCTTATATAACACTTCCTTTTTCTAAAGATCCCAAAGCACCCGGTAAATGAGAGGTAGTGTCACCTTTCTGGAGTGCCAAACTCATTAAGCAGACCTACTATAAAAGAATTTAGGATCAGAAAAGATAATAATTATCCAGTCTTACCTGTAGAAGAATGTGGAAACTGTCATTAGTTGGAGTTCATTTCCATAAGTGTTTGGTGTGAGCAGTTCTCTGAGGACTTAGGAAATACTGTGTCAGGAAGAAGTATGCTGTGTGCTTTCCTGTTCCCCTCTGTCCCCCTGTACCATCTACCAAAGAAGATAACTCAGCCTCTTTTTTTTTAAATCATTGTTACAAAATTGTCTTTGCTGATCCTTAAACTATTGAAGCAATACCAAAAAGTATAAAGAAAATAACACAATTTACTGAAGTTTCTGCTACTCAGAGATAAACATTTTTCTAGATTGTACTAACACTTCTCTACATATTATTTTCTAAAATGAATTAAATATGCTGTTGTCTTTTGTTGAATAAGACATTATGTATGTCTTTGCACGTTAGCATGTTTTATGTTGTCCTGTTGACTTGGCCACATAACATTACCATGTTGCCTTTTCTACCAGTTTTATGAGCTATACATTGTCTTTGATCATGGATAGTTCCGCTATTATTTCATAGCTTTTTGGAACCAGAAACTTAGTTTAAATTATGGCTTTGGAATAGGAAGTTAAATTTATCCATCCAGTATTTAAATAGTCTAACATGTGCCAAATTCCCATCTCTACCCTGTGCATTAAGCATGTGTTTGCCCTCTTGTGGAGTTTGTAGTCAACTAAGCAGGAAGTGAAGATGGTGAGCAAAGGCAGATCCTTGTCTGGAATGCAAGAGGAAAGAAGCTTATGGTGACTGATTTTTATTGGAAGGGAAATTTGAAGTCCAAAACCTCTGCAGGTGCCTTAAGAAGATTACAGATACATAAGTTTTGGCCTCGATTTTGTTTTTTAGACAAGGCTCAAATTGCAGATATTATCTGCAACTTTGTTTAAATGAGACATAATAATAGCTCTGCTTATTTTTTTAAAAAGAAATATCAATAATTACCTTTCCCAAAAGTATCAGCATTATTGACAGTATTTCAGTGTATACTTTGGTGATGTTCATGACAACTGAATTCTTCATTTGATGACTTTTTTTCTAACTCACTCAACCTTCTCCCTTTCTTCTTCCTTCACACCTGAATAGATTTTTATGGTTATGTAGTAAACATACATTATATCACACCTTGGTAGTCACATAGTAATTAAAATGGCAAATCTAGAGTCCTATGGCATTAGTATTGGCCTTTACAATACTTCTAAGTAGTCATTTGACAACAATATCACTATGTAGGAATTCCAAAGGAAATTAAAAATGTGGTTTAAATATCCTATAATTGATGGGTTGTCATTTTAGACTGATATCTCAAGGATCCTTCCCTCTGAATGATCCTTGGTTTTATATGAAGTATGTTTTTCTGTTTGTGTGTGTGTGTTTTAAACGCAAGGTCTCATGGATCCCTTGATAGCTTCCCTATGTGTCCAAGAATGACAATAAATTTCTGATCTTTGTCTTTGTGTCTCCTGAGTGCTGGGATTACATCGTGTACCACCATGTCCCATTTTACATGGTGCTGGGGATTGAAACCGGGACTTCCTGCATATTACACAAGCTCTCTGGCCACTGAGCTATGTCCTTGGCCCCATTTAAGAAAAAAAAAGTCAGTTATTCTGATAGAAAAATAGAAGGCATGGGCAATAAATTTTTAGGATGTATGTTGCTGGAGGAAATAGCTGTTCAATAATAAAACCAAGACTCTAAAAACAAAACAGTTTAAAAGGTTATAATGTTGGGCCCAAGTCAGCCATAATAATAATGATATGGGCAAGAGCTCTCTTACATGTTTCCTGTATTCCAGGCACTGTGCCAAGCACTTTGTATGAATTTGTTCAAGTAATTTTTATAAGAACCCTCCAAGGTAGATGCCATTTTATACCCATTTTACATAGAAAACTAAAGCTGTAGATAATTTGTTGATTTTATTAAATTTTAAAGCTCAGGTTATGAATTTGCATTTGAAAAATAGATTGCAGTTCGAAAACCTCACCTAGTTTGTACACTTAAATACTGGCTGTAGAGAACTTCATCTCCAAGGTATGGCTGAGCTGGTGGTAAAGTAAGTTTATTGAGTCAAGAAGAACAGTCATTCTGCTGATACCCATTAGTTGGGTCAATGAGAGGGTCTACCCATGTCCCATCTAGAGTGATTCAGAGTCTGTAGTTTGTAAGGGACTTAAGAGATAAGAACTAGAATATTTTACAAAAAACTAGAAACCCTAAAGCAGTGATTCTCAACCTGGGAGCTAACAGGGATCCCCTGAGACAATCAGAAAACACAGATTTACAATATGATTCATAGCAGTAGCAACAGTTGTAAAGTAGTTACAATTACAGGTTTGAAGTAGCAATTATAATTTTATGGTTGGGGGTCACCACAACATGAAGAACTGCATTACTGGGTCACAGCTTAGGAAGGCTGAGAACCACTGCCTAAAAGGAAGAACTTTTGCAGCATGAATTACCCTTGACCTTAGATGGGAGAGCACTAGAGACGTAAACCCTTGCCTATATTCTGCCGATCAAGGTTGGAATTCATACCATATGTGTGGTACCGAAAAGCTCAGGCCTCACATTTAGCTTGGGGTGTGATACTAGTGCCCTAGCCATTTCATCTAAGAAATGAGCATCTGTTCATTTGGAAAGCTCTTTATCTCAAGTGTCAGAGAATTTGTGTCATTATTGAGGAATATAGGTATATAATTGTAATAAGTCAATATTAGAGTAACAAGGCCACTGTGATTATGAGTTAGCACAAACTATGTCACGTTGAAGAATCATGGTTACAAAGACATTTGTATAATCAGTTATAGCAAGTAAAATCAGTATACTTAAAGAGATGAACGACTGAATGTCTGTTGAACTGAATGAGATACCGTTAATACAGCAGCGTGAAAAACAATGGAAATTCTCAGGTCATATATTTACAACAGATATGGAGAAATGCAGGGAAAAAGAGAGAGTGCAAGAGTATGAAATATGGATTAAGAGCATAAAGTAAGAAAGCCCAGCATTTAATATGTGGTTTAGAAGTTGGTAACCACAGGATAGAGAAAAAGCTATATCGTAAGAGATATTTATACAGTTGAGAACATGTCAGAATTGATCAGTACTGATAATCAGATGTCCAGTGGTTGTCAGTGGACAAAATGGAAAGGTGTTCCCTACGAAGTCATAGTGCAGTAAAGCTGTGGACTCCTGAAGACTTGTGGAATGAGGACTAGCCAGCACACCTCTCACCAGACCACAGTTGTATGATCTCAGTTAGAAGAGGACATGGATGCATCCTGGAACAGCCTGTGACTGCAACATCTGAAGCATGTCAAAGTAAAGATACTTCCATAAACATAACTGAAGTGTAAGCTTGGGAGATGTAGGGGCTGGAAAGATGGTTCAGTGGTTAAGAGTACTGACTGCTCTTCCAGAGGACCTGGGTTCAATTCCCAGCTCCCACATGGCAGCTCACAACTGTCTGAAGATCTATTTGCAGGGGTTCTGACACCTTCACATCAATGCACAAAAAATAAAAGTTAAATAAACCATAAAAAAATTTTTAAAAAAAGTTTGGGAGTTGTTAAGTCCTTTCATTGTCTAGACCAGTGGTTCTCAACCTGTGTGTCATGACCTTTTTGAGGTCACATATTAGATATCCTATATGACATATGTACACATTTATAATTCATAGCAGGAGAAAAATTATAATTATGAAGTAACAATAAGATAATTTTATGGTTGGGGTCACCACATCATGAGGAACTGTATTAAAGGGTTGCAGCATTAGGAAGGGGGAGAACTACTGTCCTAGACTAAGATAAAGATTTCCATAACCAGGAAAGTATGAATTAAACCATAGTGAGGGGTGTGCTTGTTACTCTGGACGTAAGCACTTGCCTTGCTTGTGTAAGGCTTTGGATCTAATCTCTAGGATTATGAAAAACAAATAAAATTAAACCATTGAAATATTGTTTACATACCATACTGTCAAAAAATTTAAACTAGAATCTTCATAGCTTCAGAAGTCACTAAAATCAAAGGGTGTGTGTCCATCTGTCTGCATGTTTATCTGTGTATGTGTGTGTAACAATGTATTTTATTAATTACTTCCGTATTGCTGTGACACTGATTGACTAAAACAACTTAAAGGGTCTATGGCAACAGGAGCAGGAGGCTGCAGTCACTGTGCATTTTTGCCTCAGGAAGCAAGAATATGATGAATGCCCGTGTGTGTTCAGCTTGCTTTCTCCTTTTGTAAAGTCTGGGATCCTAGTCCATGGAATGGTGCCATCCACATCTAAGTTGCATTTCCCCACCTCACATTATATAGATAATCCCTTACAGATGTGCGCAGAGATTTGCCAAGTTGACAAATCAATGTGAGCCATCATTACCTATATCTTTCTCCGTATATATATCAAAATCTAAAAAATTATTTAAAATTACCTTTAGTATGTTGTTAGTGAATTTTATGAGATAATAGTAAACATACTGAAATAGTTTAAATAGCTTCCAGAATAATTAAGAACAAGGAAATGATAGGAGAAGAATGAAAAATACAACTAACTCAACCTAAAAGTAGGACAGAAGAAATAGTGAAGAAGCAAAAGTAAGATAAATAGAAAATATAAGATGAGTTGAGATATAAGTTCAAGTATCATAGCTTAGCACCCATATGATGAGTTTGAAAGATAAAGAAGTAAAGATTGAGGATGTCCAAGAATAACGAATGGATACACAGGAAATCTAACAGCAGGCCTGTTTTCAAGAGGCACACCTCTAAAAAAGACACAGAACCGCTGCTGACAGTGATGGAAAACAGCACACCAAGCCCTGGTGTAAGGACAGAAGGGCTAGCTCCGAGATCAAGTGAAGGAAGTGAAGGCAGAAAGCATTTCTCAAGGTAAAGATGGCTTTATAGCTTGATTTGCCAATATCTCTAACAATTCTGAGATTATTTCACTTGATAGCTTCAAAATACAAAGCAAATTTTGATATTCCTTCAAGAAGAAATAGATTCATGTTTTTGAAGGTTTGACCATATTTCTGTGGGAAATAATAGAAGAAGCAGACAAAACAATGTGTAACTGTATAGGAAACTTTAATACGTTTAACAGACTTGACCTAGTAGGCACATGGGGAGTATGTCACCAGCAGCTGCAGGATGTGGGCTGTCTAAAAAGTTATGAGACTTAAGATTTAACCATGAGTCAGTCTTCAGTATGTTGAAAGGAATCAGTACTACTCCAACCATATTCACTTATGGCAAAACAAATAGTTAGAGATGAACAGAGGAGCACTGAGAGAAGCTTAAACAGGCTTAAAATGGTACAGATACTTTATACTGAAACTTATGACTTATAGCTAAAGCTTTATATTGTTTATAATCTTGTGTTCATTTTATAAAATTTAAAAAGCAATGTTAGCTAAAATTTGCCTTAAAAATACAATGAACAGTTGGCTATACCTAAAGAAATTAAAAACATATGAAATAAAAGATCAGTGAAATAGGAGAACAAAGTACATAAAAGAAAACTCCCATAGAAATCCCAGTAAAGCTAAAGTTTGTGCCTTGAAAATTTGTAAAATTCATAAAGCTTATGTAAAAATTATCAAAGAAGTAAAAAGAAACAGAGAAGATACAAATTAATAATTTTGAATTTGAAAAAAGATAGAACATCAGAGATTGAAAAGAAAGAATATTATAGGTACTTTTTTAATATATCTGATACGAGATAAACACATAATATTAATAGAAATATAGAAATTACTCTTACGTGCTGGGCATGCAAGTCAGTGGCAAGTATTTAGCTAGCATCTCTGAGACCCTGGGATCTATACCTGGTACCACCAAAATCAAACAAGTTTTAGAAAATTGAAAGATGTCAAAAGTGTCCATAATATTAGAATAAATAAATCAGTCCTTTAAAGTCTTATTACTAGGAGAATATTAATAGCAGAAGGTTTTACAATTGTTCTGAGCAACAAAGAAATGAATAATTCATTTCTTATACAAATCTACTGTTTTGAACAAAGCAAAAGTATCATCTTCAGCTAACTAGATATTTCTTATACAAGTGTGATATTGAAACAGAAATGTACAGGCATAAAAAAGTAAAGTGATAGGCCTGTATCTCTGATGAATATAAATGGAAAATTATAAACAAAATGTTGTCCAATGGAGTTCAGCAATACCTGTAGATAGACATCTAGTGTCTATGCTAAAACCAGGTTCAGTTTGTATCCTGAATGTAATATTGGTCTATTAATATGTCAGTAACAACCTAGCAGACTTGAACAATGCAATCACATGACTTCATCCAATTGACAGTTCTGCTCTGCCCAACCACAGCAGACTATGCATTCTTTTCAGGTTCATATGGAATGTTCACCAACATTTAAAGTGAATCTGATGTTGCACACAACATGGTCCTGAGAAGAAAGGAGCAGCAGAAGCTTCACGCTGCTGGCGGGAGTATGAGTTGGTGTAGCTATTGAGGCTTGTGCAGCACCAAGTCTGGCAAGACCTTCAGATACTAGCTCTCCACTAAGGCACAACCTACAGAGGTGTGTGTGTTGTGTGTGTGTGTGTGTGTGTGTGTGTGTGTGTGTGCATGTGCATACACATGTCTAGATACATGTATTTGAGTGTTTTTGAGAGGTTTATTTATAATAACAACAGAGACCAAAACCCTGCAAAATAAGCCTGCCAGTTGTTGGGTGAAACAGTTGTTTTTCTTTCTTGCATTTAAATGCTGTACTACTATAGGTGAATGCTGACGTAAGACAAGAAACAAGAAACTTACTTTTAGCTGTGTTTAAAACATTTGCACAGATGGCAAGATGGCTTAGCAGGCAAAGGCAGTTGCCACCAAGCCCACTCAGGGCCCTATATTATGGCAGAATACTGACTTCCAAATGTTGTCCTCTGACCTCTATACGTGCTTCATGGCAGCCCCATGTGCACATATACAAAATAATGAACGTAATTTTAAAAGTTAATAAGTAAAGCCATACACATACCTGTAATCCCAGCATTTAGGGCAAAGGCAGGAGGACTCAGGAGCCTGAGCTACAGAGTAAAACCCTGTCTCATAAAACCAACCAATGAACATCTCATGTATTTCTTCTGGTCAGTGCACTAGGCACTAATTTGAGTTGTGTTAGTTCCCTAATGTGTATCTCTTGTAGCTATTGCTAAAATTTTCTCATACTTAATGTCTATTGTTGTCTTATAATAAAAAAATTTAAGCAATTTGTGGATGTTTCTCATTGGTATTATAATGTAAGTGACTTTCATATTAGGGGGTCAGCTTAGGCCAGCCTAGAACTTCTTATAAACCAGGCTATAGAGAGGCTATGGGTCCTGCCTCAGACCATGAGTACTGACTGTAGATATGCCCTTCTACTTCTGACTTGAGGATTTTTTTTTAAAGTGATATCTTGCTTCTTTGCTGCCTTTGCTGACCTTGAGGTAGGCTAAAACAGTCCTCCCATCTCAGCCTCTTCGGTAGCAGTATAACTACATTGGCAGGCATGTGCCTCTGTTACTGGATTATGTTAACAATTCGTTTTTATTACATTTATTTACTTATTATATGTATGTGTGGGCTTATATGTGCTTGGTGACAAGTGCCTTAATCTGTTGAGCCATCTTACTAGCCCATTATGTTAGCAATTGTTGATGAATAGTTTTATTTAATGCTTTATTGAGTGACTCTTATTTTCTTAATCAGTTCTATAGTTTATAACATTTAAATTGTCTTTAGTTTTTTGTTATTCTAAATAAGGTTACAGTGACCATTTTTTGCAAGTAAGGTTGTTTTTTGAAGACTCAACAGTATTTTTCAGATAGGGGGAAGGGCATTCCATATAAAAAGGCAGGTATGGAAATGGAGCTGGAGGAAAAGTTGAGTGTTTGATCGACACGTGATCATTTAGACCATTTCCCAGGTGGAACTCTTTACAGCTGTTCTTGGTTTGCTCTCCTTCTCTCTGGCCCTGTTTCTTGCTTTTTCTCTCTCCCAGGGATCAAACCCAGGACAACAGGCTAAACTATACAAGTTTAGTTTCTCATATAACTTTCTAGAATACTGCTTATATCACGAAACTCCAAGCTTTATTTGTCCCATTGCCTGCAACATAAAGTTGAAAATCTCTAGTCTGAAATTTCCAACTCTTTGTAAACTGGACTTTTTTTTTTTGTGGGAGGTCTACTGGGAACCAAACCCGAACCTGTGTATGTTAATGCAAGTGCTCTACCACTGAGCCCAGGCACTATTTATTTAGTGCTGAATATGTGGTAAGTATGATTTAAATATTGGTTACAAGTAAATAAGAGACAGCCTTTCATGATTAAAGGTTTGTGAAGAATTGTAGATGACATATTTGCGAGAAAATGGGAAGACTCAAGAATGCAGAGCTCCTACCACTCCCACATGAAAGCATCTTGATATGCTCACACAGGTCTGCTTCATTTCTTAGGAAATGCGATTTAATCTGCTTCATACTTAAATTAAAAAACAAGTTTTTAAAGATTTATTTATTATGTACAGTGTTCTGCCTGCATGTGTCCTTGTAGGCCAGAAGAGGGCACCAGATCTTATTATAGGTGGTTGTGAGCCACCATGTGGTTGCTAGGAATTGAACTCCATGTTCTCTGGGAGAACAGTCAGAGCTCTTAACCTTGCGCCATCTCTCCAGCCTCTAAAAACGAATTTTTCGTAGTATAAAATACTTTTATTCACCTCATTTTCCAAAATATAGGTCATGCTTCATGGTTTTCTTTTCTAAGTGTTCTGTTTGCCTGCTTTTGGACCTTTCTTCTCCAAACCTGAAAACTCATTTCTTTCTGTTCCTCTCTTGACTTTTGTTTATGTGCCACCAATAATACTAATTATGTAGCTTAGTAGGAAAACCTTGCCTACCATGAACCCCAGCACACGCCACAATATTCTTAAATCTTATTTCTAGTATTTATTGTAAATGTAGTCTTTTTAAATTTTGTGGGTTTTTTTGACTCTTTTTTTTAAAAAGATTTATTTATTATGTGTACAGCATTTTGCCTGCATGTATGCCTGCACACCAGAAAAGGGCACAAGATTTTATCATAGATGGTTGTGAGCCACCATGTGGTTGCTGGGAATTGAACTCAGGACCTCTGGAAGAGCAGACAGTGCTCTTAACCTCTGAGCCATCTCTCCAGCCCTTTTTTGGCTCTTTATATGTCTGTCTTTCTACTGAGACAAACAATTTGAGCACAGGAACAATACCATTTATATTTTCCCTTTCCCAGAGATTCACTCACAGCCCCTATGAAACTGCCATATAGGGTTTTTTTTTTAAATAGATACCTGTTTAGTGAGTCCACATTGGTTTTATAAATCAATAAATAAATCAGTCTTCAGACTTAACCACGAAAGACTCTTTTCTCCCATCTCTTCCACCCCATCCACTTTATTCAAAAGTACTTGGACTTGCCCTTTGAGCCAGATGCAGCTTTTCAGTACTTATATAGGGCTTGCAGGGTCATGAATCACAATGTCATCTTTTGTCATAGCCAATGGCACCAGGTCTTGTTTATAGACGTGTATAGATGTAGAAACTAGATTTATAAAAAAAGAAAGTAGTATATATGCCTAGTCCATAAAGATGTCTTCTCTGTTTTCTCTTTTCAAATGTATGCTGTATCTCAGCAGGGCCTTCTTTCCCTCCCAGCTCAGTCTATTTCATGCCGTATACACATAGTATTTCTAGGACTTTTTTTTCCAACTCCGCATCATGGCTACTTTCCATTCAGTCTTCTACAGCATTGCTGTTACCATCGTCATGCTCAGCACCCTGTCCTGTGCAAGGTACAGCTTTGGGCATGGGGGTGGTTTATTCTTAGACCCATTCTTAGTGTTGAGCCGTGAGAAGGGTTTCTTGTTGTTTGCTTTCCTCTCATCTTCACCAGTCCTTTAATGCTTCATAATGGTTTTGCTTCAAGTTCACCATCATATCCAGCCACAGAAGGCCAGCCTCATGCTCTGCTTAGTGTTGTAGGTTGTTTCTGGTAGTGGAATGAGAAAGAAAACAAGGGCAAGTGGACAACCATAGTCACTCCTCCCTGATTTTTCTACCATTGTGATTTATGGAAATGCAATTGCTTTTATCAATGGTTGACTATCAGTTCCTTTTTCTAGAGAGAAGTCATTAGTTAATGCAGCTCAAGGATTTGTCTGAGAAGAGCAAGTGCATCAGTTAGAATGCTAATTCACTCAACAGGGCAGCAGCACAGTGAGATGACAGCTTGGAGGGGGGTAAGAGGAGGGTCTGGAAATGGCAGCAGATTGGTATTTCGAAAGGGGAGGGAAATTTCATAATGATGAATAAGAAAAATGACATTTGGTGCTCACATTTAACTTGCATTGGATGCCCATATAAGGGTCAGTATGCATAACCTCTCTTGATTAGGCCTCCGGCTGCCCAGCAGCTGACTGGGTGGATACTCTTCAGACTGTAACCAAAAGAAAGGCCTAGATAATTAGGCCAAGTTGCACTGCGGGAGGTAGCCAGCCTCTCTGCTGCCTTTTGTGTATTCATGACCCAGCTTGATTGATGGAAGGACAGTGTTTGGTGACATTGTCATTTGTGAGTTGAAAGGTAGACTCAGTCTGTAGCCAAGATCAGATGTGCTTTAGAGAATCCTGCAGTAAACTCATTTGATGCTGATACTGCTCATCTTTGTTTCTTACTGTTGCTCACAGACAGCTGTTAATTTGGAGAAATTAGCTTCGTTGTTTTCAGTTGAAACCTCAATAAAGTTATAAGATAGTTTTGATTAAAAAGTTGTACAAAGTTACTGGTGAGGTCATGTGTGATCTGGTTCCAGATAAATGATATTCTCACTTACTCTTTCTTATACCTGAATTTGAAGTATTTTTCTTGAATATATTTCTTGAGTGATGATATCGTTGGAAGCAAGTAGTCCTCAACCCCTGGAAAAAGTTAATTGGAATTATTTGTGTTATTTCTGAAATCTTAAATGTGGCTGTCTTAAGTTTTTCAGGGACTGTGTTTAAAGAGTGTTTTGTAGCCTAGCAGTGGTGGTGCATGCTTTTAATCCCCTCAGCACTCAGGAAGCAGAGGTAGGCAGATCTCTGTGATTTCGAGGCCAGCCTGGTCTACAGAGCAAGTTCTAGGGGAGCCAGGACTGTTACACAGAGAAACCCTGTCTCCAAAAACAAACAAACAAATAAGCAAATAAGGGGTGTTTTGTTCCTCAAGAAGAGATTTATGAATACCTGAAGGTTTTCTTGTAAAATTATGATTCATAGAAAATAATACTTCATTTATTCCAAGTGTTTTCTGCTTATGGAAAAAGTTGATACATTTCAGACTTGTAATGTATGAATTGAAAATACTAAAGGAAATTAGAATCTGAAGCAAGCATGAGGTTGACTTAAGAAGCATATATAGACCTAAGTTATAAACTGCTTGGCGCACCATGTTTTGTTGAGTAAAAGGACAGGAGTGAATGAAAGGGTTCTTTGAGAAGGACAGCGGGTTTTCCTCTGCTGTCTGTATTAAGCTGTTACTGCAATAGACCCTTTAGAAGGATCATCCAGATTTAAACACAAGTTATTACTAATTTTGCCTTTTAATACCTTTATTACTACCTCAGTGCTTTTGCAACCATAAGATAGAATCTCTCTTGTACCAGTATACCTGAAAATGGTTTGGTTATCCAACTTCAGCCAGTCACCTAACTTAGAGAAAATAAGTGAAAATTTTTGTACACTACCAATGACAGTAAAAGGTAAGTTGAACATTTTGTGGTGGTTTGCTCTTGTTTTTCATGTTGTTTTATTAAGTAACTCCAGGAATTGGTACAAATACGATATAGCAAGTGAAGTGATCCTCTCTTTGCGTATTTTTCCAACTAGATATGACTGATCAGATGATTTTTTTTGTTTTAAATAAAAGCAAAACAACAGAAGAAGACAATATGAGGGTTTTTTGCATAATAATCACTGATTTCTCCTCACTGGGAAATCAGTATCTCAGTAGACATTGTTTTAGTAAAGAAGACTTTAGAATATGTTGGCAACCCATTTTTTGTGTCTTTGTGGGAATCTCATTGTGTAGTCCTGACTGGCTTGGCACTCCCTCTGTAGACCATGCTGGCCGTGAACTTGTGTAGCATCCTCCCACCTCTGCCTGCTTCTGGCGTTCTGGGATGAGTGGCATGTCCCACCGTGCCCTGTGTGCTCTGATCACTACAAGCAAGCGTTCACTGTCTCTTTCTTCAGGCATGTCTGGCAACTGACTTTTGAAATAAACACATGAAATCTAGTCCGTACAATGCTTAGACAATCTCTCTTATTTATTTGTGGTAATCATTCCCAAATCAAAGTTATCCTTTAGGTTAAGGTTTAGTAGAAAAAGTAATATTAAGTAATGCTTAATATTAATTAACATGTTTTCTCTGTTAAGTATAATCTCCTGATATTCAAATATTAGATTTTCTTTTACTAAAAATTAAATTCAAGTTATATATTTTTTGAAATGAAATAAAAATAACAAACTGTCTTAAATATAAAAATTTTAAGAATTTAAAAAGTAAAGTTTAACTTTCTTAAGCTGAATTTAGGTTTCTGTGCCCTCTGCTGCTAACAGACTAGAATTGCTAATTTGCTGGTCACTGCCCTTATTATGTCTTTAAAAACCTACAGGTGTCACATTGTCAGGAAATTCTAGGTTTTTCCCAGTGATGAAATAAACTTGACACTTGTTCCATGAAGGCATCTTTCCCTGCTTATCAGCTCCTCAATTTATGGCTGTGCTTTGAAATTTGTGCCTGTGACTCCCATCTTTGTATTTACTCCAATTAACACATAAACCCTAATTAGCCAGATCAAGGGACTTGGGAGTCCATAAATGGAAAGTGACATGGCAGAACTTGGCAGCTGGCATCAAGGCAAGGTGACAAAAATAGGGAAGTATCAATTAGATGACTTTGACGGTGAGGCTGTGTGTTAGGATGGTAGTTTAAACAATTCCCCATGTTGCTAACTGCTGATTGTAGAACAGGGAGACAGGAATTATTTGGTAAACTGACAGCTAAGTTAAAGCATTGACCTCTAGATAGATTTAAAAATCAATTGTTATCATCAGCAATACAATACAGTTATAAATGTCTATCAAAAGAATTTTTTAATGAATTTTACCATTGAGTCAGTTTTCAGGATTTTTGATAATTGCAATACTTACTTGAGTAAGAGTATAAGATTTCATACTCTCAAGCTCTTAAGAACCTTAATTGTCTATTTTCATGTTTTTGTTGGAAGAGATGATCCAAATGGGTGGTCTTTAGAGGATACATCTTACCTTGGAATATGAGACTAACCTCCACACTACAGTTTTGAATTATCTATGCTGTTCAGCAGTGAAAAAGCTTCTATTTGCTGTCTCTTCCAACTTGATTAAAATTATGATTAAAAAATATGTTCTCAATTAGATATTAGTAAGGTTATGTGTTTAATTTTTTCTTTTTGGATAGCCAATGGCTCTGTAAGCCTATGTGACACATTGTCTGACTGTAATTGTAGTCTGTAATTATTCCTGCAGTATATTTTAAGCTTTGCTTTTTAAATCATGAAAATACTTAAGTTGCTGCATTCCCCATCTTCAGTGCTACAGAAAATGGGGGAAAGAACTCTTAAAAGATATATTTGAAAATGGCGCTGTTGTAGAGGAGTTTTTGACACATTAGCAGTCTGTCATAAGGTCTATTTACATAAATGTTAACTCAAGACACATGCACTGAAATGAAAATGTTTCATGCATTAATTTGCTGCAGAAGAAACTAACATAACAATTAGAGTAACGTTTGCCTACTTAGATTAAAATTTCCTAGGGCAGTGACAATAAGCAGTGCTGATGGGGCTGAAGTCTCCAGACATACAGTTTGTTCTGTTGTTAAAATAAAGTATTCTATTCCCGGCCACTCAAACATTAGAAACATAGATAACTAGAAAGGAGTGTTGGGAGCATTATTTTTAGTATCTTTTATAATTCTGAAGACACTGGGCATTGTGCAAATAGGGCATCTACTAATATGACATTGATCCAACACAAATACAAGGCGTTTTGTTTCAGTCCTTTCAGTCAGTGGTACTTTCATGGTCAAACAAGCACTTGCCTTATATGGAGCATCTTTGCAGCAACCAAATATGCTGTTCTGTGGCTTTTTACACCAATTCAGAAACTGAATTCTGGAAATCAGATGGTCTCCAGCTCAACTATATAGCTGGTCTCTGTTAATTGTGTGCCCCTCTTGCCCTCTCTCTCTTTCTCTCTCTCTTTTCTTATGCTTATCCCAGTTGCATAGTATTGTAAAGCACAGGGAACTGTTCCCAGCTGTGATGGGGAAAGCAGGAACTGCAAACATCCCTCCTTGAAGTGGTTGTCCTAAACTGAGCACTGTAGAATAAAAATGGAAACATAAAAATAGCAGTTGGAAAGATAAAACAGCATTTATAGTACTAATAAAACCGGTGTGACTTCAACAGGAAAACATGCTTCGGAACCCAGCGCTTACCTGAGAGGACTGTCGAGTTGCCCAGAATTATAGCTGTTTTTGTAAGAGAAGCACAGAGATTTGCTTGAGGGCTGAGTGATAGATTCGCCTGCCTGAAGCATCCCAGTGTGTTTATACATGGCTTGTATGGCAGCTTTCATAAGACATTTACCCCATGATTTGCGATGAGCTTATGTGTGAATAATTAATGGCAATTAATCCTTAATTACAGTAATTAGGCAAGTCACAGGAAATTAAGCTGCAGCTGGAGAAGACCATGCCTGGGAAGAGAGGATTGGGGGCTGTGTGAATGTGCCATTTACTGACAGCATTACTAGGATGCTTCGTGTTCAGCAGCTTTGGCATTTCTATTGGCAGCCTTGGGTAGGACAAGAGCGCTCTGCATTAGAAGCAATCTATAGTTGTCTACGAGAGTTTTAAGTTCAAGTGCCAAAATGTTGTGTTGCATATGGTGATTATCTAAGTTTATTGGTTGCCATAACTCAGATGAGTGTAATTGTTTTTGGCTTGATAACAGTGACATTAGAAACAGGATCTTTCATACACTCATAGGTTCTACTGGAATGAACCATGATGTAACTTTTAGAAACAATTCATCCAGGTTTGCAATTATGAAGTAGATAATATAATTGTCTGAGAATTAGCTGAGAAGACTTCAATCAAGAATAACACAGAACATACAGTGTCTTGGTTGAGGAGTTAATTACTTTATTACTAGTTGTCTTTCCCATTTAAGCATGGTGTATAGAAAATACTCGTTGTATTGAATACTTACTCCAAATGAGAGCAAAGTGGAGATCATGCAAATTTTCAGTCCTTACTAAATGCTCACAAAATTAATGTTTAAGAATCTACAAAGAATGTTTTATAAACAAGCAGAACAGCTGTTCAGTGGAAAGTTATACTTCCTGCAAATTTCTTTTGCTCACACTCACATTTGACTTTTTTGACTTTATTTTAAAAAAACAAACAAAACAAAACAAGACAGAATCTCACTATGCTGTCCAGGCTTGCCTCATTCCTGCAATGCAATCCTCCTGCCTTTGCCTCCGTTTCACAAAAGCTGAGATTACAGACATGGACCACCATGTGCTATTATCATCTTTCGTCTTTGCTGAGAAAGTATCAGAAGGCCACTGTGCATTTAGAAGGAAGCCTGAGATAACTTCCAGTGTATTTTTCACAACTGAGTACAAAGTGAGCACAAGCAAATGCTTTTTTCTTTCCCACTGAATGCTAATGCTCAGCATCCTTTCCTCTTTGAACTTTAGGGCACAACACAAAGTTAGGCCCTCATGCTTCTCTTGGATCTGACATCAGACAATCTAAACTATGAATGTGTTGGTCACTATATAGCTAGTAGAATAATGGGAGTTCTTTTTGATCTTAACACAATTGTTGGGAAATGCATGCTCTTGTGAAATAATCAAAATAAGGGATTAGAGAGATAACTCAGTGGTTAAGAACATTGGCTGCTTTTGTAGAGTACCTGGTTTCAATTCCCAGCACCAACATGGCAGCTCACGAGCATTCGTAATTCCAGTTTCAGAGGATCTGGCACTTTCTTTTGACCTCTGTGGGTACCAAGCACATACATATTACACAGACATACATGCAATAAAACACTCATGTGGGGACACATACAGATGTGAGCCTGTCAAACCTGACTGGAGGTCAAAGAGTTTGAGCTTATGACTACAAAACAAGATATCCTGACCTAGGGTGTGGTTATGTGCCATTTATGATACTCATACACATAAAAAATTAAATAATCTAAAATAAAGATACATACTTTTAAAAAGATATGTAGTTTAGTTGAGACATTTGTGAAGACTTTGCTTTTTATATTAAAAGAAAAACTTGGGTTTTTTTACCCCCATGTAATCTGTGATTAGAAATCTCTGTGACAAACGGGCTGTTTTGGTAGTAAATGCAGAACAGGCAACACCTCATTGTAGACCAAACTGCTGGTGGAGAGAAAGCAGGTGAGCATGTGCGGGTTGTTGCCACTCATACTTTTAGTTCATTTTACGACGAACCAAGTCACGGTACCCTAATAATGGTCTTGATGTTATAAATGATCTCCCCCCTTGAAATAAGCAACACATTCATTTTAATATGTAGTCGGTTTGCTAGCAGGGCGACAGTTTAAAAAGGCTTCCAACTGTGACACAAGTGCAACCATATTGCTTCCTATTACTCGCTAAGGTAGTTGTTTAGGAGAGAGAATGTTCTCCCTGGAAATGTTTAAAGTGCTGTAATTTTATTTAGGATAATGAGGATTTATAACCATGTTGCCATTTGAAAACCTGCCTTTAGACAGAGTAAAATAGGCTCTTTTGGTTATTGAATGTTCTTAACTGGAGAGAGAGAGAGAGAGAGAGAGAGAGAGATTCTCAGACTAAAGACTATGAATGTCACCCTGTGTTGACTATTAAAATATCAAGTGCCATGGTTCAAGAATGGCCCATGTAAATGTTTGCATCTCTTTGTACTTGGGATCTTTGTTTTGAAGTGTGACTAAGTTGAAAGTCTTCATTCTTTTTCTATAAATAGTTTTAACTATGCCTGCTGAGAATCCCTGGGACCCTGAACCTTATAACTTTGCTCATAAGTTGTCCTAGAGAAAGTTACCCTGAGTGATGGTCAAAGAGGCTTCAAGAGAACAGTTGGTAAAGAAAGCTGTGTAACCGCATCTATGTTTTTAGGATTAAATTTGACATTAATATAGTCATATTACCATTAAAACTAACCCAAGAAAGGTAAACTTGACTTCTCAGCACTGAGACTGCTGCACTGGCTGAAACCCACTGTGGACTGTTTGGGCCTCAGACTTTGATGTGGGAGGGGAAAGAAGGAATGGAACAGTTAGAGATTTTTATCAGGTTTTTAGCTCCTCACTGAAAATCTTAGCTCTCAAAACATTTCTAATTTCCCTCATTTGAAGGTTCAAACAGTTTCAAATTACTGCCCATGGATTGTTCTTGACATCCAGAATAGTAAATCTGAGCTGTGGAAATGCTGGAATGTGTTTTTGTGCTTTTCCTGAACAAGGGAATTCAACGGGTAAATTACAGTCATTTACTGGGAGTGTAATTTACTGAGAGCCTTTAGGCAAATGCAGGAGAAAGGACAGCAGCAGAACGGAAAAAACAGCAGAAAAACTGTTTTGTGTATTTCCCCTTTTCTCATTAAGTATTTATTCACATAAGAGTTTTATGAATTAATGGATGGCCCTGCAATTAAGACAGATAACCTTTATCTGAGCACTGGCAGATCAAGTGTTGAAACACTGACTGCCTGTAAAAAGTACAGCTAAATCTGATTTCTGAAATTCTGCTTGTTTGTGTTGAAATCATGTTGTCTTGCTGAGGATTATCAAAGACATTGCTGTAGCGTCGGTCTTCGGATGCAACTACACTCATAGTTAAAAGAACACAATATTTAAATATTGTTAGTGGAAAAAATTAGGGAAAAGATTATCTGTATTTGGTAAAAAAAACTACTATTCATAAATGAGTTTTTTTTTAAGAAGTAAAAAATCTCATACATTTTGGTTGGTTGTATACTTTAAAAACAACATGAGATAAATAGCCCAGCCAGCTAGTAAAGAGAAATTTTATGAAATTGTCAACTAATTTTTAAAATATAAATACATAAACATTTGTAGTAATTCTTATAAACAGTTCTGACCAGTTCCTTTTATGAAAAGCAGCGTGCTCTGTAGTAATTGCTAAGCAAACAGAAAGCTATGTTGCAAAGTGGTTTTGTACAGCATATTGCAATTTGACACTTAAGTTGTGCCCTGCATTACCCTGTGTCATAATTGATGGCTAAAGAAAGGCACATGCTATGCTAATCATTTGTTAGAATAGCTTGTTAAACTGTGGTTGCCAATTTTAAATAAACTATGCAATGCTTTCCTGTATTGTAAGGTTTTGAAGCCTACAGTTTTAAACAGTCACTTGAAGCTGTTTTTAACTTGTGTTATGTTTGCACAGATCTGCCTTTACGCACGGGTCAGCTTGTTTGTCAGTCTAATAGCATATTATCAAGAACCCCGTCATTGAGCTGCAGGTGTCACACAGATCTCAAAGGACTTTCCGTAGTTTTGTGTATGCCAATATTAAATTAGGTATCTTTTTAAAAACATCAATATTTGTTTGTTTTGAGACAGGGTCTCTTTGTACATATCAGACTAGCTTCAGACTTCCTGTGAAGTCAGACTGAAATTTTCCTACATCAAAATTACTATCTCAGATAGAATTTTAAATCCTTTTTGGTGTTCTTTGCTTTTTGTTTTTTGAGAGAGTCTCACTGTTGTGTAGACTAGGCTGGCCTTGAACTCACAGAGATTTCCCTGCCTCTGCTTCCAGAGTGTGTACCTTTAACCCGGCTGAATTATAAATTCTAAACAGTAAAAAGTTTAAAAATCAGAGGGCAAATTTACTTCTTTTTGAAAGTAAGGGTGTATTTATTTTATACTTAGTAAACACAGTGACCGGACATAAAACAGCATTTGCTATTATAGAAGTTATTAATTACAGAAAGCCAGGAAGGACATTCATGCACTAGACTGAGATTTAAGAGGTTGCCATGTATAGTGAGTGTTGATTCCCATTTTTTGTATATAGAAGCTTCTATGTTCTCTAGGTTAAGAGAGGAATCAAAAGCTGGTGAGAACATTGGCTCAGAGATGGATAAATGACCACCACTGCTGGTAGAACTGGAGCATGATGAAGGAATGTATGCGCTTAGACATAAAAGAAATGCTACCTCTGGAGAAAAATGATTTAATGTGCAGAGAAGGGTTATTCATTTTTAAGAGATTAAAAATGATTGAATATAATACTTTTAATTTGTAACAACGGTCTGACGGCTGCTTCCTGTCTAAAGTAAACCTTTTGATCAGCATGTCTATTTTGATCTCTTCTGCCCCAGAGTGTATTGAGTGGTTAAAGGGATGATTTTCAGTTATTGTGCACATATTTAATTAAGTCAGTGAAGATATTCAGATGGATTTAGTTCCTGGCCATTCAGTGGACAAATATGTGCGTGGTTATTCTGTGGCATTACAATTGACCCCTTTGTGTGGAAGAATTTTTAGAGAATGTTCAGGATTAAATGTTTCTGTTATGTGAGACCAGAGGTGGCACACAAGCTCTTTCAGAAATAGACACCCTTTTGATGGCATTTAGGGAAGGCATAGATTTATTTCACAGCCGTCTTCTATTCTTTTACAGCTGAAAAAAATGAATTAAAATTTCTAGCTATGCTCTTTCTTCCCTCCTCCCTCCACTGTTTTTCATTTCTTTCTTAAAATGTGTAAAAATCTTTGGGAAGTTTAAGGTTTGATTGCCATTATAAAAAAACACAGTCTTAATGTAATTGTTCAGAATTTGTTCACAAATTTATAATATTCTGTTTAAGTCTAAATGAAATCATTTAGATAGGTGGTGGTGGTGGCACAGGCTTTTAATCCCAGCACTCTCAGGTCTCTAGGAGTTCAAGGCCAGCCTAGTCTACAGAACTAGTTTCAGGACCGCCAAGGCTACACAAAGAAACCATCTCAAAAAAAAGTAATTAACTAAATGCATGTATTTTAAATACAAAATCCTGATTTTTTTTTTTAAATAGTTAACACAGAATGCAAGTCTGGCAAGTGTGTGAAGAACAGGGACATTAGCCATGCGGTGGAAGTTACTTTCTCGGCTCTTTAAGAACACACCATATATGGAATATTCTGAAACCGCTGTTAAGGTTATTTCAAAAGATATATAATTTTTGTTAAAATATGATTTGGAAGCTTAAATATGGCATTTAATTACTTTTACCAACAGCACGGTATAAGGAAAAAGTCAACGCTCCCATAATTCATAGTCAGCTGTTTCTCATTTAGCGTGATCTGTAGCAAGTACAGCAGCCAGGCACCTTATGGCATAGCCCTTCAAGTCTCCTTTAGGACATAGATCTTTGATTCTGTTAAATGTGAATCTTCTGCCCCATGGTTCTGGGCTACCACTGACCGGTGCACAGCGCGGTCCTGGTCCTTGGCTTTTGGGCACCATCCCAGGGCGGCTGCTCACCCCAGGGTTGCATAAAGGCGTGATGCCAACCTTTCCCCTATGGAATCGAGACTACAGAGATAAATACAGGCTGCGTTGGATCTCGGTTTCGGCTCGAATTTTCTTTCTGTGGTAGTTTTTGTTCTCAATCACCTTGATGAAACAATCTCGAAGCAGTTCGGCTCTCCGTGGCATTTGGAATGAGTCCCTGACAGGCTGATTTTCCACCCCTGTTGTGATGCTGCTTTCTCTAGTTAATATTCCTGCGTAAGTGTCGCACAAAAGTGAACCCTAAGAGCCTCAGACCAGGAGGCTGCTCCATTTGCATTAATTATGCAGTCAGGGCGGGAGCGCTGTCAGGCTAGGCGGGAGGGCTGTGGCCGCAGAGAACAATGGGCTCCGAGTCTCCGGGCTCCGCTCCTGGAGTCCTCAAACCTTAGCCCAGAAACTTGCTTTGTGGCCACTGGCCACAGCAGAGGAGTCTTTCCCGGATTTCAGATCTCTCAGCTGCCGCCTACAGGAAAATCTCAGAGGAGGACCGCGGAAAGACTCCGTGTGAACATTTTAACAGACAGAAGAAAATGCCCAGCCAGCTGCAAAACATGAACATCTAGGGAAAACGGTGGTTGGGGGGCAGGGAGAGAGAATAAGACAAAAAACAAAACCCTTCACTCTGAATCTGAAACATACCATCATCTGGGAGGTTTCCCCACTGTAATTGGTGTGGAGGCATCCTAACTTAATGATGGTGTCTTTCAAATGGATCCGACTTACACAGGCAGCACAGGGAATTGAGCTGTACAAACATTTGTTGAGAACCTATGTCCTAGATGATGGGGAATTATTATTTCATTATTATTGGTTGAAAATACTCTAGAAAAGAGAGGTTATTGTTCTTTTAAGGTTTCCATATGGAAACCATGGGGGAAATGCCCTTGTCTAAGTTTCCCTGCCAGTGACTTAACTCCAGTCAAGAAACGTTGGAGCTGCTAGGGTGTCCGCTTTCTCTATTCTTTTTGTACAGTATCAGAGAAGATAACTGTACAACATTTCTACAGTGTGTACCTCACACATGTAATTGTGGGGGAATAGAATGGTCTTCTTGGGAGGAGGGACTAGCCAAGTCTCCTGCCAGTAAAGCAGCAGCACACTGAGATTTGTAAAGATTAATAAAAAAAAAATTACCAGAAACCTTGCTCCCTTTTGGATTCCTAAACAATTCCCTGGTACAGTTGCATGCTTTTCTTTAAAATAAAGGATTTCAAATATAGCATTACGTGAATAAAACCTGGAACATTCAGCCAGGACCAATCATAGTGAGATTTTTTTTTTCCAAAAGGAATTAGGCCATCCTTTCAAGGCCATGTGTAGTTGCCAGAAGAGATGACATTTACCTTCATCCCAGCCAGAGTCTTAATTTCTGGGAAATAAGCTTTATATCTTTGTCTTTCCTTTCGATTTATGAAATAACATGTATTACTTAAAAGTGTTTAATGCTCTATTCTGGCATTATACTGTGTTCTTGTTCCAAAAATGAACTTTTTTAAAAAAATTGTCTTTTGCTCCTTGGCCCACCAGGACAATGTTGACCACTCTATTGCATGGTACATAATTTTAATGTCGCTTCTAATCACATCACTAAAACACACAATTATAGATTGATAATCTTTTCTCTAATAGAAATATATAAAAGTACAACTTTCTAAAGTGAAGGTTGAATCATCAGAGATTGCAGACTCCTCACCTTTTTACTTCAAAATGGCAATTTCACATGGTCTAATCAAATAGGCAGCATTAGAAACATGCAAGTGAAATGTCAAACCCGAGGAAGAACAACATGCTACTTTCAGTAGTTTATATAGTAGGCCAATGTACAGATTATTGCCACATCACAGTGTAAAGCTGCATATATAGATAGATTGCAATTTGTTGTTGCACAAATAGAATAAAATATTCATGGAGCTCATTTTTCTCTGTTGAATTGCTTTAAATTTTCAACAAAATAAGAATTTAAAAGTTTAGTTCTTTCCAAACCTTGGAGTGGGGCTCTTTCTTAAAAATAAAATGAAAAACATATAAATTTGGTTACTATTGGGCCTTTAGAATTTTCGTTTTTAATACACACACACATACACACAGACACACACGTGTCTCAAGTAAAAGCTCCCAGAAGTGTTTTGCTTTTCTAGTTAAGTTTTTTTTGAGAATCTTATACATGAGTACTGTATTCATATCATTTTCACCTTTCTTCTTCCCTCTTCCATCTCTTCCTGTATTTTCTCTACTCCCTCTCAAATTCATAGCCTCTTCAGTTATTTTTGTTACATACATATGTGTGTGTGTATATATGTGAGCATATAAAACTTGGCTTATATTCCATTTAAGAATTAAGACACTAGTTACTTCTCATTTTTAATTTTATGTAAATCTAATGTAAACCTCCAATAGAGACCATTTTAATAAGAATTTGATTTACAGTTGCAGCTCAACTTTCCCCATACCCACTCAGAACAGTTCGAATCATAAATTTGTTTACATAATGCCTTTTTTTTACTACTATCGTCTGTGAGATTATCTGAGATAAACATCCACAAATTAAGAAAATCTTAAATCAACGCAAGTAGTAAATAAATTGTAAATATTTTTATAAGATATAAAGACCGTGTTTTCACAGGGTATCATTAGCCTTGATGTCACTGTATGGTGCCAGTTTACAGTGATATGAAGCTTATACTACTATTTCACGTTCCTATCCACTAAATAAAAACCTACTCTGTGTTTTATTACAAAGTAGGTGGCCTGGAGGAAAAATATATGTATTCTTTCCTTTTGGTATAAAATATGCATTTGGGCTTCTCATTTCATCCCCAATCTGTGTTATTCCTTAAAAATGCAGAAGTGCCTGAAGTCCTCTTTAATATTTAATTCAACAACTTTTTAATCTGTCATTATGCTGTGATGAAGTAAGCATCAAGTGTCGCTGAAAAAGATTAAATTATACTTGGAAATAGGAATTGAAATGATTTAGGGTTGGAGGCTGAATATTTGCTTTGCACGAGTAATAACAGTAGTAGCTTGGGTGAAGAAGGGCTCTGGTTCGGCTTTAATGTCTGCCTCGCTGTGCTCCCCTGTGGCTCTCTCTGATTTACGCTGGCATTGCTGAGCTTTATTTTATTTAAATGGAGGTAGAACGTAGAAATTACTACACTACAATACATTAATTACTCCATGCTACTTCTTTGTACTCATTTCCCTTTTTTCTGTAAACATCATAAACAATGATGCGGCCTGCCCACTGGATAGCGGCTGTAAGCTCTCTGTAGCTCTTGTTAGCAGGCCTATCCTAGGAAGGAAGTACAGTAATAATTAACAGCCATCTGTGGCGTAGGAGAACCAAAGGGACGGAGGTTTGTGCTTTCCCTCTTACAGGCCATGATGAAGTTGTGACATATTTTAGCCGCCGTATTACTTCCTTTAAACATCTAGGCTCTAGCATGTGGGCTGTTTTGCAATTAGACAGAGGGATACACTTTTAGACTGATCATTGAGTCTTAATTGGTCAACAGGTGACAGTGAGTCTAAATTCTTCAGAGTACTTGGCGTCTATATACTTGCAGATGGGACTTCTGGAATCCACTGGGACGTCTCTGGCTACCGAAGCCCATTTTCACTCTAGTACTGGTGCTCTGTCTTTGTGAAGCTAAAGAAATCAGTTTATTAGAGAAAGTGAATTATGAAATTCTTTGATGATATGCACATAAAGGCCTTTGTGATGATTTGAAGGACTGTGTGTTTCACTTTTCTTTAATACATATGTGTTGTGATTCAAATGTGCTCTCTGACACTGTCTACAGGAATTTCTTAGAAATGTAGCTTCATTTGTCATGATTTGTCATATTGATGCTCCTGTTCAGAATAAGCCTGGACATAGACTAAGACCTTAGTGTGTAGCACACCTGCCAGAATATTACCAGAGCTACGTTCATTCTCAGGAATCCCGTGTGTCTGTATCTCAGACAACTGTCCACTTCCCAGCATGATGTCCTTTCATAAAATAACAATAGAAAGGAGGCTGGGCACAGTGGCACATGCATATAGTCCCAGTTACTCGGGAGGCTGAGCTAGGACAATTTCTTGGTCTATTAAGTTCAAGACACACCTGGGTAGCTTGGGGGAGACTGTCAATAAGAGAAAGGCAGGGCAAGGGATTTTTTTTTTTAATGTTCTAGATGAGAATATAAACCTACTGTGGTAGGTTCAGAATTATTAACACCCAAAATTTAAAAATAAAGACTAAAAATGTTTTAAAGTTCACAAAGATTTTGTGTGCCTTCATTATACTATGTCACCATGGCTGTGCACAGCGGCACTAACACTTGAGGGAGTACAGAAGTCAGTCTACAGTCGCTATTTTCTTTTTTGTAATAGAGAAAATTTGACAGCTTGAATTAATCTTATGCTCTACATAGTTGAATTCTCTGAGTATTTAATTTCCTCCTTATAAGATTGGCTTAATCGGTGGACACCTAAGAGTGAAAGGTAAATAGTTGTTATGGGTATCCTCCCCTTTTTGTCAAAAATTTGAAAATAAAGTCCTATTGTTCCTAATAATAATTTTTTTTTATAATTTAGAAGTATATACCCAGAGAATCAAGTCCACTGGTGATTTACAGCTCAATGTTTTGATCAGAGCAACTTTTAAACATACATCAATTGTACAGAAACTGTTGGTCAATGTTTGCCCACAAGATAATATTCTATTAAGACATGCATTTGTCAACATGTGCCTTGTTTGCTGTACACAAGACTAGTTGCCTTTCTGAAAGCCTGTGTGCTTGTAGGGTAAAGTAAATGCATGTCTTTGTAGAAGAATAAATAAAAAGAGCAACCTGAGTCAATAAGTGGGTTCAATTCATGCCTACAGCCATGGCGGACAGCTCATTTTGTAGATGTGGGTGTTTTGTTTACATTTATAATGCAGCTTTATTTAATGCTGACAGATATAGCTTGTGGCAAATGATAGTCAGAATGTATGAGCAGTCATAATGCCTCTGTCTTCTTATAGTGTGCTGCTGAAAATAAGCAGTTCACCTCTGTTTTTATTGAGGAAAGGATATGAGACAGCTATAGCTTCGTGAGGCTATTTATTGAGTTGTTTTACTAGCTGTGAACATGCCGCTTTATAGCAGTTGTGAAAATGGACTTTGCTAGTGTGTGGGAAAGGAAATAACATTGCAGTATACAGGGTAGTAAAAAATCTCTATAAATAATTTTCAAGCTGAGGAATATTCTCATCTAAACAGGCAGAATGGGTTTTGATTTTGACTAGCTGTCGTCCACTCCCAAAGTCAGGTAGAACTGGTATTAAAATTTGGAGGGAGTTTTTGATTGTCCAACAAGTAATTGTGTTAGAACTTAAGGAAAGCTGATACCATGAGGTCATCTAAGTATTGCCTAGTGCTGTGACCTGGGCTTATGGATAGTGTTACCTGATTTAGAGGTGAAGTGGACAGCAGGTTCCATGTCCGCGTGCCAAGGACACATCTGTGATTAATAGCAAGTTTTGTTGCAAGGCACAGAGAAGTCAATGTTCATAGGCTTTTGTTATGTGTTGCTTACAGACTTCAGATATGTCTGTATGTGTATGAAACACACTTAAACATACTTATATTTTGAACCTAAAGATTTGTTCATCCTAACTAAGAGAAAGGACCAGTTAAGCACAGAGTTTGCACTTGCATTCAGTACTCGGCAGCTACACTCCCTCCACCTGGATGTCTACCCCAGGACACACAGGTTTTACTGCTAGTAGTGCACTTCCCCTGCTGTCTCTGTCTAGGTCTGTGAGCGCTCTCTGGTAGACAGTTATTGATTGGCTGCCATAAAGGTGTTGATATAATACTTTTTATTCTTAAAAAAGCATTAAAAGTGCGTATTTGAAGATTTTATTACTTTTCTAGCTTATTCAAATGTTCATCAGAGAGCAGTGTTGAAGGTACACAAATAATATTTCTAGGCTGCAAAATAATTTAAAGAGCCACATGAATCTCAGCAGGTATTCCTTCCATGTGCTCAAGTTCCTGGGAGCACTGGGCAGTAACCTGAAATAGACTTCCCTTGTTATCATGCAGCCTAAGCTCAGTTTAGTTTCCAGGTAAGCCTTTCCTAGACACATATTATTTTCTTCTCATGTAAATAAACCCCGCACCACTTAGATATTAATACTTGGTGCTTTACAAAGTAAATCAAACTGCTTTGAAGTTCTTACTGCTTTTCTTAGTGCCTTTATTAGGCATTTCTGATTCCACTAAATATATTATAGAGATGCTGTAAAAATATTCTTATTTCCTTCTCCACTGGCTGATGAAATGGGTTAATCTCTCAGTAGAGCTATTTCCTTAATTCACCACCTGTTTTCAAATCCCAAGGAACCGACAAGGTAAGCAGAGAAAGTCCTCTGTGTGTGTCTGTTTCACACAGGGAAAAAATTAGAATAAAAAAATTAAGATAAAATTCTTTCCTGAATTTTTTTTAAAGAAAAGTCATTGCACATTACTGAAAAGCTGCCATATTTAAATTATTACTCAGCAGTCCCATTATACTGCCTACCGGGCATCCTTTCAATGGGAATTTTCAGCTCAAAGGTCAATACCTCTATATAAAGTATATTTATTACCTTTTCTAAAAAGTGCTCATTTTATGTCAAGCTTATTGTGATAACGTGGTAGAACTATAATTGGCACAAATTTTACATTTTTAAATTTTAAAAACAAAAGAGTTGATATTGTATCTGTAAATCTAAGATGTGCTTAGCTGTTACCGTTAGACTGTCTCGACTGTGTATAAGTAATCATTTATTGTTTAAATACAGAAGAGGCTGTAACAAAATGCTGTCAAGAGCCATCACACTCATTAACCTGCAAGCTAATTAGCCTCCTCCTGCCTGATTGCTGACAAGTTCTTCAATCTGAACCCATTGCTGTTGTGTCAGCAGAGAAGCCCAGAGTGAGGCAGAGGAGGACTCCATTAGGTGTTTGTGAGCAAAATCTCTGCATTAAAGCTTTGTTGTTTTCACTCTGAACAAATGTTAGAGCATTCATATCCCCAGATATAATTAAATTGGCAACTCTTAATTACTGTAATTAGTATATTAACTGTTTCCTGTTTGTCTATAATTGATTTCAAGAAATTGCATATAATTTAATGTGACTTAAAATTTTTAATAATTAAAAAATTCCAATAGTTAAATTATATTTAGATACTATTGGAGTTTTTGAAATAATATGCATAACAAAATTACTTAAATGCAGAACCTTGTCAAACCAAATACATATGGACTTTATAGTCACTTTTTTCCTCCTGTGCAAACATGACATTCACTCCCCATTAGAATTTTTTTTTTTCGGTTAGGCTAACATTTCTTAACTAGATTGCAAATTAGCATCGGAATGATAGAACATTTTGCAAATGCATCTTAAAATATGAATTCATTAATTTGTGGAAGACTAATTCATTTAGAATAGCATCTTGAGGGCAAAAAACATTCATAAGATAGTTTGTTTGTTACACCATCCAATCAAACTGAAGACCTTTATTGTGAGTACCAGAAAAGCAGAGTATTTTGTTTTAACACAGTGTGAACTGATACAGCCTTTTTTTGTGTTTCAGAATTATCACTATTATATCTTCCTAGGAAAATGTTACTTATGGTTTTGGTTTAAAATATTTGAATATCTTCAGCAAATTAGTGAAGGCCTTAACTAAATGACACAGTTACCAGCGAAATGTATTTGCATGTCTTAGAAACCACATAGTGAAATTTATTATACTTGTATTTTATGCGGGGAAGAACTACTGTGGTTGGGCTACCTGATTTGAGAGTCCTGGACTGCAGTGTGGAGCAGCATCAGAGGCTATGGTGCATGTGTATTGGACATGGCCAGAATTACCATTTGCATAACCTAGCAAAGATCTACATGAATATGAACTACATGAATATGTTTACCACTGGCCAGATTAAGCAAATAAGAACTAAAGATATGGCATTCTGGCCTGGAGTGATGGCCCAGTGTTTAAGGACACTTGCTCTTCTCCCAGAGGACCTGAGTTCAGTTTTCAGCACTCACACTGAGTGATTCACAATTTGCACCTCCAGCTCCAGGGGATTCAGCATCTTTTTCTGTCCTCTCAGATAACTGCACACATGTGACATACATACTCATACAGTCAAATAATACACATATATAATAAAAATAAAAGGATAGTAGCTTTAAATAAAGGAGCATTCTAAATGAAACAGCTGTACATAATTCATTTAGTCATCCTTAAAATAATTAAGATGTTATGTAACATTTTGACTGTCATTAACGTCCATTTGTTTTTGTTTTTAAGAACTACTCAACACACTAGAAAACACACAACCTCACAGATCCAGCCATTAAACACAGGGCCTATACGTAAGAACTCCTGACCTGCTATAAATAAGTCAGCTATATGTAAGTGATGGAACAGACAGGAAAAGGTTCCTGTTAAGACCTTCCTTTTGTGGCACGGTGGTCCTTCAGCCAGAAAAGGCAGAAAAGGCTCTTGGGGAGGTGTCTCTACATCTTAGAGTTCATTCTCTCTCTCAGTTGAGAATATCTGTTCTTATCATAAGGACGTGGTCTCACCACCACCCCATACTCTTCTTCAGAATGACCCCATTCTGAGAGGGCAGCAAACTTTCCTTGAACATTTCCATAGTCTCCTTTGGCATAAAATTCAACTTGAGCTTCAGGGAACTTGGTGTTATGGTTTAAATTAGTTTTAGAAAGTAAATTAAAGAAGTTTAAGGGCCTTTTAAATTTTTTTAAGACACATTTCAGAATCAAATGTTGGGGCACTTTCAGCTCATGGTTCATAGAATATCCAAAGAGTCTGAAACATATTCTGAGCTTGATGAGGAGCCTGTAGAACATCTGGTGCAGCCTTTTGTTTTCTGGTAGCTCTGGTTCTTCAGGTGAGGCTGACCTTGTTCGAGGCCATGTGACAGAAATACTATGTGTGGTCAGCAGATAGGGGCTGGGCTGTAGGCCCTGCCTGCCAGTGTTCTAGGTAGCATAGATCCAAGCTGTAGTGGTTGATTCTATGATTATCAGTCTTATCTTGTATTGAATGTTGTTACAAGTATATAGTTTTTAATGAATACAAATTTATCGTTTAAGATAGATGGTCAGATGTATATATCATACTAGAAAGATGTGTAATAAAATAAGAAATGAATTTGTAGTAGAATAGAATCAAACATTCCAAAACAACTCAAGAAAACCCAATTGGACATCAAGAGGTTTTCTTTGTGTGTCCCCCCCTCCATGTTTATGAAATAAAAGAAACATCTGTGGTGTTGAAGTGCTTCTAAAGAAACCAAATTTATTTCCCAGCACATGGCATTCCTTTATGCCAGGAACCTAATTTTCCCCCTTACTGTGTGCTTCATGTTTTTTGGATGACAGGGAAGAGATGATCGTCAGGGAGTAGGGACATGAAGATAGATGGGTAGGACACAAATCTCACAGCTTCAAAATGTGCTCGATATCGCCGTTAGTGTCTGCAGCATCTGCCTTAGTTGCTAGAACATACTAGCCCCCTGTTCTGCACTTCCTACAGTGAAAGAATCTGAACAGCCACACTTCATTTTGCAAAAGACTGGAAAGGAAAGGTACCTTGTCCAAACACTTCATATGAAGATGTTTGAAGCTTGACAAGTGTAATATTTCTGTACTGAATGTATCTCTGTGTGTATTTATCTAGGCGTAACTGATGTAGGGGCAGTAACATCTATAAAAAGTAGAGGTGTTGGTTTGGTAACTGTGTATTGAACTATTAAAGAGTAGAAGTCCCTTTTTTGATACTGGCTTTCATTTATAAATTAGAATATTGCTGAATGTTTATAGAAATGGGAGATAACCTAAGGCCAAAGTGAATTTTAGATTGGGCTTTTGCTTAATGTATTATTCATACAATTGTATAATCAGTTAAGTGCATCTCCGACAATAAACTTAAAATTCAACTTTCGTAGTACTACCACCCTAAAATGGGTGAGTCAGATAGTGACCTGACATGATTTATTTTGACCCTATATTTTAGATAATTTTTAATAATGGAGGGACGAGATGTTTGGTGTACTCTCTTCACTCCCCCTCCCGTCCCCCCCTTTTTAACATTTCACTGTTTTTGCTGCATGACCTGGTTTTGCATTTTTCTGATTCTCTGTTCATCTAATTAGTATGTTCTAGAAAGACCTGGACCACTTATTGTGCAGAGATGTAGCCTGTGGGTATTTAATAAGGAGCTTTCAGTGCTACATTTGCATCTTTTGCTTGGGGTCTGAATAGCGAATCACCTTTCAGATCATTAGGAGCACTGCTGTATTGTTAAAATTGGGCCGCAGTATTCTAATGACAGTTTAGAACTTCAGGCTTCCTATATAACCCAGGTGACCCCAGTGTAATTGTGTGTAGTGCAGATGACCCTAGGATAAACTGCTGACGGTTTAGTTCATCCACAGTGTGGCCTCTGTGGTCAGGTGGCTTTATATCCAAGGAGGCCACACAGAGATGCCTTGGAAGCATATTAGACCATGCTAGTTATGTGCACGCTGGCATTATTTCTATCACAGTTCCGACCTTCCCAAGACCTGTTACTTCTCAAAAAAGAGACACATCTGCCAAACCCTGTGTTAGATATGGAATTTATTTTAGCAGATAACTAGTCGTCTTTTCAATATACCTGGAAACCAAAATGCTTAAAAGGGGGCTATTCTGATTTCACATTCTTTTCCTAGATAAGAACAAAATAGGGAGATTGTTTTTTCAAGGAGTAAATTATAACTTACTCATTTTCTAACCAGCTAGAAAGAAGTCATTAGTATTAGAAGTTTATATAGTTTTGTAGGTTATTTGACACTACAGAACTATATAAATTTAAAGCCAGAAGAAAATTGAGTATCCTATTTTCGGAAGTTGGTATTTTCACTAATTTTCTAATCTCCAATTGTCAGGATACTTCCCGACCTCACAGTAGTGCCAGGGCTCAGAGGTAGCTGAGAGCTAAAGCAGCTTAAGGAGGGAGTGGTAGCTTCTGTGGTTTTTAAATAAATATTTTTCCTTAGAGAACATTAGTAGATTAATTACGGCATTTGACTGTGTATCCTACTTCCTTGACTAGTATAAAAACTTCACAAATTCAGGTATCGTTACTCAACTTGTTTTAGAAGATAGCATGTGAGTTGAATTAATATTTTAGCAATTAGATTTCAAAATTTATTTTCTGAAATAGCTGTTTCTTCAAGGAACTGCTTCCTCAAGGAGTCTGAACTTATCAAGACTTGGTTATAATTAGTAAGTTTTGCCGACAAGTTACGAGTTTTAATATGATGCAGTTCCATAGAGTAGGTGCTTGCAGAGGTGTATTGAAAGAAAACAGAATAGGGCCTCAGTAAATACTCTGTAGCTAGCTGAACCAACTTGCCTATTAGGCTTACTTCCATAAGCTGTGGAAGAATTATTTTTTTCTTTTTTAAACATATAATTTATTTTTATTTTGTGTTCATTGGTGTTTTGCCTTCATGTGTATCTGTGTGAGGGTGTCAGAAACCCTGGAACTGGAGTTACAGACAGGTGTGAGCTGCCATATGGGTGCTGGAAATTGAACCCAGCTCCTCTGGAAGAGCCAGTGCTGTTAACCACTGAGCCCTCTCTTCAGCCAGAGAATGCTATTTTAAAAATAACTAGACAGTAATCTGCTCCCCCTGATAGCCTGTCTGCCATGTGTTTATTTTGTTTGTCTCATCCTTTTGTATTTTTTTCTTGTCAGTTTCTGCTCAGGAGTCCTACAAATCAACTGTGAAAAGTAGCTACCTGACCTGGCAGGACCCTTGCTTAAGCCCTGACAACCCGGTGTTATCTTTGTCTTCCTTTTAATTGCCTTTTCTTTTTATTGTACAGAAACCCAAATCTGTTTCTTAAATCAGCTGTTTAAATTGTATTGTTCAGAGCTAGCTGGTAATAAAACAGAACTTGTAGTTTTAATAAGTAATTATTTCTTATTTCAGAGAGACTAACGGGAGGCAATCCTTTATGCAGAAACTTCTACTGCAAGGACCTGAAAACTGGAAAATAATATTGGACTGAATGCTTAATTGAAACTGTGCCCGGTGTGCATGCATATCTAAGTCGTTACTTATATCTAAGGCATTATGCATGTCTAAGGCATTATGCGATGCTTGAGGCTTCCTGTGTATGAGAACAGTGGCCAGTGCTATTCTGCTAAGTAGTTTTGCAGGATTTTCTCTTCCAAGAGGAATTTGTACTCACATTATTGTTTCCTCTGGGATCCTAGACAATGACTCTGTGGTCTGATTCATTAATATTGGTTGTCTTCAGCAGAGAGTATCCAGATTTGACCTGCCAAGTATTAAATTTTTAATGTATTACTAGTTCTTTCATAGTGTAAGGCTTGTCTTTGTTCTTTGTATTTTTGGACTGTTCAGCTTGAATTAGATAGAGTTAATTTGTAGCATCACTAACTATGCCTCATTTAAAACACACACAATACACATATAAAATGTTTATTGGTGAGATATTTCAGTGTGAATAGCTACCTTTTTAATATTTGAAAGCATACATTTCCAAATTTATTTCGAAAAGTGCCAGGGGTGCTGTGTGCTATGTACAATAAGTTAATTATTACGCTATTAACATTGATGATGTTGAATGTGTTTTAGTTAATGTGTTAATGACGTGTTAATTACTGTACACGTTTGTGAAGACCCTTCAGGCTTGTTCTATGATGCAACGCGTCAACTTGAACCAGACCAAATAATCTGCAAAGCAGACTGTAACTCTTAGAGTAACACTTGTAAACATAAATTATAAATTAAATTATGCTTTTTATTATTCTTTTTCTCCCTGGTAGAATGAATATGTAATCCTTCTGCTATCTGCACCTGTTAGAACCTAATGCTGTCAGACTCTGTTTTCCCCAAGAGGACTAGAAGAGATTTGTTATGTAGTAACCTATGCTTTGTTTACGCTCCAGCATTTAGTGAGTATTTTATATAGTGTCACATGCTTTGCACTCTAAAAGATTCTCCTCTTCTTCCTTCTCTTCCACCTCATCTTCCTCTTCTTCTTTCTCCTCCTCTTTCTTTGTTCTGTTCCCTTCATTGATTTAAGATGGAAATCACACTCAGTCCAAATGCAGGCAGGTAAAAAGTGGCCACTATCGCTACTTGATATTAGTCCACATATACTTTTGACTTAATTATGGCCTTTCAAAATATTTTTTAATCTTACAAGAACAGTCATTTGAAAACAAAAGAAACCTATGGCCATTTCACACTGTAAGCAAAGGCCAGATTTTGCATTCATTTGAGAACATGGGTAATAGGTTTGTTTTCTGTTTCATAAGTATGCTTTATACTTTGAAATGTGAGCTATTTGAGGCTATGTTATTATAGCATTAAAATCTTAGCTTCCTGCTTCTTTCTTGTCAACATCTTTGTAAAATACACCTGATGATGTTTATCTTCAAGAGATTTACTTTGAGGCTTACATTTTAAAGAGATTTACTTGGAGGCTAACATTTTAAAATCCAACATTTTAGATTTGTGTTGTTATAAATGATATTTCATAGTTTTGCTGCTTCAAACTCATTGATTTTTTTTTAAAACAAAAAATTGTGAGCTCACAAATTTACTAAGGATCTGATAGTGAGAACTTGCTGCTTTTACTGTTTTAGCCTGCCTTTCCCTTTCCTTCCTTCATCCCCATTCCCTTTCCGCTCCTTTCCTTGTTTCCTTTGCCTCCTCCCTAGTTTCCTCAGTTTCATAATGACTGAAGTGGGCACAGTGATAGCATCTGCCTTCAGGATGTTACAATGGCTCAGTGAGTCAGTACAGATTGAGCATGTGAGCTGTGCCTAGCACGTGGGAGGCTCTTAAAAATGCAAGGTCTCATTAGTCTGCCTTTATATTGTGCTGAAAATTATTTGGAAGCATTTATTTATTTTCACTGTTTTAATTCCTGAGGAACTCATAAGAATTTGAGTTTTTGATTTTCAGTCTTCATAGTTTCAGCACCTTAATTTTAATGACTTTGCCACTCCAGTATTGTTTCTATCCATCCTCCTGGAATTGTCCTAGTCTTTTTCATTCATCTGAACTTGCTCGATTCTATAACACTGCTCTTACTAGAGATTTGTATTGGTATGGAAGGCTACTCTGACTGAGACTTTGGTCTCTCTGGCAAATATTTGTGTATCTCTTGTTTAACAGTGCTGATGTCCTCTTGCAATACCCATGCAAAAGGGATTCTAATAAATCTTGTGTTCAGCATCGCACATTGTTTGTTTTAGCTGCCTTCCACTTCATGCTTCTTCCTTTAAGAGCGAGCCATTACGAAAGGTTAGATTCACAGTTAGCAGGCTTTAGCTCTCCCTTTTGAATCAGTGAGGTTGCCGTTTTATTGCTCTCCGACTTACACTTCAGTGATGAGAGTAAACTAGCATCAGATTAAAGGTCAGCAAATCCCATCAAAGAGAGGAATATTAGGGGCAGAGATAGTTGGAGAGGCAGCACACCACTGGGTATTGACAGGGTGATTCCAGGGTATCAGTCAGCAGAATTATAGCTGCCCAGAGAGTCAGTACAGCTTTAATGAGCCTGTGTGAAGAGGAAGAGGGTGGATTTATGTAGTTCCTCATAATTTTCTGTAGAGACTGTTATTGCAGGCATTCTGTAGAGTGTTCTGGTCTTTCATTTAATTCAAAGGTCCTGGAGCTTATCCATCCTCTAAATTCTTTTTTTGTTAGCTCAAATCGAAGTTGACATTTCCATGGTTTACCCCTAAAACATCTAGTTCAAAATCAGGTTTCTTTAGGCAATTTTTAAATCTGTAGATTCTTAATATAAATCTGTAGACATGAGTCTTTCCTCCTCAGAGAAGTAGGTTAGTAATGAAGAATTGTTTCCTAATCAGGAAGCCAGGGTAGACGCACATTTTCACACTGCCCTTAGAGGACCTAGGAAAGGCGCTGCTTACAACTGCTTTATTTAAAGGCTCTAAGTGTTCGTTCTTCTTAAATCAGCTCTTCTGATTATTGTTTATGTGTCTGTCTGTGCACCACAGTCTCACACCCTCCTAGCTGGAAGAGGACAAAGAAATGGCCAGGACAGGGGCTGTTTTTTAATTGTTCTAATGAGAAATACTGTAATTGTCATTATTTTCAAATTTACCTTGATTTTGATATGTTGGATAGAAAACGTGACTTGTTCCTTAAAAGGGAATATTAAGCTTATATAATTTCAAGAGAAAGAATATGCTTTAAGAAGTCAAATGTTTATGAAAAACAGACAGAAAACCCAAACCTTTGTTTTCGCTCTGACAGGGATCTACCCAAGGTCTCATATGTGCTCATTAAGTGCTGTGCCACTGAGCTCCATCCCCAGTCTAAGAAAGGACTTCGAATGTCTTTGCTGAAAATGTTAGTGTTGGACAGGGTGACAGATAATTTTTTTAACTTAAACTTTTTGTTTGTTTGTTTTTGTTTTTTGTTTTTTGAGTTTTTTTGAGGCAGGGTTTCTCTGTAGCTTTGGAGCGTGTCCTGTAACTAGCTCTTGTAGACCAGGTTGGTCTTAAACTCAGAGATCTGCCTGCCTCTGCTTCCTGAGTGCTGGGATTAAAGGTGTGCACCACCACCGCCCGGCTTAAACTTTTTTAAATTATTGGTACTAGAAAGTAGAGAGTTAAAAAATTCATTGGAATGTTTTATGACTTTGCCAAGCCAGCCACTGTTTGCAGTTTCTATGTAAGAATATACCATTTTAACTGTATTTCTAAAAAATGAATTATTCATGGAGATCTGCTTTGAAGAGGACTCTAAGCACTTTGTATTGTCCTTGCAGGCCATGTGGATGGCTGTTCCTTTGGAAACATGCATGGTTTTTAATGGAAGGGCTCAATGGTGTGTTGGTACCATAAGAAGCCCAAGTGTGAGCCCACTGTTGCCTGCGGCTGCAGTTCTCACAACAGCGTGTGAATGCTTAAGCAAGATGCATATAGATGAAGACTGGATAAAAAACACAAAAACAATTTTCAGTCATTATTTAGATGCGGTGTTTATATTAAAAGCCTAGTGTACTTTCAAACAAAATCATGTGGCAACTCTAGTAAAGCTTGTGTTTCCTATAATCATATTTTGCTTCACAAAGCCCTTCCAATAAAACCCAGCCTGTGTTCTCTATAATAGTACAGATAAAACTTTATGTGTGCTCTTCTGTTGGAATGTACAGGGAATGCCAATGACTCTCTTGGCATATTTACTAGCATTCTTTCTGAGCGCTCCCTGTGCATCAAGATAATTTGGCATTCCAAAAATAACAAAATGGACATTCTTTCCTGAAGGGAGAAAAAGGCAAAGGGTAGGTATTTGCTGTTTGTGATTAAATCAAGAGGCTGTGATTTATAAATTCACTTTTGCAGTTTTGAGAAAAGGAAGAGAAATGAATACACAGATAAGCATGAGATTAGTTATCTGATAGGGCTGAGGGACTTGTGAGTGACAGATATTAATCACTTTAAGGTACACAAATATATTTGAGATTTTAAAATTCAGCTGGAATCTAGTATTTTTCACTTGAGTAAAGTCACAAATGAAAAAAGGACCCTTTCTCCCCATTAGTAGTTTCAGACTAGACATTTTATTTAATACATGGATATGCATGCTTTTTAATACTACCATTCATTTCATCTGTGAAATAGTTGATTAAAGTTTCCAAAATACTAATGAAGAGGATATGTAACCTTGGCCTCATTTTAAGTAATCTTAACAAGAACATTGTGTAGCCATTTCAAACACTTTAATTAGTACATTTGCCAGAAGAGCAGAGGCCTTATTCAGAACAAATCAGCAGCACCATTTACTTCCCCTGTGCTCCTTCACATGGCTGTTCTCAAGGCTTCATGCTTTCTTAAAGGTGTGAACAGAACTCACTCCCAGTGACCCACCATCTATGTCTTCTCACTGGCACGGATCAGAGTGCCACTCGGCTCCTAGAGGTGATGGGGAAGTGAAGCTGGCGCCATAACATTGAGATAGCTAAAAGCAATAAAACAACCTGCTATCAAAATATGCTGCAGAATAATGGCAACACAGTCTATGATGAAGGAATTTAATACAGAAAATGCTAGAATCTTAAAAAGGACAAAGTTGACCATGTAACAAATACTACCAGAAATTAGATAATTCTTAAAACTGTATGTAGAATTATTTTAGATCACTTCTATATTGTTTATATGCATAAGTTGGTGTTTTGGTAATGTTTCATTTTTATGTATTATACCAAACAATTTATTCTCTGACTGAAAGATGCAATTTCTTAATAAAGTTCTTTTGGCTGTATGGTTTTAAGTGAGTGTTATTCTTTATTAAAGTGCCAGTTGTGTGCTAGGTGTTCTATTAGGCATTTTATAGATTTTATGTCATTTGAACTTCATAATCATTTCCTCAGTTTGTGGAACCCCTATTCACATAGAGAAGAACAAAAGACTTCCTCTGGTCACAGAGACAGTAAGTGACAGGCAGGATTGGAATCTAGGCTACTATGACTCCAGGGCCACATTTTCCTGTGCTGTGGTTTATTTAAATTATAATTGCAATGTGAGTTTTATTTTAATATTCAAAATATTCATTTATTTTTAAATGTATGTGTATGTATGTGTGCTACATGTGTACAGGTGCACTTAGAGGCCAGAAGAGGGCACCCAATCCTCTGGAGCTGGGTTTACAGGCAGCTCTGAGCTGTCTCATGAGGGTGCTGAGAACTGAACTATGAAGGTACTCTTAACAGCCATGCCACCTCCCCAGCCCATAGTGTGACTTTTAAGTCCAGTATCATGATCTATTTCTCTAGATTTTTTTTATTTAAAAAAGGGGAAACTGTATTTCAAGTTTTTGAGTCTTTTTTTTTGTGTGTGTGTGTATTGTGTTTTCTTTCATGTATGTCTGTGTACAATGTGTGAACCTAGTGCCCATGAAGTCTAGAACTGGAATTAAAGATGGTTGTGAGCCACCACATTTGTGTTGGGAATTAAACCCATGTCCTCTGGAAGAGTAGCTAATACTCTTAACTGCGGAACCATCTCTCTAGTTTTGTATTTGGATTTAAAATAAAAAACAAAAACATTCCTATATGATCATGGGTTCTGTGGTAGCTTAACCTCTTCGGAATTTAGTTTTCTCATCTGTGAGGCCAATGGCATCCAGGATAAGGTTATTTAAAAATCAAGTGAGAGTGCTTGTGGAAGGCACAGGTGTGGTGTGCGTTCAGTACCATGGAAATTTAAACCTGGAGGACTTTTAGGCTAAGAATGAAACTCTTATACCTATGTTACTTTAACATTAACACTTGTAAAGTAGGAAGTGAAAGCTCTCTACATCAGGAACAAAAGGTCAGAAGACATTGTTTTTAGGCAGAAATATTTTGAATTGTAAACTGTGTCTGGAATGAAATTCCCTGTCTGGAAGATGTGATCTTGCAAACACTAGAGCATGGAGGGATACAGCTTTGGGTCTGCACAGGATGCCCTCTGTGTTAGAGGGAGCAGATCCACAGAGTAATGTTATCCTATTCACAGCATGGCAGTGATCTTAACTGACAGGACAGGAAATGAAAGTGCAATGGCAACCTCATTCTGCTGCGAGAAAAGACAAGGGGACAGAGTGTGGGACTGTGGAGAGGGAAGCTTGTAGTCCCCTTCTGTGTAAGCCAGTGCTTGTATGCACAGAGTATAGTATACAAGGACTAATTAATTGCTTTTGAGAGTAGTCCAAATGTGGGCCTCTTGAATTTTTTGGTCAAGGCATTTTGAACATGTGGTTCCTTTCAAAGGCTATCACTGACACATTAGGTCATTAAATCACTGGTGACCACGGAGTAGCTAATCACAAAGACCTATGGGCCTTAAAGCATGCTTTTATCATAATTCTGCCTTCCCCATAGACACACTTGGGTTCTGGAGTGCTTTGCTTTCTCTTTAAATAATATTGTTTTTCTCCTTTTTAGAATTTGTCATATTTATCAACCCTAAAAATCTCCTCTATAGAGCATTTTCTTTGAACATCTTTTCTTTTAGATAAAAAGAAAGTGACCCTTTCCGTTCCCTACCACGTGTAATAATTTCCTTTAAAAATAGAACACAGGTAACCCTGAGTGCTAATATGCGTAAGAAACACGGCCCGTTTCCTCCTCATCCTTTTTCACTGTCTCATGCAAGCACAGCATACTTCATATCTTGCCCTGGCCCCTGTTCTCTTCTGTAGCTGACAGTGCTTATATATCAAGCCTCCAACAAGATGCAGCTCCATTTAACAAAAAAGTGCCTTAAAAATGTAACTCTGCTTTCTGCATTTTTATTGCACAGTCCATCTGCTCCTTCATCTTGGGCTGCTCTTCACTTCACAGTGACAAGGCTCACTCCTTTTCCTGTCTCTTGAGGCAAGATCTAATTGGCAAGAGGAAAGTCTTCAAAATTTGCCTTTACTAGCTAGCAGTAGTTTCAGGTTTTTTCTGTAAACATTTTGTTAAAGTAAGCTTGAAGGTTAAAGAGAAAAAAATGTAATGAGACTGAAGGATATAAGGAGTCTTCCTGCACAATGAGAAAAGGTTTTCAAGTGAGCAAATTACGCTGTGGTTTTGTAGTATGGCTGATACTTTTGATAGTTTCAAATAGGAAAATGCTTATCATTACTTCAGGGTTAACTCTTATGTCAAATATTCTACTATTCCTGATAAAATTAATCTCAGCATGTGATGTGGTTGTTGCTATCGTCAGGGAGAAGAGATTCTCACATGCCCTCGGTGCTGCCATTTGCATTGCTGGGAGCTTGCAGAAACACCAGAGTCATAGCCTTGGGAGTTCCATGGCAAAGAAATGCTGGTGATTCAGGAAATGCCTTTAAATGGTTTCCTCCCCTCATTTAAAGTGCATCTGTGCAGTTACAGGAAAATAGCAACTGTGTTCTGCCCAGGAGTCTAGTACCTGCACAGACCAAGATACTAATAATGTCATTATGACATCTAGCCGCTTTCCATCGAACCGCTAATAAAGGTCATTAGTTGCCAGCTTTCGTGAGTGAGATGGCTCTGCAGCCAGTGCACAGAGGAAAGTTATCAGTGCTGTGTGTTAGAGACAGGCATTCTGCCAACAGCTTTATAATGAAGGAGAAATGTAATAAAGCAACAGATTGACAGTTTATGTGTTGAAAGTGAAGGAAATGGAGGTGTGGAGAAGCATTATGGGGAATCTTTCTAGTCATATCTTCAATTTAACCATCAGGGGAAATGCTTCAGAATCTTAGATTTATGAATTTCTAGTAAGCAGTTCCCCAGCATGTAAACAAACCTCAGTGGGCTGTTTTAGGAAGGTAGATTTGGGCAGTGAAGTAATCATTTTTATTCCTCTGATTTTCCAAATAGAAATGGACATATATGATAAAAATGTCAGCCACACTCTCCACGTCAGGGCTCTAACAGGATTACATGTCAGTTCTTAATGTCTCGCTCTGTTTTTCTTTGCCATGAATGGCTGCATTATTGCTCACAGGAACTTCACTGTAATATATGGTAAGAGACAAGTAGCTCTTTATGGCCAGTGATTATTCGGTTTGAATGAAACCTGTGATTTATGTCCATTTAACTGAAAAGCCTTGTAAATTCCCAGTGCTGCATTTTCCCTCAATAGAGAATGAGTCAAGCGAAAGTGACAACTGGGTTGGCGTGGGAATGTGCAGTGCATTGCTGTGTTATATTTAATATACCTGACATGAAAAACGTGCACACGCCACACAGCCACCTTAAACAGGAGTGGAAGTGACATTAGCTTGTAATATGACTTCCATATTCAGTGAATTAGACACTAACATGGACTTAAAAGGCAGCTGGTTTGGAGCGGGTGTGGGATGGGCATTGGGGCCAAGGGTTGAGCTAGGCAGCTGGATTCTCAGTGATTCATTCATAATATTTTAAGAATTAGCTGGTTTTATTGGTATCTGTAAAATCATATGAGCTTTGCCTTCCTTGATGAGGGTCATCTCAAGTGAAAGCATTATTTCAGGAAATGAGATGCTGCTCAGTTCTACTCTCCCCTGGTACCCTTCCTCTTCCTCTCTCATTCTTCCCCTTTCCCTCTCTCCTCCCACTTCCCCCCTTCTTACCTCTCTTTGCCTCTCCATTTAAAGATCAACCTGCAATGGGCTTGGTGCCTTAGTTCTGGCTCTGGTCTATCGGCTGTTTCTCTTGAGAACCACAGCCTCTCACCCTTCCCTACAGTCTCTTCTTTAGTCAGTGGTATACAAAGTTTGTCAGTGCCTTTCTCTACTTTATTTCCAGGTTATATTACAGTTTTCACAAATTAAAAAAATTAATAATTTCAAACAGAATCTTACAATAATTGACTATATCACTTGTGTCTGGTTCTTCAATGTCACACTTCACAGCTTCCTTACACGTTCAGGGGATTTTTTATTTCTTTCTTGTTTGGGGAGAAAAAAGAGGTTGGTGTGTTTGTGTTCATCTTTATAGCTTGGTTAGATATCTCAGACTGGCTGTCTTGAAATTTTTAAATGAAATTGGTATTGTCTTTAGTCAGGTTCATAACTTCTGACCACAGTCCTCCTTATTACATGACAGACACAAAATGAAATCTGTGGAAAATGATAAGGTCAGCTGGAAATGCTAGAATTGTTACTTGTTTTAAAGCCTCAAGAATTCAAGCCTTGTTGAAGATAGCTGATCTGGCTTTGTTTACATGATTTGGCTAAAATATTTTCTTCCGAGCTTTATCTCTGACCTGGTAATGAAAAATAAGTGTGTCAGAACAAAATACAGAGATTTCATAGTCCAAGCTTTGTGAACAATCAGGAATTTTGTTTCGTAGTATGCTCATTAGGGAAGAAAACCAAGTTTCCACAATAGTGCTTCGTTCTTGGTGAATGACATACTCTTTACAGAAAGAGGTTTCATTCCTTTTCTTTGTCGCCATTATGACACTGTGGGTGGAAGTGCTGGCTGGACCTCAATGTGAGTCCCAGCGTGTGAACTACACATTTGCAGTGACTGTGATCTGAAGCCACACTTTGGTCCTGGGTGAACAGAGGTTACTCATGGTCTAGTGGTTTTGCTTAGTTAGTGCTCTTAATTTGCACCTCCTCCTCTTCGGGCAAGCCTTGTTGTGGATAGTGTTGTGCTACTAGAGGCTAGCACTGCACAGTCCAGCCAATGCAGATTCCTAATCTGCTTATTTATAATTCAAAAGCTTGCCTATATATTAATGAACTCTTAATGAGCTGTTGAAAATGCCTGAATTACAGTCAGATTATTGAACTGAAACAGCCCCATAATCATACCATTTGAGTGGGCTGTAGGTACTTTTCACATCTGCAGCTTAGTATTGTGAAGGGTGTGTGTGTATTCAGAGAAAGCTTTATAATAATTTTGACCTGTAATTTATTTATTGCCCTCAGATGCAGTTGTCTATGCAGATGCTCTCTCCCATTATCTGTGGGGCAGGTGCACAGCGTGTTGAAAGACAGCTAATTAGGATTTGCTGAAAGATATGCAAAAACTGTGGGCTTATAACAAAGCCAAGTTCATTGTTAAACAATGTTTTACTGTGTTTGTATGATTTGTCTAGATCTTCTGGGTACTGAAATGAATGTCATGGCTATAAGTAGACTGCAAACAGAGTTTTGGATTTTTGTTTTGTTTTTGTCTCTTAAGAAAATAATGCTATGATAACCAAAAAGCTGTGGTATAAACTTTATAAACCTCTTGAGATACACGCGTTTTGAATTAAATCTTTAAATTTTTGTTTCACCAAGTTTTAATGTGAAGTTACTAGGACCCTTTGATGTCATGGGGCTGAATCATTCTGGCCTTTGCAAATCTAGTCTCACTAAATGTTATAGGAAAAAAAATGTTTATAGGTGCCCAGAGGAGTGTGATGTTGTGACTGGAAGCCATGTGTGCCCTGGGGGGTCAGAAAGACTAGTAATCGTGATGGAGAGGTAGGAAGGATGGGAAGTCAAATAACAATGTAAGCAGAGAAATAAATACAAATATTCAGACTGAAAATAACTTAAGAAATCAAGTATTATTTTTTAGGCATCCCATAGTCATTACTTTGCTTAATAGAGAAAATCTATTTACTTTTCAAACTATAGTTTTGTAAGTGACTTCTTTATTGATCAACAGCCTTCTCAATGCTGCCTAATCATACATGCTCTCCAGCCATTTTTATTCACAGGATATGAAGTTTTTGTTAGGAAACAATTTTTTTCTCATGGGATTTGATGCACATAAGTTAGAAAATAAATACAGAAGGATTTCATTAAAACATTTTTCTTGTTCTTGAGGCAAGCACATGTTGATTTACTTATGGTTTTATAAAGCAGGCATCATTAGAAAGTATTATAGCTGTTAAAATATGTACTTAAAATTTTTCCTGTGCCCACTGCTACTGAGCCTCCTAGTAGTAGCACAGGGGTGCACAATATTAAATGCTATTAGAATGCCACAAGTACCTAGGCATTTTCTGCCTTTTGTACTCCTGATAACTTTTTTCCTCTGAAGGTCTGTTTCCCTGGTTCGTTAGTCAGTGAGCCTCTACTACTGTCTGTCATACTTGTTCAGAGAACTCAAAGAAGTATAATGTTTTTTACTCTGACTGTTGATATACTGTCAAAGAACCTTACCAACATGCCTTGAGGAAAAGATCGGTGTGTTTAAATACAAAGGGGAATTAGAAACCCTACAGAACCTTGAAGGTATTTTTTTTTAAAAAAAAATGCACATTTGCAGACAGCTATGGTGGCTCACGTCGAGGGGACGAGTGTCCGTCATGCCAACGTGGGCTATGTAGTAATACCCTATCAGTCACCAAAAATTCCTCCCTTTTCAGAAGAAGTACAATTATCTAGAAATAAAGGAGAAATAACCCCTCCCCACAAAAAAGTGAGCAGAAGTTGACTTACAACAGAGAAGTGTAAAGAGCCTAACTTGGCTTAAAACGAAACAGAATGAAAAATACAGGATGAAGCCAGCCAGCGAGCTCAGGCCACCAAAGCATGGAGAGCGGGATTTGTAACCAGGCGTGGTCCTTCATAATCTTAACACTTGAGACATTTAAGCAAGTCAGAAGAGAGAAGAGATGTTAAGTTGAAAATAGCAACTTAGCCACTATGGAGCAGTTCTAGAACACTATGAGGCAATTCTTTCTAGTCTCCAGTAACTAGCAGATACGCCGTCAGCAATGACTCATTCCTAGAGATTTTAAGTTAAAGAATTATCTAACTTTTGGTTTCTCTAAATGAATTTATTGCCTTCATATGTTGTAATTTTCAGATATTTGTCTCTGAATAGGCAACTGATGTAATTTTTAAATTGTGGTGACTTAGTTTTATTATTCAGTTGAAATTATTTTTAAACAGAAGTGACAGCTTTAAAATGTTTTGGGGGAGGAAATCAAAGTTGTTCATTTGAGCTAAGGCAACCAAGAGCTCTGTCATGCTGTGAGTGTAATTCAGGGTGTCTATCGATGACGTCTGTTCGTAAAAGAACTGATGGTACATGTGGGTTAGCATATGAAATCTCAGAGCTGGTGATCAGTTGAGGACTTGGCAGCTTATAGATGTTACTGTCATGTAAGTTACACCAGACACAGAGTGTGTGCCACTGCGGATAAACAACAGGCACACACGCAAGAGGCAGAATCCAAATGCAAACATTTGAGATGCCAGCTCCCCCTCCCCATGCCTTGTAACTAGTGCAGGGAACCTGCTTCTGAGCAGATTTACAGAGGTTAATTGGGCTGGGATAGTTTATATTGTGTTACACATTAATGAAAATGCTGATTTTGAGCTGTCATGACTCCAGTGCTTTTATACCACGATAATTATTTTAAAACTTTGTCTTCTGTGTTACTGAAAACATCTTGGCAGAAAGCCTGTGTGACCTGATTAAACCTGTGAATTGTCAGCTGTGATCTATCGTACTCAGAAGAGGTTGCTGACTGGCATCACTTGGAAATCTTGATGTAAAAGCAGAATAAGATTGAAACTACTGTGCCCAGCACTCAATTGCCATGTCAGTGGCACATTTTAAACTCTGTTTGGTGTCCTTGTGCAGTTTGCTGGCACGTGCCTAGTAATGCCCTTTTAATATGTATTTAAGTCTAGCTAATTACTTCATATTGAATGTGTTTTGCTTCTGAGCTTGCATGATAGAAAAGCCATTTAGTGCTGTGCATTTCCAAATTTTTGATACATCTTGTGGATTAAAACTATTTTATGGAATTTTCAGTCCTATTTATCTGACTGTATAAAGAGACAGATTAGCCACAGTTTGAGTTTGTTTATATCTCTGCAATATTTTCTTCTTAGGTCCTTCTTCCTACTTTATGCATAAATCATTTAAATCTGAAGTTTGGATAATCAGTATTCTAAGAAATTGAGCTTGCCTCTTTCTAAGAGTCCAAGTTGGGGTTAAATTCTGAAGGGATGTATAAAGAATCCTAGGATGCATGTAAATATATTTTAAAAGCAAGTCTCATAATCAAGCTTGTTTATCCAATGGGAGCAATGAAGCTTCCAGTATGAATTGTAGTACACTGATGTTGTTTGATCATTTTCTCAAATAAACAAAATACTCACACTGTTTGTCCTCTGTCTCTCGCTTCTTCTCTCTGTCTTTCTCTTTCCTTGAAGGTCTCAGCATCAGAGGAGCCCAGGAGGAAGACCCTCCCGACCCCCAGCTAATGAGACTGGACAATATGCTTTTGGCAGAAGGGGTTTCAGGTCCTGAGAAAGGTGGGGGATCGGCAGCAGCAGCTGCAGCCGCAGCAGCCTCTGGAGGTTCTTCAGATAACTCTATTGAACACTCAGATTACAGAGCCAAATTGACCCAGATCAGACAAATCTATCACACAGAACTGGAGAAATATGAACAGGTCAGCAGCCGCCACTCTCAGTCCTGCACAAACCCTCTGTTGCTCTTCTCCTAGACTGTACTAACCAATTCCAAGGGCCATAAGGGGTAGGTGTTAACACAAACTAAAATAAACAAAGGTGATATACAAAACCAAGAGAGGAGTTGTGGGAGCCATGAAATGAGGATGCTGTGAGCTTTGAGGGGCAGAACCAACTCTCATATCCCTTTGTTTCAGTTTTATTCATTCCTCACATTCATGGTACCTAACTGTCCACAGCCCTTCCTTCCCACTAACCTCACACTTGGTGCCCTGCAGAACTCTGTAGAATTCAACCTAGCTTTGTTCATAAGCTTTAACGACTGGCAAAAGGAGAAGTATCATTGCATAGTGATACTGTGAGTTCTAGGACCCTCCTAGGACTTAATTCTGTGGACTATACTAGACTGTGTGGAAGGAGCTTCTGGGATCATTCGAAGATGAGACTCCTGGTTAACTGTAACTTTGCCAGGACAGGGTAGACCTTGTGTGCTAAATCCTGATCACAAAGAATAAGTATTAAAAGTCTTCTAACAAACTTACTAGCCAAATTTCATTGAGCCTTAGGTATCTTTTGAATTTAAGCTATGCTATTGTTCTATCTGCTAATAATAGAAAGTCACTTTGTAATTTAACTCTGGCATGCTATTGATTACCAAGTGACTCTAGATTTCCAGAAACCCATATTAGTTAAAATGTAAGAGAAATAAGTGATTCCTGGATTCAATATCATATGGTAAAATGTGGGTTATCAGTTTTTAACATATTTTAGTTAATAATTTAAGTTTAAAATTCTACTTAAATTAAGAACTTCTCATTTAACATGGATTTTCATTTGAAAGGTCTTTAGAAGATTCACTATAATGTCAACTTTTGAACATACACAAAAATAAAGAGATGAGTTAGGTTGAATCTTATAAAATAGATACTGTATGTTAGCAGTTATTCTTAATGCCCTTACACTTCAGTGGGAACTGTGTGTGTGTTTGTGGGGTGGAGGGGTGTTCCTGATGGCTTTCCTTTTCCTTAAAGAAAAATTAAGAGCAGTTTTAGGTTTAGGGCAGTATTATCTCAGAGATGTCTTCCATGCACCCCGTTTCCACATATATGTGGCTTACCTGCCAGAGAGGTCTATTAAACCTCATGAACCAGCACCTGCACATCAGCACCCCACATCCACATTCTCCTGGTCTTGTGCAGTCCATGTACTCGGAGAGATGCACATGCTACAGCATCAGAACATTTGCCCTAATGGTCCTTGTTGCACATTCTCTCTGCTTCTTTCTCCCCTCCCTCTCCTCCTCCCTCCCACCCTCTTCATCTTCCTCTCTCTCCCTCTCTTTCCTTACCTCTCTTCACTCCTCCCCCACTGATCCCTGGAAACCACTCTTTGATTTTAGTGCTGAATTTTCACAGCCTCTGAAGAGTTTCAGTTGTATATGTTGGCCCTCCACCCCCATCTTTTCTTATTTTCTGGGAAAGATGGTATTAAACAAATGTTGCATCTTTATCCCAGAGTGAGTGTTTTGAGGAAGAATAGAAAGATACAATGTATTTTAAAATGAAATGCAAATTAATAATATAAAAATTTTCTATTTTGGGACAAGACTTCCCGGGATTCAAAACTGTGTTTCATTTGCAAGGATGAATTTCAGAAGAAAATGTTCAGATAAGAAATTTGGAAAAATTATTGTGTATGTGTACAGAAAAATATCCAGCTTTCTGATTTGACATGAATAATTGAGAATAAACAAAATAAGTCATGGTTGAAAGGTTGCCCTGAGCATAAACAGTAGAAAATGATTCTAATTTGTAGTGTAATCCTAATTGCATGACTTTATGTTAAATAGGTCTATGCATGTTTGCCAGGCAACCGCCACTAGTCACCTTGCCTAGAAATGGCCACATTGTTCTGTTTGTTCTGACTGTCTGCTGCCACAGCACTCTTCCTTCACAACAGGCTCACTGTTCATCAAATGGGCTCTGTTAGAGCCTTCTTATCTTAGAAATGCCATGAGACTTCAGTAGTTTCAGTCTTAGCTAATACCAGAATCAGCTCACTAGGGTGTGTGTGTGTGTGTGTGTGTGTGTGTGTGTGTGTGTGTGTGTTTGTGTGTGTTGCCTTAAAAAGCATATTATACCCAAATTCTACATAGATTAATCAATCATATTCAAATTAAATATAAAATTGGAAAATAACTAATTTAAATGTTATAATGGCTTCACAGATTCTTTAGTATATGTTTCCTTCCTAGTTTTTAACGTGTTCAGAAGGACATGTATAGACATGTGGAATCTGTGCAGCACTGTGGGCAGATTATGATGAAATGATCATAGATTTAGCTGACTTTCACTTTACACACTTTTTTTCTGTAAGTGCTCAGTTGTTTACAGATGATGCAATGGTGGTTAACATTTTGAGTTGTCTTTGGACAGCTTTAGAGCTGTGTTTCTGCCAGTGTTGTTTTACAGGAAGAGATTTTCCTCTGTTTAGACACAAGAACAAGGAACTTTGGTTAATCGAATGGTTAAATAGAGCTATTTGAGGGCAAGGAGTGACATTTCTAAAATAGATAGTATTGTATTTCCATTCTCTAGATGAGGTGATTGCCCAGTGTCACACACTAGTGTCAGAATCAGGCATCAAATCAGGTTCTGGTCATAACTATCCTTGTCTGTGAGTTCTATTGCTACACACATAGAACTGGAAGATAATGCAGGCCATCAGATTCGGGCATCCTCAGAATGGCCCATGTTGGTTTTGAATTTGAAATGGAAACAGAAACAGATGAAAACAACTATCTTAAAGACTTTCCAAAAAATATATCTTTGTCTTAAAAGAGATCCTGGCTGTTAAATGACAGAGCATTTACCAGGAAGCCGGAAGACTATGTATGTCAAGGTAGAGGCTTTGTTGGGAGATTCTGTGAGTCTCAAAGAAATAAACCGCATCAGGATCTTAAGCGGTATTTACTCTGCTGTGTTTTGCAGTGAAGCTGTAATGAAAATGTATCTGAAGCCTGCTCAGATTTAGATTGCCATAAAATTAACGAACATCACCACTGCAGTAAATTAAAGAACCTCGCAAGTTAAAGCGCAGCCACACTCACAGTGAGCAGACTAGTGCTGCAGCAGGAGCCAAATCACATCTAAGCTACAAGGCTCAGCTTTCCATATTAGGGATGGATTGTCTTTACAATCCTATTCTGTCCCCTCTAGAAAATGTTCTTTGATCATACATCTCTATTTCATAGACTCAGAGATTTGATGATTTTGGAGATAATCATCCAAATTCACTTACGAATGTTTTTGAGATATTAGTTGCTGGATGTGTATAGTGAGGTATTTAAATATTGCCATCACCCAACAGGAAATAAAAACATTCTCCTTTGGTCTTGCTGATCTGACTCCTAGCTGGAATATGATAGTTTCCCAAAGCTTGCAGCAAGTACCTTAATACTTCATCTTGAGTTTATTGCTTTCTTCTGTTTGAGAGACAAACCTCCATCTTCTTGATTATCTACAAATCTTGGAAAATGCCTTTACTGTATTTTTCAGTGTCCATATCGCTAGAGGCCCAGCTGTTAGATGAATTCTGAACAAACTTAAGTCCTGATGCTAATGAGTCTTGTTTTAAAGAACTGAAGCTCTTGGTTGAGCTGTTCATTCTTGATTTTTCTATCTTGCTACCAAAAGGGAATGGACACACTGGTTTTTGCAAATGAGATTTGACCTCAGTGTTTGTCCTCGGTTGAAGAGGAAAAGATATATCATGCTCCATGCAGCCCTCCCACTCTGCTTGTAGCAGAAGAAATGCTTGTATACAGGCAATTCATGCTGTAATTTACAGCTGCTGTAATAGAGATGACACATTGAAAGCTATCTACTATAATTATATTGAAATACATTTTTGCTCAAGGCAAAAGTATTGTAAGGTTCCCAACCCCTCTTAAGCATCTGGAAAGCTGCTCTTTGAATTCATCCCAACTCCACTAAAGCACTAGAACTGGACCTGAGCTCTGAATGTGCTCAAATCCAGGGATCATTTGGCAGTTGCAAAAGACTACCAGGAACTTACTACTGAGGTTTCTGGAGATTCCTGGGTAATGGAGGGTGGAAGAATTTAAGCCACAGTAAAGACTGTGTTTGTGATTTTGGAGCATCCCTACATCCTATACTTAAATTTGCTGGCAAAATCACCTTTTCTTGGAAAGGGATTTTATTTTATCAGATTTTATCAGATTAAAAATGCTGATGTTACCATTGGGAGATGTAGCTTGGCAGAAGAGCCCTTTGGCATGTCTGTGATCCTAGGTTCAATCTGTGGTAGTGACAAAAAGGTGCTCATGTACTGCCATGTTGCCACGAGTGCCTCCTTTCATTTTGCCTTTCATTATAGTTAAGCAGATAAACAAAGGACACTAACTGGTGTGGTTTTTGTATTTCAGTCTCCCTAGCAAGGCTCTTTTCAACCATTGCTTCATGGGAAGTGTCTTTAAGATCCCAGGTGTGCTGAGCAAGTGTTCTACTTCAGCCCCTTTTAACTTTATATCAAAACAACAAGGTCTTGCTGAGTTGCCAGGCTGGCCTTGAATTTGTGAGCCTCTCACTTCAGCCTTCTGAGCATCTGGGATTATGGGCGTGTGCCAGCGTACACAGCCAGGTTTTACACACTGGCTTTCACACCAAGGGTTTTCTTGCTTGGAAGGAATAATTGCATATTTCCCCTTTTCTCTAAGTTACTGGTTGGTTGACTGTATATTGATCTCATTCCAGTTGGCTTATATAATATCTTTAAATGTTAACTTTTATCCTCAAATAAGAATTTGTAGATTTAATAAGCATTCAATAAATATGAAAATCTTTAACATTAGAGTAAGGTCATATGAGGTTATCAAAGCATCTAGAAACTGAAGAGTTAAGTCAGATTTTAGGGCCAACTACTGTTTGTTTGAAATGGGGTCTCACTATATTGCTGAGGATGGGCTCAAATTCCTGGATTCAGTGAATCTTCTGCTTCAGCCTTGAAAGTAACTGGGACTATAAGCATGTAACATCACATCTGAATGGGCTTCCACCCTTAAGAGACAGTTGTTCTTTCCATCAAAAGTGTATTTTAGAATGGGGGTTTTATGAACTGTTGCCAGGAATCACATTATTGAGATAGTTGCAAAGACTGATTTGGTTTTTATAATTGACCTCTGAACCATTTAAAAACTTTGTTTCAAATCTGTGCTTGTCCTCTGATTTCAGTTTCACATACAATTTTGTGTATTTAAAAGAATAGAAAAGTGTTAAGTCTTGAATTTCAACTGAAAAAAATAACACTATTACAATTTTTTTAAAAACACTGGAAACTTTAGTTTTGCATATAGATATCTCAAATATATTTGACTATCAAGAGGACAGTTTTACCAGTCAAAAATATCATCAGAGCATTGTCTAGGATCTAAATATTTTAAATCCTGGATTATCAGATGGTTTCTGTTTTCTAAAGAGAAAGAAATGGCGAAGAAAGAGGCTTATAATAAGAATTGGTTAAAATGGCTTATCAGATGAAGCTTTCCATGACTTAGGTAAATTGTATCAATATTGTGCATGTTTTAAAACAGGGACATTCATCCTAGTTTTTAGTCGCTGAATTGAGAGCAGAAGGGGATTCTGCCAATATTCTCATCAGAAAGTTCAAGAAATCAAAACTCCTTTTCCTAAATATTCGAGTTAACTAAGTAAATTTGCATTTATATTATACCTTTTACTAGAAAGTTTTTAACTGATAATTCCACTTGGAAAAACAGTAAGATGATGAAAATTGTCTCTATTATGTAGAAGTGTAATCTTGGGTGCAGGGAGATGTGTGAACGTCCTGCAGTGTGGACAACATCCAAACTGCTCTGGAATCATTTGAGCATTTACTCTGTTATATGTTTTTATGAAGCCACACCTTTTAAAGAGTAGATGCTGAGGCACTGCTGTGCTTTCCTCTGAAACCAGTAGAGATGATGAGAATGAGGCTGTAATTTACTTTTAATGGTGTAGGGGAAAATATCACTATGTATAAAGTGTATGCATCTTTCTTAAGGGTGTACCCAGATTTTAATTATCTAAATGTAAATACTTAACGAATTTTACTTAGAGTAATGAGCTAAAGTGCATACCACATAAATGAGATGTTCTAATTAATCATGTATGAACTACTGACTCAAAGAAAAGCTCTGAGTTCTGTGAATGCTGGGCTAGTGCCAAATTGCTCATCAGCATTTTCATTCATAGATGGCTTCGTTTAGTAAGTTGTGAAACGTTCAGCAAATGTTTTTGGAAATTATGAGTTTTTAAATGGAAAAACTTTTTTTCTTTTCTTTTAACCTTTTTCTTTTTCTCTTGTGAGCTTCAGGATGCTTATTTAGGAATCACAAAGAAAATACTCATCTTACTATCTCAAGAATCATACACATGATATCTTGATTTCTTGCAGTGACATGTGCCCTGCGGTGGGTGGGACCATAGTGTGAGTAGGTTTACAGGAATTCACAGAGCGCAGTGAGAAAACTAGAACCACTTCTATTCTCCAGCAAACGGTTCTCACAGTTTGCATCTGCAGGGCTTAGGTGCAACACTTTTGAAGACCTCCACCCCCCCGGAAGCTTTTGCTTGGTAGATTCTATCTATCGATATTTATCATAATAGAAATTAAAGCTACAAATACTCAAAATATTAATTAATTATATAAAAGTGGTGGCAAACTATTACAGTTTAGCCTAATTTTTAACTTAATTTTTTAAAACACCTTCAGTTGGGTGTGGTGATTATACCTTTAATTCCAATATTTGGAAGGAAGAGACATGTGAATCTCTGTGTGATCAAAGCCAGCCTGGTTTACATAGAAAGTTCCAGGAAGGAAGGCATAGTGAGACTGTCCCTTCCCCCCTCCAAAAAAAAAAGCCAACAACAGCAACAACAAAAAAAATTCAATATTTGTGAGAAGAAAAACATTGCTTTTTGCCGACATTAATCTTAGGCATGATAGACGTGAGCTTTGTTCTTGATTTCACTTCCATAATCAGTCTGTTGCCATACAGTTGAAGTTTACAAGGGGTTTCTGGGCTTACATTTTGAAAAAGAGAAGAGATGAGTAGATATCAATGTCCTTTCAGATAGTTGTGGATGTCCTTTTTTATACACCGCAACACAAGTTGCAGTTACAACAGTCAGTTGAGGGGCAGTAATCTGGAATAGTATGAATGAGTGTGTTGTGCTCCTTGGGCACCCATCAGTCTAATTTGTACTTTGAATAGATTTCCTCGCTATGCACTCTCCATGCCTTTGTAGTACAGTGCATTGATCATTTTGGAAGTATTAACTCACTGGATTAAGGTTACCTTGTGTGCGATAATGCACATCATTATGCAGCATGAAATAGACTCCCTAATGTCAACACTGACTCTCAGAAAGTCTCTAGGGAAACTATCAAGGTCACAAGTTTTCAGAAATCCAAATTTCCATTTAAAACTAAAATTTTGTCATTGGCACAAATTCTGCCACCTATTTAGGTCTATGTGATGGACCAACTCACTTGGTTCATTTTTTGAGCAAATATCTGCCAAATAGTCAACTCCAAATAATAATTTATCTGTTTCTCTTCATAAAAAAAATAGCATTTTTGGGGAAAAGTGACTAAACTATGAATTTAATCATACAATAGGCTTTCTTGAGCCAGTTGCCCTTTGATATGCAGGAGAAGAGCTTTCTGCGTGCTTCCCCTTTGTCACACAGAACATTAAAGACATGCTCAAGGGCTGAGATGTACTAAGATGGACAGTCTGTAACCCTCACCTGAATGAGGCTAGCCTATGTGTTTATGTGACAGTGTGGTTGCGGTCTTTGTTTGTTTGTCTGTCTATTTGATGAACTAGTTCAAGGATTACCAAACCCATTGGTTCACAAATGTGCTAGCACTGTACTGTCACACGCAACAGCCAAGAGCCAGTAGTCACAGGTAGCTAGTGAAGTATGCCAAGTTAGACTAGTCTGACTTGAGATGTAAAATATACACTGGGTTTGAAAGAGTGCAGAAAAGGATATGAAATACCTCAGGGACAGTTTTAAAGCATTGATTGTGTATTGAAATTCATGTTATTCATGAATTGTTTGAATAAGATATACCATTAAAGTTAATTTTACCTGATTTCTTAAATGTTGGCTCATATAGAATAAAAAATTTATGTGGCTCCCTGTATGCTTTATTGGGATGCACTGCTACAGAGATATAAGGTCTTGTGGCCAATTATGAGTGAAGTTAGAAAGACTGTCCTTAGGGATTTAGTGTGCACATATGTTTGCATAGAAACACCCAGGAGCCCTGCAGAAATATATTTCACAGCTTGAGTTAGCTCATCAGTTTCCAAACGTACAGTACCTTTGGACCATCTGTTAGCATTCTATGGAACTATAGAATTTGCTAACCCTGTGAGAAATAGTTCAACATTTTTCATTCTACTTACGCGAAAACTAGAGACTGAGGTTGTCATGTTACAGAATTTGGAAATGATATAAGCATTCCCTTAGGGAAAGCACAGGAAACATATACATATCTTTCTTGGCCATGTGGCCACTTGCTTTCAGCTTGGTGTAAATCCAGATTGATAGTGTAATGGGAAAATCTTAAATTTACTTTTTAAAAGTTTGATTTCCTTAAAGACAGAAAAACTTCTGGTTTTTTGTTTTTGTTTCCTTTTTGGGGCAGTATCTCACTTTGTATCCCAGGCTGACCTAGAATTCACTCTGTAGACTAGGCTACATCAAATTCATAGAGATCTATCTGCCTTTACCTCTGCTTCCTGAATGCTGAGATTAAAGGAGTGCACTACCATGCCCAGCCTAAGAACTATTTTTAATCTACAGAATTCCTTAATGTTTTACTGTATTAAATATCAGGACAATAATTACTGGCCTTTAAAAAATGTAAGGCCTATGATTCTAAGAAGAAAAGAAACCAACTCCACGGTGTCTTCCCTCAGAAATATACAAGTGCACACGGCTCGTGTGTGAGTTTCGGGAGGTTCCTAACAATCTCATCCTAAGCCTCTCCCAGGACTGCGATTTAGATGCCTTTGCTTATGGTGCAGGCTGCTGGGTTTATGGATGTTAGCCAGCCTAACTATCACTTTTGAGTTGTAGTACAAAAGCCTACCACCCTGTAGGTATTCACTGAATGTCTGCTATGCATATTGTACAACTTCACTCTGAAGAGTCCTAGAACATGGGCCACTTCTCATAAAAAACAAGTTCTCACAATTTAAAACATTTGAAAAATACTTCAAATGAAAGGTGGACAAGACTTACTACTACCTCTTCTTAGAAAGTATAGAGCAAAGCTTAAGTCAGTGAAAGGCTAGTTCTTCAGTGAGCAGTTAGGAAAACCATTGCTCTAATGGGTGGTATTGAGAGAGGTGGACGCTATCACAGCTTCAGAATATGTTTTTCCTGTGGCCTTAAAATAGTAGATGCTCATTTTATTCAGGGTACAGACCACTGTTTATTTACCAGTACTAACTTGCCGTGTAGGCCCACATACATAGCACTGTAGGTATACTACATACAGTATAGGGAACTTAAAGAGATGGTGTCTGAGGATTGTAGTGAAAACATTTCAGATTCAGTTTGGATTCTTGGTCTCTTGCTGCCTCTCCCCTGAAGAACTGAGATGCTTTCCTTGAGCGGCTTTTGTTCCCTGAGGCCTGCACTGTGGATAACTGACCTGATGTTGTTAGGATGCTTGGTATACAGACTTGTGTGCTTACTCGGACCATAGTCCCTGGGCCATTGAATTTACCATCCCCAGCACCAAACCAAACCAAACCAAACAGAAATCTGTTACTTCTGCTCTGTCTGCCATCCACTCCTGAATTCAATACATGCTGCATTGCTAGGCTGTGCTCTTCTGACCTTTGTCTTCATCTCAAAAATCCTTCCTGTTCTTCAGAACCCAAGCACTACTTCTACCATGAAACTTCTGAGTGGCCCTCCTCTGGAATTAGCTACACACTTATCACTGTCTTCCCATCAGCCTTCACACTGGTTTCTTTATGTGATAAGTGATATTATGTTTTACCTCTGAAGGCTAGCTCTTGCTCATTTCTGTGTCCCTGGCAGCTCTGGAAGGGTTTTAACATCATGATCTTACAGTAAGTAAGTAAGATCTTGCTGAGTAAACATAACACCCTACAGAAAATAGGAGGCAATTAGTATTAGCCATGGGCATGCATTTGGTAGGAGATAGCAGCCAGTGCATTCCAATAGTACATATTATTTGGTCAAGGAGCAGGGCCAGGTGGGAAGGGCAGTTAGGGTCTGGCCATTCAGTTTCAGAAATCTTGCTGTTTTAACTCTGCCACCACTACTTCCTCAGCTGCCTAGTTCCCACTTTCCCTACTCACTGCCTAATGCTGCTGGCTATTGCTAGTAAGGTGGAAATTCAGATGGGTGAATGTCTGGGAATGATAATACAAAGTATCAGTGTCCTAAAGAGTTTTTTTTTCCTATTACAGGCATGTAATGAATTTACAACACATGTGATGAACCTTCTCCGAGAACAGAGTAGAACGCGCCCCATTTCCCCAAAAGAGATTGAAAGAATGGTGGGCATCATCCATCGGAAATTTAGCTCCATTCAGATGCAGCTCAAGCAAAGCACGTGTGAAGCAGTTATGATTTTAAGATCAAGGTTTCTTGATGCCAGGTATGTGAGGCCATGAATCTTCTACATGGCTTTCCCCCTTTGCTCCTTGTGTGTTTTCAGAGAAACTGGCTGTTCAATCTTAGATTCTTCTTCAGTTTGCTTCTATGAGCTCTTTTCTGTGAATAGGCAGGTGATGCACCTCATGGTACCCATGCATCAGACGGCTTTCCTTGTCCTAGAAGTTGTAACTCAAGTAGCTGCCAATTGAGTGACTCTGGAAATAAGTTGGATTAGTGCTGCTGCTAGAGGCTTTAGGACTAATTACATCCTTTCCATTCTGATGCCAAAAGTTTTTAAGTTTTTTTTTTCATGAAACTCTGCTTTAATCTTTGTTTTTTAAAATTATTTTTATTTTCTGTGTTTGAGTGTTTTGCCTGCACGTTTGTCTGTGTAGCAATGTGTGCGGGAGCTCACAGTGGTCAGAAGAGGGTGTCAGGTCTGGAGCTGGAGTTGGAGATGGTTGTGAGTCACTCTGTGGGTGCTGGGAACTATACCCGTACTTTGCAAGAGCATCAAGTGCTCTCAGCTCCTGAGCTGCCAAGGACCTAGTCCACACTGACCGTGAAGATGCCTCTGGGACATTTCTCAAGCCAGGGGTCTGTCCAGCTTTGGAAAGGAATTTCTACTTTATCTTGTTTTCTTCTCCCCTTGGATTCTGACAGAAGCCATCATTTTCATCCAGCTCTCAGAATACAACACAAATAGGTGAGACAGTGATTTAGTTAGAAGGCTAAGGATGTAAACATCTGTATGCCAGACCGGTCTAAGATTCAAGCAAGAGACATTTCCACCTAATTTATGCTGTTTTGCTAATTAAGCAAAATTCTTTATCCCCTGGTCCTGCTGAACTGTCACCGGGACTCTCAAGCTTCTTTTGGCATCTCTCATACTGGCTTTTGCTTCCGTCTTTCCTGGTCTAGTGGTTCCTGTTCATCCTTGTGTATATACACTAGTTTAAGATCTTTCCCCAGGCTCACTCCCCACAGCCCAGTCTCATCATCCCTTACCCTCAGTACCACCATGGAACCCTGATGTACACTATGGTAGCCTGTTGGGTTTGGGGGTAAAGTACAGTTGCAGAGCTTAGCATGCATGAGGCCCTAGGTTTTATCCTACTACCAAAAGACAGATCAAATAAATAAGTAACTAAAACAAGACTACAATTTGTCATTGCTGTAACTCACATTAACACCCTCTTGGTGTTGAAGGCTTTCTGTGTGTGGCTTGCTCTTTGTTGTGAAGATTTTCTGTGTTGGGTTTATTTGTTTGTTTTGTGATGAGTATAGAACACATGATCTTGGCACGTGACAAACAGACAAGCTTTGTACCAGTGAGCTACGCCCTCAGCCCATTGACAGTTGTTACTTTGAGATAGAGTCTCAGTTGCCTGGTTGTCCTGCCTCAGACTGAGAGGATCTGGGATTGCAGCAGGTGCCACCACACTTGACTGTTATAGGGGTTACTTACTGTTGTTTCTGGGTCTAAAACACCAAGATCATTGTAGAAAGTCTTGAAAATGCATTAATTAGAAAAGGTGGACAGCCAGAATTGTGTTCTAAAAAAAAAAGTGATGCAAATGTTTTGATGCATTTCCTTCTGCTTTTTCATTTGTTTGGTTTTGTTGTTGTTTTGAGTCAGGGTCTCACTGTGTAACCTTGGCTGCCTGGAACTTGCTCTGTAGACCAGGTTGGATTCAGACTCACAGAGATCCGCTTACCTCTGTCTCCCAGTGCTGGGATTAAAGGTGTGCACTACCATTCCCAGACCCACAGTTTATGTTTTAAAATTTTAATTATTTTCACTAGTTCGCATTATAGCTTGCTCCCCAACCCTTTCCTTCTTTCTTCTTCAGTTACTCACTTGTGCTGTAAGACAGTTAACCAGACAAGCAAATGTATGTACCAGTCTAGCTTGCATTCTACTTGAGGAGATGGATAATAAGCAGGTAACACGTACACCATCAAATAGAATTCTATTTGCTGATCCAGTGATTGTAATAGGATGATAAGTCCTTTGAAGAAATAGGAAATGACAGAGAAGACAATATTAAGAGGCTATCCTATACCTGATCTTCTAACGTTTGAACGGTCTTCTATGGGTTGCTTCATTTAGCGTGTGGCACCCTAGGGGAGTGAAGCCCAGGGCATATGCTTAGTGTGCATTTTCTAGGGGAGGTTTTCCTAAAGACTAATAAAGCGCAGAAGCATCCTATGGCCTGTGTCTTCCAGTGAGTGCAGACTCTGCGCTTCAGTCCTTCGCTGAGTTTGGGCTCTGATGACCCACCCCTCTGTGCCAAGAATCCAGGTTCCAGGCCTGCATGCCTACCCAGACAGGTGATCCCTTGCACAGTGTGCCTTTCTGGAAGACCATGTCCATTAGACAAGCCTGAAGTGTTTGTCAGTGTAAAACATTAAGGAATAAGCTTGTGTGGCTGCTGCTCACGGGCTGTAATTCACATGGAGCTCAATCTGTGCTGCCCGTTAATCTGTCCTCTGGGGGTTTTTTAGATGTTTGCCAAAACATCCCCTGGACAAGAATTTCTGAGTCAAACTTTACTTCCTAGAGGTTTTCTTCTCATTCCTCCTTTACATTTCCCCATTGCCCAAACAAATGCCTGCCTGTCATTTATTCTCTTCACTCTGACCTTGTCTCTGGACTTCATGTCAGAGCCATGCAGTAGAATTGAGTGGAGTGGCCAAACTGAGGGTGTGGAAAAGGTTAGAGCAGACAGTTTGGTTCTAAGAGGGTTGTCACTCAGCATCAGCTCACGGCTGTCTTCTGACAGAAGCCTGGTGTATCTGGTCTTCAAGTTTTCCACACACAGTCACAAAAGTAGGTTTTTAGTGCAAATCATTTCTGTGAGCTCTCAACAGGGAATCCTTCGACTTGATAAGTTAGTGTCAACTCTGGACATTTTCTGCCTGCTTACTCCACCTGTTCAGCAGGCTGTGCTCTGCAGTGCTCCCACTGCAGTGTTTTGGTTTTGTTTTCAAGCTACCTGTGATTCCTGCAAAATGGGAATTCTGCTTCTCACTGGGTTTCTCTTCCTTCCTTTTAGTTCCTCTTCCTCTACACTTTTCATCACCAAATAGATTCTGACGCTCCCCTCGTCCCCTAGGAAACAATGATTTAACCTTCCAGAAAGTTAAGAAACTTCAAAATAGAAGCCTATGATGGTTTTTTATCAAACCTACATTAATCGCTTCCCTGACTGAGTACTGTGCCACCTGGGTGGTACCTGACTGCCACATTAGTGATACCGTGGTAACCAGCTAATCACACCCCGACACCCACTTTTTGGAATGCAGGATATCGCAGTTGAGAAAGTCATTAAGATGATTTGAAAGCAAGTGTTGAGAGAATTATCTAGGGAAGGCGTTTTCCAGTCACAGAGTAGCTAATCTAAAGTGAAATCTGACAGATGTTCATTTTCGGGCAGGAATTCTTCAAAGAGAAATAATAACCACCGAATATAAGTGATGTTTTTGCTACCCAAAATATGTTGTTAATAAATATTTGATTCCTGATATTTGTCCCACATGTCCCCCTTTAGCTAAAACAACAAAATGTGTTCCTCAGTTCCTTCCTCTGTGAGGAACTTGTGCCGCGCTCCATGTAGTTGCTTAAGTGCAAAAGCCCATAATTCCTTCTTGGTGTGTATTTTCTCCTTTCCTTCTCTCCCTGTCTCACTCCTGAACTGCCCTATCAGTTCTTACTGTATCTCCCTTCTAAGTGGGTCTTGAATCTTATTTCTATGGCCCTCACATGTACCAGCTTACATCACCTCCAGCTTGACCGGTGAGGCCCAATCTTCAGTGGTTGCATTTTTTTTTTGTGCCCTCTTCCAACTGTTCTCAGTGTCAGAGTGACTTTATAAACATGGAAACTGTGCAGCAAGCCTATAGCCTCACCACTCAGAAGGCAGATCTCTATGAGTTTGGTCTATATAGCAAGTTCTAGGTCAGTCAAGGCTGCATAGTGAAACCCTGTCTGAAAAAACAAACAAAACAAAAACATATATAAAAAGTGGGGCAAGTGAGAGAGATCAGTAGGTCAAAATTCTTGATATCAAGCTTGACAGTCTGAATTTGAGTCCTGGAACCTATGTGATAGGAGAGAACAAGTTGTTCTTTGAATGCCGTTTGTGCCTCCACACATATATCATGCATACACATGCGTATGTGAGTGTACACACACACAGACACACACACACGCACACATTTAGAAAAGCAAATGTAAAATTAATATTTTAGGAAACAGGAAAACAAGCCAAGTAGTGGTGGCACACACCTTTAATCCCAGCACTTGGGAGGCAGTGGAAGGCGACTCTCTGTGATTTCAAGACCAGCCTGGTCTACAAGAGCTAGTTCCTGGACAGCTAGAGCTGTTACACAGAGAAATTCTGTGGGAAAAAAAAAAAAGAAAGGAGAGAGGAAGGAAGAAAGGAAGGAAGAAGGAAGGAAGAGGAAAGCTTGAAACCTCAGCCACTTCTTGTTGCACTTGGAGCGAAACCTGGGACAGCTTGTGAGGTCCACACCCTCTGCCATCTGACTCCTCTTTCTCTTCTGGGCTGTCTCCCATGTTCCCTAACTTTTTCTGAGCCACATTCTCTTTTAGCTCTTTAGACTAACCAAGTTCTTTTGCATCTCTGCTCACTCCCATTCACCTCTGCTCTTTGTTTAACTCCTAAGCATTTCCAGGTCTCAGATTGGTTTCTTCAAGGATATCATTTCTGGGTTATAGCCGTGTCCTGTGTCCCTGTTACACACTGCCATTTCTTCTCACACTTTTCCTTCATGATACTTTGTGTGGTCACTGTGATGCAAACCTGTTGATTTCTGTGTTCTTTGGGGAGGGGGATATTTGAGACAGGGTTTCTCTGTATAATGCTGGCTAGCCTGGAACTAATGCTGTAGACCAGGCCAGCCTTGAACTCACAGAGAATTGCCTGCCTCTGCCTCCTTAGTGCTGAGATTAAAGGTGTGTGCCACCACTGCCAAACTGATTTTTCTTAGTTAATGTCTTTCTACCCTCTTCCTGCCCTCCAGGTGCCTGTAAGTTTTCTAGAACATGTCGTTTGTTTGTTTGTTTGTTTGTTTGTTTGTTTGTTTGTTTTATTCTCCATGTGTCTTCATTTAATAACTAGAACATATTAGGTGTTTTGGGGTTTTGTTTGTTTCTTTGTTTGCTTGTTTGGATTTTCGAGACAGGGTTTCTCTATGTAGCTGTGACTGTCCTGGAACTCACTCTGTAGACCAGACTGGCCTTGAACTCACAGAGAATCGCCTGCCTCTGCCTCCTGAGTGCTAGGATTAAAGGCAGGTGCTTCCACTGCCAGACTTATATTAGGTCTTGAATAAACTTTTGAATAAATAATGAGGTGAATTGTCTTCATATTCTTGTACTTTTCTAAGTGATGCTGTAGCTGGGCTGTGCTTCAGAGGCTGCTTGGAGTCTCTCAAAACTCTCATCCTGATGACTTAGAAGCCCACGATTTTATATGGTCCTGATTAATTGTTCCTTTGGGTACCACTGATAGCTATGACTTTCTTTGTTCTTCCTGCTTTTGTCATAGGCGGAAAAGGCGGAACTTCAGTAAGCAGGCCACAGAAATCTTGAATGAATATTTCTACTCGCACCTCAGCAACCCCTACCCCAGTGAAGAAGCCAAAGAGGAGCTGGCCAAGAAATGCAGCATCACAGTGTCACAGGTGAGGGATCCCATGGGGCTGTGCTTTCCTGGGATGCGGGACACCTACTCCTTCAGGGCCTCCTCTGCTGTCATCTTCAGAGAAGCTATTTTAAATTTGCATATTTCCTCAATTAGTACAAGAAATCAAAGCTTAGGTAATGGTAAAAATCACTAACTGACAAGGAGTAAAGATTCTATCCATCTTCCAGCCCAAGTGTCAATCTGCTATTGACAGGTAAGTGTGCCATGGGGAGAGGCATGGTCACTTTTTTTTTTTATTTGTTGCCAAAAGGAAGTTGAACTCTTGGGTGAAAGCTTCGAGGGGTACAGAGAGCCACTTGTGGGTAGTTGTGCTAATGTTGGAGACCTGTGGATTTTGTTCCGTTCTTCCTTCTCACTCAAAGTTGAGTTGAGACACTTCAAAAAATACCTAACTAACTATATCTGTAAAAACATAAAGATAGTCTTCCTCAAGGCTGGAAAAATGGCTCAATAGTTACTGCACTTTCAGAGGACCTGGATTTGGTTCCCAGCATCCACAGGATAGCTCATAACTATCTGTAACTCCAGTCCCAGGGGATCTAATGCCTTCTTATGGTCTCTGTTGGCCTCAGACAGGCATTCGTTGCACAGACATGTATCCAGGCAAGACATTCATACACATAAACTAATTAATTAATTTAAAAATATGTATTCCTCCTTTATCCGTTGAAAAGCAGTACACGTATGTCTGTAGGTATAGACTTGTGATTATTTGCTAAATACAATGGTAATTATTTATATAGCATATTATATTAGATTTATAAGTACTATAAGATGATTTCAATATATAGGAGGGTGTGTATAGGTGAAATGCAAATACTAAGCTATTCATGTAACTTGAGAATCTTCTGATTTTGCTGTTCCCTGGGGAAATCTGGAGCCCATCCTGATGCAATAACTAAAGGATAGAAGTAAATATCTAACTAGAATTACCTTTAAAATTTTATTCAGATTTTCACATAGGTTGCCATGTAAGCAACACTTCCTTTTAGAATGAACAGTAATAGTATACCAGTTCTGGCAATGCTGAGTTTAAAGAAAAGCTAACTTGCCCAGCAGTGGTGTTGCTCGCCTTTAATCCCACCACTTGGGAGACAGAGACAGACGGATCTCTGTAAGTTCAAAGCCAGCCTCGTCTACAGAGTGAGTTCCAGGGCAACCAAGGCTATACCATGAGACCTTGTCTCAAACAAACAAACAAACAAACAAAACAAAAAAAAACCAAAAAATGAAGAAAAAGAAAAGAAAGAAATGCTTCCAAAAGTTTAGCATTCAATAGGGACCAGTGATCAGAATTCTAAGACAATATACTCCAACTAAATATTAAATTTATTTTTCTATGTCTTCGTTACTGTTTCAATGTTGTAAAGAGACACCATGGCCAAGGCAACTTTTATAAAAGAAACCATTTAATTAGGGACTTGCTTGCAGATTTAGAGGGTTAGTCCATGATCATCATGACAGGAACAGACAGGCACGGTACTGGAGCAGTGGCTGAGAACTTTACATCCTCATTCATAAGCAGCAGGTAGGGGAGCGAGACAAGGCCACAACTCCCAGTCCTTCTTATACACTTCTGTCAACTGGTGACCAAACATTCAAACATGGCTTGTGGGGGCCATTTTTATTCAGACCAACACACCCTGCCATATTATAAATGTAATTCTATTATACACTTGAACCGAAGACATAAAAAAAAATCCCCTTTGGATTCTAACGAAGGTCTTATACTAATGTCTTATATGATCCTGAGTTTATGCTGATTTTGTTTTGCTGTTGTTTGTCTTATTACACAGGGTCTCGTGTGTAGCCCTGGCTAACCTAGAACTAGCTCACTAAGATCTGCTTGGCTCTGTCTCCATTACTACTAGGATTTTAGACCTGGGGCTACCAATTCCAACTCTAGTCTGATTTTTTTTAACTTTTGTTTTAATGTTGTTTCCAGAGCAACTTTGATTTGTAATTAGGATTTCATTCAAGGCTTAATTTCCTTCACTTATTAAATTGTGGTATATTTTGATCCCTGCCCAGGTTCTTTTTAAAATGTTTTATTTAGTGTGTTTGCAGGCACATATGTGCTACTGTGTGTGTGGAGTCAGAATAACTTTGCTCTCCTTCCTCCTGGATTTTAGGGCTAGAACTTGAATCTTCAGAATGGCCAGTTTCAAATGTGTTGCAATTGATTTGGGTTTCTAGGTACAAAGTCATGTATAATAGAAAATGCCTCTTTCCAGGTTACTTCACACTGACTGCCACTTGAAACACTGAGTATAATGTGCTAGATTTTAGGAAAGAGCAAACCAAAAGTGTTTCAATTTGGGTTTTCTGGGTCTTAGGTGTTGAAGTTGTTGAACTTATTGTTCTGACCAAATACCCTACAGGGGCAACATAAGGAATAAAGGACTTATTTAGGCCACAGTGTAAGGAGATAGCCCTTCATGGCAGGGAAATACGGTGGCATGAATATGTGGCTGTGGGTTGTAATAAGTTCACAGTCAGGAAGCAGAGAGAAATGAACTTTGATCTCCATTGTGTCTTGCTTTTTTTATTCCTTTTGGGACGCTGGGCCATGGATTGGTGCTACCCACATTCAAGGTGGGCTTTACTCCGCCATTAAACTTCTCTGAAAATGACCTCACAGACAGTCCCAGGTGCAATTCGTAGATGACTCTAAACCCAGCCAAGCTGCGCATACAGATTAAACAGCATAGTGCATGTCACCAAATGCTAATGAAAGGACTCATATGCTGAGCTAGCTGAGTCTGCCTTCTTGCTTGAATGTTTTGGGTCTTTTAAGGTGTTCTTCTCCCACTCTGTGTTTGTAGCTTTTTAACAATGCATCCAACACCAGGAATAGCAGACATTACGTCCTTTTCAAAAGCTCTGTAATCCAGATTTTTTGATAGCTGTAGTATGTAGCAATTTGGATGTAGTTCTAGGACATACTCAGTATATGCTTGGGAATTAGCAATAAAGGTTCTCTTCAGGCTGTTCTTCAGATTTCACTTCTAAAGCAGACTGGGAACCTAACAAGTGTTCAAAAATGCTGTTTGCTGCATTCATTCACATTTGTGTCTGTGCTTTGGGAAGCTTTGAAGCGGCATTCAGTATGGCCTGGCCAGACTGAGATTGGCTGCTGCTTCCTCCTGCCCACACCTCCAGGAGGGGATTTAGGCCTGTGTCACCACACTGAACTATTTTTAACCGTGTATTTGTTTATGTGTGTGAGGGATGTGGGTGTGCAGTGTGCAATGGCATGTGCATGGAGTCAGTTCTCTCCACCATGTAGGCTCCAGTAAGTACCTTTACCTACTGAACCGTTTTTTGCTAATTCGAACCTGGTTTTTGTGCTTCTTGTCTTTATTTGAAATGAAGGCTTGTTGTCTTGCTTAGGCTGTCCTCGAACTTGTGGGTATAATGATCCTTTCATCCTCCTAGTAGTTGGGGTTACAGGTGTCCACCCTCACACCTGGTCACACCGGGACATTTAGGTTGTATGTTGAAATCCTCCTAGGAATTTTTGAGGAACAGGTGAAGATATGGAAATAACATAGAGATCTTCACCTGTCTAAGACACGCTTCCTGATCTTATCTCTTCATCATAGGTTTTCACCAGTCAGTGTATGTATTCATCTAACTGTGACAGCTTTCCAAATTCACCTACTTCCTGTGTGAAAAACCAACTTTCCTGCAAATCCCTCTTCCTTTATCTCTTCAGTGGATAAAATAGTTATTCTGTTAAAAACATTGGTTTTAATCCTTACAGTTTTTACTTCAAGTTCGTGAGAAGTGAAAGCAAATAATTAATTTTTTTCATTTTATGTGGGTGTTTTACCTTCACGTGTGTCTGTGGACCATGTGCATACCTGGTACCCACACAGGCTAGAAGAGACCATCAAATACCCTAGAACTAGAATTACAGACAGTTGTGAGCCACCATGTGGGTGCTGAGAGTCAAACCTGGGTCTTCTGAAAGAGCAGCCAGTGTTCTTAACACCTGAGCCATGGCTCCAGCCCTTAGTTAAGAATTTCTGTTTCAGGTCTAGCAGGTCATCTGTCCTGAAAAGAGAATATGATCTAAAGCAGAAATACACTGAGACACCAGAACACATATAAATCTACCTTAAAATACTGAAAACAGATGACAAGAACAGTGCAGTTTTTGATACTGCATATAAAACTGAAATTTTATTATTATTATTTAATGATGAAGAATCAGTAGGAGCTAGACATGGCAACCCATACATACAATCCCAGTATATGAGGGCCTCCTATAAATTAATAAGGAAAAGGCAGTCTCTGTACACTCTCTGTGCCTTTCTAGTGACCAATTTGAAAAGTGAGGAAGACCTCAGTGATGTCATAGACAATACAAGTGCTCAATTAGATAGAAACATCCCCATTCTCAATAGCAATCAGGAAAATGTAATTGAAAAACTACAATGAACTCACATACATTTCCTAGATTGGCAAAAAGTTAAGTGTTATAAGCCTGTATACAACAGCAGGGATCTCTATCTCCTGCCAGGGAACTGGTTATTGTATCCACTTCAGAAGTGCCCATGCCACTCAACCCGCAGTTTCACATCTAGATAAAATTGCCCTGGAAAACCTCTCGTCTAAAAGATATACTAAGACATTGGAAGAGTATTGTCAGCAATACTGAAATATCTGAAAACTTGAAGTAGACAATTGTTCATTTGCCTAAAAAGGCTGGTAAACACAGTGGATTCCCACAGTGGTGTATCTACACCAATGGGAGGAGGAATTTTAATGTGTGTCAATTCCAGTCAGTGTGACCTAGAAATAGCATGAAAATGCAGATTGCAGAACATACAGAGTGTATGGCATCCTCCATGAAGTCAGAAGTGGAGACATGTGATCAAATACATGAAGAAGGAGGAGACTGAGTGTGATCAGGAAGGAATATTCAAAGCACTTCACTGGAGTTAATAATGTGTGTTTCCATTTGAATGGCGAGTTTGTTGGCACTGACTTAATTACCATCCATTATAAACCTATGTATATAAATTTAAAAAGTCAGACATGGTGGTGTGTGTACTCTTAGTTCTAGCACTCAGGCAGAGGCAGATGGATCTCTGAGTTAGAGGCCAACTTAATTGACACAGTAAGGACTTGTCTCAAAAAAAAATTAAGTCAAGGAAGTTTTTGTCAGTTGACCTTACCTAATAGAAATATGTGCAGATATTTTCCAAAAAATTCATACTGGAATGTTTATCACAAGCTCAGTAACAGGACATGTTACCCTTAGGTGCTAGAAGCAAGGGCAGCAGTTGCCTCTGGGGAGTAGAGGCTTCCTGATCCGGGTGTTGGGTTGTTGGGTTCCTGGGTGTGTTCATGCTATGAAATCTGTCAATCTCTGTACTTAGAATGCGCGCCTCCTTTTTATGTACATTTTCACGTCACCCAAAGTGTCCATGTACCATGACAATAAACCTGCTCCTGAGATTGTGTAAGCTTCTGTGGAAAAATGTAACAAGAGATAAAACAAAGGGATAGCAAGTTAGAAAATGACAGATGCTGTAGAGAGAAATAAAGGAGGAAGAGCACGAGTTCTGCTTAGTGGGTGAAGGAAGCCACCTCCTGAGAAGTCTCTGGAGAGTTGGAGAGCTGACACTATGTGCGGCTGATGAGGAACACTTCAGCAGAGACCACAGCAGCCTGAGCAGCGTCTGGGCTGTCCACTCAGCTGCTAGGCAGTGGGCATGACTGGGGCTTTTCCTGAGTCGGATGGGAAACAGAAGAGTGACAGTATTACCTGTCTCTAACAGGATTGCCGTAGTGGCTGTACTGGAGATGATCATGAGGGTGAGTGGAAGCAGATACCAGCCCACATGCAGCTGTCATGCTCTGGGCAGAAGATGATAGTAGTGGGGTTCAGGGTGCACTGTGAGGGTACAACCTGCAGCGTCTGCTGGCGGTTGGAGGTGAGGAAAAGTCGGATATGGCTGACATTTTTATCCTGATCATCAGGGGGATAGAGTTGCTATTAAGAACAATGGGGGAAGATTTGGGAGAGAGGTTTAGGAGAAAAGGGTGAGACTTTCTTCTTGTATGTACTAAGTGTGTCTGTGCCATAGCTCTCAAAGCTCCGTGTAGTAACAAATGGATAGGAGAGTAGAGACAAAACCTATCGCAGTCCTTCATTAACTCACAATGGCATGCTGTAAATGCAAGTCCTCCATTTAGAATTCAGCTGGGCCAGAATGGAGCCTCCTGTTATGAGGCTCAGTTCAGCTGACAAGCTGGAATTCCCTTTCATACAGTAAACTGAAGAGTCACAAAAGCTGTTATTGCGAATTTCACATGCACCAAGGCTCATACTTAAGTTGTCACATATTCTTAATTAGTGGAGCAGATATTAATACACTTTTACTTTGGAGTAGAGCTAACCCACATGGATAATTCAAGTAAGTAAGACACAAAGCCTCCATTGTTCTCCTGATTCCGATTCTGAATCTGTCTTCTCTGTTAGGTGTTTTTAGAATGAAAAATGTTAACGTATTTTTCATTGCTGTCGTAAAAGTGCTGTAAGGAAAGAAGAGAACTAGAAACAGTAGAGGTTAAATGGCACTGGGGTCAATTCTTCATTCTTGCCGTTAGCGTACCCCAAAGCCTTTCACATTGGTGCACAGGACCTGTCTGTTAACAGTCCAGCACAGAGGACACAGCCCTGCTCCTTACAGATAAGGGGACGGAGGCTCAGGAGTGAGTTGACAAGGACTGTCACAGGCTTTCATAAGCGGTGAAACGGGGGTAGAGATGCTTGATAAAAAGGAAGAAAGTGGATTGTTACCTTTTTTCTGCCAGTGGCAGTGTGGTTCCTGCATCCCAGGGGCCCAGGCTAGAGTCTGGCTGTGCGTACAGCCTGGACTCTCAGGAGGACTGCTTCCTCTCCCTAGCTACTGTGGAGAAGCTAGGCTAGTTAGTAGTCTGAGATCTCTTACTCATTAAACTACTTACTCCAAAGCAGTGAATATTCAGTAAGCTAATTAAAATTTGTAAGTAAGATTTCCTTATTAAAAAAATCTATTAAAACAAGAAGACGACCATTAAAGTAATTATTAGAGCAGGGAAAAAAAAAGATGACTATCAAATTACCATATCTGCTTCAGCTGTCCATAAAGGCCTTTTCAGTTGCTTTGGCAGCAGACACCAGCAGAAATGGGTTTCAGTTGTAAGTATGCTGTAGATAGACCAGAAGCAGCTTGGAGGAAAATGGCTGCTATTGTGTTACAGAGGTTCTTTTCCAGTGTTTTAAAAGATGACAGACTCTCATGTTCCAAAAGCTCCTATTTTGTATCCTAGTGGAGATGAGACTGTCATTAAACAACGTGTGAAGAATAAAAGAGCCAGATGTAAAAATATGAGAGTGCTTTGAATGGGCTGTAACACCTAGTGCAGACCAGGGACATCTGAGTTATCTGAAGATGGGGCTGTGTACCCTGGGTAGTAGGGTTTGCTCCAGGAATGTCAAGTATGCCTGTTTCAGACTGGGCTTTTCTAAGGGAACCTCTATCACCCCTGGTGATACCCAGACCTAAGAGCAGAGGGACTGTTCTGTTGCCATGATAGACTTAAGTGGTTTTGAATTCTTCTTCCCTAAAGGAATCTTCATCTGAATGTGGACCTGCCAGCTTTGCCTCCTTCACTTTACCCCGTCCTGTTCTTCTGTGTAAATGTGTGTTCCCTCCAGTCCCTCCGCATGCCGTCTCTCATCACTGCATCTCACCTTTCTAGAGCCTCACTTCTGCGAGGCTTGTCAGGGCAGTAGGCTAATCTGCAAGTCAGGGTCCCAGCAGAAAACAGATGGCGTGCTCAAAATAGAATAATGTCAGACAATTTTAATAAAGTGTCTATTTATAAAGCTGTGGGCAGAGTGTAGGGAAACAATGGATGATGCTGACAGTTGGTTCCGTTGCTGCCTCTTAGCCCCAAGAGATCCAGGAAGGGTTGCCAGGACCTAGGAAGGAGGTTAGATGGAGAAAGAAGTAACACGCTCTGAGAAGAGGCAGCTTTTCAGCGAGGATGCCAGGGGAGTAAATACTGTGGCCTCCTTTTCTCTCATCTCCTATCAGCCTGCAGCAACTGGCAAGCCTGAGGCAGAGGGCAGCCCCAGGGCCCACAGCAGGGTGGAGAGCAAGAGATAAGAGTGATCAAAAAATAGATGGGGTAGCCTAAGGGCAAAGACCCAGATCAGTACAGGATGCATGCCCAAGCCCTCTGGCACCCCTCTCTAGATTCGGTGACGCCCCCTCCCAGAAGCCTTTTCCAGAGGTGCTCTTTACTGCCTTTTCCTTTTCTATTGGCCACTTCTCTGTCCCTGCTCACTTCTCATCTGTGCCCAGACACACTGCGGAGAGGCTTACTTCCTGCTGACAGTACCAGAAAAGGCCCTGTAGGAAAGATGACATGGAGAAGATGTCCTCGGATCATGAAGGAAAGACGTTCTTAGCAAAGAAAACTATCATAGCCAGGCTGGTCTGTCAGGTGGCCATAGCAAGTTTTGTCCTGTGGAGGTGATGTTCTAGGAATCAAGATTACTGTCTCCAAACCATCCCTGTGTCTTTGAGGGAGGCTTTGTACCTCCACCTGCTTTCTTCATGTATATGACTGGACAAGAAATAGAATTATGGCGGCTTCAGAGAGAAAATACTTGGAAGTCACCTATAGGTGGATGTAAGAGTCAAAATGTGTGTCAAGTATGTATGTGTTTCTCTTATGGTCTCTACCCACAAGAACCATGGAAAAACAGTGTACCTATTTCTGCCCCTTCAGAGGTAGCATTCCTTGATGCCAGTTTATGCCCTCCCTTGCCTAGTCTCTTAGCTCCTTTTCCTCCACAACTCTTACCATAATTCATTCTAAGCATTGAACTGTCTAGTGGTGTTCATTTAGAGGTGGTAAATGTTGTTTAGAACTGTTTGTCTTATTCAGTGCTATATTCTCAGTGTCTAGCAGTGTCCAACCCAGACATGAAATGCTTGCTTGGTAAGTGGCTTAAGATGGTAGATGTGGTACTAGAACATCAAAATTGACCCTGACTTGGGAGAGCCTGCACTTGTGAGATTGAGTGGTTTGTATGTCTTACTTGTATCTATTAATTAACTTACTCAATAGAATTCAACTTGCAACTTCAGAGTCATTGGGCAATGTTATATAATGAATGCCACAGAGATCCTGCCCTATGGGGCTCACATTCTAATTGGTAGAGTCATATATATATATATATATATATATATATATATATATATATATATGCACACATGCATGAGTACATATTCAGATTTATAGGTCAGTGTATTTGGTATAACCCATATTAATATAGTTCATATAATTACTGTAAGTATCAGCAATTGTGTGAGATATCATATAACATAATATCAAATGAAAAGGTATGATTTTTAGGCTCTATGTGTGTGGTGTTCACTACTATCCCATAGAACAAGAAGTATTCTGAAGAGATGCATGATGAGATTTGTGAAAATAATTCTAGCTCCAGCATTGCATATCAATTTAAATGTACTAAATGAATGCTTTGTAAATTTTATGGCAGATTCCAAGCCCCCGATTCAGGAGGAACTGTAGTCTCCACACAGAATAAATAAATAGTAATCCACACTAAGCAGTCAAAACAAAGGCATCCAGAGGGAAAATAAGATTGTGCTAAAAAAGCAACACTTACACCATCCACTAACTGAACTGAGTAATAAAGCTGTGACAGGGAGGGCCGGCATCGTCAGAGATGATTTAAAGCAAATGTCAGCTGAGAATTCCATACCTGCCAAACATGCTTTTTGATAGAAGTCAAATAAGATTTTTTTTATCAAAAATTGAAAAAATTTGTCTCTCTTTCTCTTTAAAAAATATATAAAAGCAATTCTTCATAGAGAAGTAAAAAGATTTCCAACTTTATGGCAGATGTAGGAAATGGTAAGCAGAGGGTCGCTGTGTGGGTCTGAATCAAAATCTATTGCATAAGGATACTAATGTCCTACTTGGTTTATACCATGCATAGAATGAAAACATATGATTATAATGATGAAGGGGGCTATTTTAAGGTTCTTGCATTTTTCTGGAAAATGTCAACTAATAAAGTGCCAATTAATGTTAAACTTTAGAAGTCAAGAATGTGAATCTTTAGTCACTTCAAGAGTGTTGAAGGGCTATATGATTGTCAAATAAAAAGGGTTAAAAAAAGGCAGGATGAAACAAATTAGAAGTACTTATGAGATAAGATTCCCAAATATATCAATAATCATATGATAGTCTAAGTAAGCAGAAAACATAGTCAGATAAAATGAAAATCATATATTCTCTGAGAGACATACTTAAAATATAAGGACATGGGAAAGCAAGAGTAGTAATCTAAGAAATGTAGAGCAAGCAAGCCATAGCCAACAGAAAGCTGTACCAGATTCAAATGCTTCAAGACAAAGGGCTTTACTGGCAAAACAAAATAATGTTGTGATAGCAGCTCTACTTTTTTGATCACCAAATATATCAACTCACCCATAAAGCCAAAACTTAAGTAATTTCCAAGAAAAATTAAAACCCAAAAATTGCAGCAGAATCCTATATCTTTCTGTTTCTGTGCAGCAGATAGACACACATACACATTTTAGCACAGACACAAGAAAGTGCGTTTTAAGCTTTAGTATGTATAAAGATCTAGAGACCTGTCAGAATGCAGACTTCAGGACCCTGTGTCTGTAAGTTCTGAACCAAAGGGTCTGACCTCCTGTAGATCCTACTTTAATACTGATGTTGGTGATTTTGGAACATTTTAAGTGTCATAGATAGAGAAGATGTGAATACAGTTTTCAGTGTTCACAAAACACTATATCCAACAATTACAGATATATATTTCAATATTTGTCCATTCTAGACATTAGCTATATATTCTAGGCTAATGAAACACCTCTAACGCATGTTATTTTTCTCCTTATTTATTTAGGTTTTTGGGAGGGACAGGTACTCAGGTAGCCCAGGCTGACCTGGAGCTTGCTGTGCAGGGTCTTCATCTTCTTACTTCCACCTGAGTGTGCTGTAACGACTGAGTGTGCAGTGATGGTCTACCGTGGGTGGCTTCTTAGTACATTTTGAACAAGTTAAAGCAAATATGCTTTCCGACTACTGCAGAATTAAAGTAGACATCAGTAATAAAAAGACACTAGAAAATTCCATTTGAATGGAATTCAACCAGTAGCTTTAATAACTTCTGGGTTAATGCAGGATCTACAATGTAAATTTGAAAACATTCTAATTAACTGATAACAGAAATGCAATATATTAAAATTTCACTGACTTTTCCTAAGGCCTTGCTTAGAATACACATGTATATAGAATATGTATGCATAGATACATGGTGTTTGTACATATATTATATATACATATTATATGCATACACACACAGATGGATGGAGGTAAATGATAGCGAATCATCTCAGAATGTTAAGGGATACTAATAGGAGACTAGAAGAATAGAAAGAAGGAAATAGGAAAAATAAAAGCAGAGATTACCATAATTGAAGAAAAATAGACCACATCCCACCAAAACCAAGCACTGCTTCTTTGAAAAGTCTGTCTTACGGGACTGGAGAGATGGCTCATGGTTAAGAGTACATACTTCTTGTAGTGAACCAAGTTCAGTTTCCAGAATCCACATGTGGCAGCTCGCAACAACTTGTAACTCAGCTCTGGGGCATCCAATGCCTTTGACCTTCAGGTTATCTGCATTCACATGCACAAACTCATACAGGGACACACACATAGGTAAACACTTGAGTCTTCAGTCTTTTAGTGTTCAGCATGAGTCAAGTGTGTTTGAAGATTTCATTCTTGGAAATAGAACAAAAAGACAACTTTCTAAGTAGAAATGGGAGCCTAACCGAGAAACAAGTAACTAGACCTGTTCTGAACTCAGATTGGCATGGTTTGCTTGTGTGCCTCACCACTTGCCAGCTGCATGCCTGGACTAGTTAGTAAGACTATTTATGTCTTTGTTTTCTTTTTTATAAAATAGGGAAAAGAGTAAAACCTACCTCATTTGGTTGTTAGGAGGATTGATAGCCACAGAGTCTTAGCATGGCACTGCACTCTTAGGAAGCCTTGGTAAATGTTGCCACGTGGTACTATAAGAGGATGGGTGGTGACCAACAGAATGAGAATGAAGCTAAGACAGCGTGTGAGAGGTCAAGGCCACAATAAGAGGGCTGCTTTGGGGAACACAGTGTATTTCCAACACTCATGAGATGTGTGGGGTGAATTGTCTGGCTGGAGACCAGTCCGAAAGTAGAATCACTGGCAAAGCCTGTCGGTGGCCTGAGCACTGGGAGATCTTAGAGCCCAGGGGTGGAATGTGGGTAAAAAAAAAACTGATGGTTTTACTAACTGGTACCATTTAAGGTGACAATGGAAGGCCAAAGAAGGGACAACCTAGGTGGTAATTTTCATTTTCTCGTGTCTTACTCAACTTGTTAAAGTATTGTCCTTCAGGTGCACCAGCTCCTAGCCGAGTTACTCATAGCCCATACTACACAGTGGTAGTATGAGTGCCCTCTCATGTCACATATTCTGAGTACCAGGGCCTGGAGCAGGCTGTTTAATCGAGTCATGCTTTATGTGTAAAAGGAGTGCTGATGTCTCTTGGTGAGATTCAGTGTTTATTGAGATCATCTGTGAAGATTGCAGTGTAGAGTAGTGTGTCATGAGTACCCTGCTGGTACTATTTAGCATCCATTTAGCCAGCATTTGGGGGTGAAAGCTGATCATTTGGGACAGGAGCTAGTGGTTCTGACCTCCAACAAATCAGGGTTCTAACCACAACACCTAGCCCCCAGGTTCTCACAGACTCCAAAAATCCAAGATCCAGAGTAAGGAAGGAATGAGTCTGTTCTTAGGCTCTCGCGACAGCCCTGCTGTATTCTTCACTCCTGTGATGCGGTCTTGGTGAGATGTATTCATGTATGTTCAAGGGCAGGATTCCTTTTGAGACTAGATCTCTCCTTTTTAAATGAAGTCAGTCAGGGGCCAGTGTTCTTAGTGTGTGAGAAACCCTGGGATGACCTCCAACATTGTAAGGAATAATAATAAAGAGAAGGAAAGAAAGCCAATGACATTTTTCTGGATTTCTCAAAAGAAACTGGCATGTGTGTGGTGGGTAGTAGTGCTTGGCTAGGACTTTTATATAGGACAGAATAAAATTTTATGTTTTTATTTACTGGCATTAGATTTATATGAAACATCTCAGGGTAAAAATCTGCCCTGTTATTATTTAGAGTACCCTTGAGTTTAGATTCTGGGATGCTGTGTTACCCAGTGACAGTTCCACTGCTGAGAACAGCTCTGTAGTTGTGATGCCCCTGTTGTGAGATGTTGCGGCTTCTCTAGAGCCTAGGAAGGAAGTCATGGAGTGTTTACCTAACCTAGATTTATTTTTAGAAGTGGGAGAAATGATTTTTTTCTGAGGGAGGGAAAGACAAGTAATCTTAAAGGGCGCACCATCTGTGGAAGCAGCTCTCAGCACGGGTTTTAGAAAGATGAGCGGTGCCATCCTCTGCACTGTGGCTGCAAGGCTGACGGTTTATAGACTCACAGATGAGCCTCTTTGTAAATGTCACGAGTGGTTATCAGTCTATCATGCATAGAGCAGAAAGGGCGAAACTGAACTGTAAGGGTGTCAGCACATTATGGCGATAAAAATTTTTCACAGCTTCAAACAAACAAACAAACAAACAAAAAATATACTTGACAAGTAGATCTACTTTAAATTATTTCAAATAGTGTGGAAGCAGAATCTTAGGTTTTTTGGTTCTACCTTTAGAGGTGGACTGTGTCTCAAAAGTTGGTTTTCAAGCCAGTTATTATAAATTTGGAGTTTATTTTCTAAAATGGAAATTTAAAAGGTTTGGGTTATTAATATGATCCATATTTTAACCCCATAGGGTTTTGTAATAGAAAGATTAATTTTCACAGCAGCACCATAAGTAAGCATCATGCCCCCCTCTTGTAGTCCAGGACAGGTGAACCTTAACTCTCATGACTAGCCCATAGTTAGATAGGCAGGAATTTGCAAAGCTGGGATGGCTCTGGTTAGTTCCAGGCCCATTTATCTGTCCTTTGGAGCCCCTGGGGACACATACCATGCAACTGTCTAGGCTTTCTGACCTTCAGAAGCTACCAGACGCCTGCCTTGCAGGGCACAGGGACTTGAGGCTTAGTGTTTACAAACACATTTACTTTTAAACAACTTAGACTTGATTTCTATTCTTCATTTAAAACTGAGCTACAGCATGGGAGTGAGAACATATTGATTAGGGAAGAACTTTTTGATTGAGGCAAAACATTAACCATGCAGATACACTGCCATGTCCCATTTTACACAGATCGCCATTTCAGTTTTCCATAAAGTCTGTTTAATTAGGCACACTACATAAAGCATGCGTCACAAGTAAACATGAGGAGACACATTGGCAAGTTTGTCAAGAGCTGTGCTTCATAAATTTTCAGTTTGTTAAATTTGATAGTGATGCTTCCGTGATGGCGGACTCCTCTCCCTGATACAATCTGTGCAGAAGCGCTATGAAGGAAGAGCTTGTACCTTGCACTTGTGCTGGGGAAGTCTTTAAGTGATGGTTTCTTCTTTATTTAATGTTGGTACTGACATGATAAATGAATGTGATAGAAATGGAAATGGAAGATACAATTAAAACCAGCTGATCAGTTAGTTGCCTGTTGGTGGCTGTACAGACATTGTAGATGGCTTAACTTTTTATTTTAACATAGAACTTTTCTTAAACACAAAGCTGTTGGGAAATTTTAATGGCTTGAAATTTCCAAAGAGATTTTAATTTTGTATTCAGAATTCTCAGGCCTTCTGTTTGAAACCTCTCTCAAACAAGGAATAAGAGTTGATTCTTCCTGTAGCCCTGGGGCCAGCATAAAACTCCTACTAAGTGTGTGACTTTCCAATGGTATATACTTACTGTACCGTGTTGCCTAGACTGGTCTTGACCACCCAGGCTCAAACCATCCTCCTACCTTAATGTCCCATGTGCTGAGACTACAACCATGTGCTGCCATATTCAGCTTCAGTAATTGCTTTGGAAAGCAAAGCTGCATAATGACATTTCTGTTGATAGTGAAGTGCAGACAGGACAGTGATTGCCCATTGACACGGCTATCTTGGTGTATATGAGAACACCACATACTACCATGTTTGTACAGATAGAAGTACTTTGTAGAAATCTTATCTGTTAAGCAATATGTGCCAACAAAGTCTGCCCTTAATCATGACCTCATTTTTGGCGGTTGGGTTGATACTTTCTTCCTGTGCGTGAATGCAAGTCTATGTATGTATGCATCTATGTCTTTCACACACAACAACTGCATATTGTATGAAAGGAAAACTTAACTTTTCCCATCTTCGCAGTATATTATGAATAGTGCCATGCCAATAAGTATTTCTCTTCAACATGATCTGTAATCAATGATTGTTTTCCATCATACAGGTTCCTATAAATTTTCTCTTTTTTGTTGTTGCTGTTATTGTAAGTAGGAGTGTGGTAAATATCTTTGTACAAGTATCTGTAAATTCCTCAAGATAAGTTCTTATAATAATGTTGGTCAAAGGATGCATATTTTTGTTGGCATCATCTCCAGAAAAATTATACTAAATAATAAGTCACACACACAATTTTTTTCTTTACTCAGAACATCTTTGATTTCCTGGAGCTGACGAATTTATTCTTGGTCTAGTGCAAATGTTCTTTGTGTCCCATGGGAATGGTTGCCCAAATGAGTCCCCATGCTTACAGTGAAGGAGGCCTTCTCCAAGTATACCCTGCCATAGGGTTTCCCTTCTATGGTCACAAGAAGGATTAACTCCTAGCTAGAGTTAGCTCAATCACTTCAGACAGCATTCTCCGGGAGACCCTGGTGATCTAACCAGGAGCTGAGGATGTGCTCTAGCGCAGAGGCTTAAACCTCACTGATGGGCCTTTGTATGAGTGTGTGTTCTCCTTCCTCCCATCTCCCATCCCCCATTCCAGAAGAAATAATTGGCCCAGTACCTCAGAGTCTTTTGAGGCCCTCTTTTGTCCTCAGAAAGGAGTAATATGAAGCATATTGGTAATAACCTATGCTTCATTCAGAATTTTATAACCCCTGCCTCTCTGATCAAGAAATGCATGTATAATAAACTTACGTTTATTGTTCAAAATAAGTACTTTTATTTACCAAAGTAAGTATATTTGTATTGCCTTGACCAATTTTAGATTAAGTGCAGTGACAGCTTAATCCAGAAGGAAATACCAAACTTGTATAACCTTATAATTATAGGAAATAAAAACAACTTAAATGTTTAAGTTTCCATATATTTCTTATGCTATGCATAAAAGTATATTGCATTAGGATAATATGGGAGAGAAATAAAATGGAAATATATTTTTAAGAACAAAAATGTAAAATTCTGAATCTCAAAAAGCAAGTGTGTTTGTTTGAACATGGATAGTGGTATTGAATTGCTGTGCTATTGTATTTGACCACATTTTAAGGAATAGTGTTGCAGTTTTATTTTGAAATGTCAACATTTGTGACATACTGAATAACATTGTTTATAACTCTAAGACTTATAATGAAAAATTGTACATGCCAACTTTAAAAATGTACAAGGATTAAAAAAATTGTGTGAGGAAGTACATGATTTTTCAAAATTACTTTAGGTAGGATTCCAGAAAATGCTCACAGACCATCCGCACTGGACAGGCCAGCTCCAGCAGCCCTCGCCATCAGCCATCATATTGTGGACCCTGGGGCTGCAGTGGTGTGAGACCTTCTAGGCACACTGGCAGGCTCTACCTGCCCTTCCTCAGCTGCAGCTGCCCCACCTGTAGGGGTCTTGGCTGTCACACATCCCAGTGTCTCTCCCTCTCTTACCTGAAATGTTGCTTACTCCTTGATTGTCCTCTCAGATCTCACCTCTTCCGGATACACTGCTAGATGCTCCCAGCCTCTTCCCTTAGAATGGGTTTTCCTGACTCTTTCACTACCAAAAGAGAGATGGAGACTACACAGTGGTGAAAAATAATGACATCTTGAAATTTGCAGGCAAATGGGCAGATTTAGAAAAAAAACATATTAAGTGAGGTAACCCAGAGCCAGAAAGACAAATATTCACTCATATTCACAGAAAGACAATGTATTCACTCATAAGTGGCTTTTAGACATAAAGCAAAAAAAGAAAAAAAAACAAAAAACAAAAAACAAAAAAACTAGCCTATAAGCCACAAAGAGGACCCTAAGAGAGACATATATGAATCTACATAGAAAGGAGAAAAAGACAAACTCTCCTGAGTAAATTGGGAGCATGGGTATCATGGGTACGGTAGAAAGGGACAGGGAGGAAGGGAGGGGAGTAGAGGGAAATGTATAGCTCAATAAAAACAATTTTAAAAAAGAAATACTAGAGAGCATTAGAAAAGAAAGAGCGATGGGGATTAGAGAAGTGAATAGTCCCTAGGGTCTAGGAAGAGGAGACACTACGCTGTTTGTGTTGGTGTGAACTTCTGGAGGGTTTGCCGCTGGAATTCATACTTAATCAAAGCACTAAGGAGTGGCGTAAAGTCAAGGCCAGCTTCTTCCCTACTGAGGAAATGTCCTCTAATTTCTCAGACCTGCTAGGACATCTTTGTGGCTCCGTGTGACCTCATCACTGTCCTTCAAGTTTTGCTAATTGTTTTGGGGGCTGGCCTTGCCTTTACAATCATATTGTAAAGTTGGACTGGAGCCATGTGGTTACTGTTCAAGCTCTCCACAGCACTGAGGCCAATGCTGACTATGACGTCCTCAGTAAACATTCTTAGAAAACGTTGATGAGGGAGTACTGGGCTGAGTTCTGGTTCTATCACAGAACTTTGCTGTGTAATTTGGGACGACTTGTAAATGGTCTGGCTTTCTTATTCCTTCACTGATAAAGCATGGGTGATATAATAGCTACAGTGGTCAGATAATCCATGTGCCTAAACTACCCACACACCTAACTTTTTCTGCAAGGAGGCTGTGTTATTATCATGCTCATTTTAAGGGGACTCAACTTGTTGAAAGTCATTCAGTTTATAGATGACATAATGTAGATTTGAAAGCGGAGTGTGAGTCCTAACCATTTAGCTTTTATATGGTCACACCTACATTTGAATTGACTATTTGAGTTGAAAGTTCAAAATGAGAGGATAAGGGGAAGCCTTATAAGGAAGGTGAAAAGCTTTTCAACCAGTAAGTCACCGTGGGGATTTTCTTGTCGTTTTGTTTCAATGTCAGATATTGAACCTAGGTCCTTGTACATGGCCCCACTGAGCTACGGTTCCAACCCAAAAACAGCTTGGATTTTTAAAGTGGTGATCTGCAGACTGTAGGTGGGGAGCATGCATGGTCACAGCATGTAGAAGAGACTGGAAGCTTTTTCTGTCAATTCTGGCCTAGGAGAAAGGTTCCAGAGACATTCAGCAACCCGTACTAGGTACCCTTCCCTCTCCTCTGACTTCCAGAGACTCCATCTGGGGTTGGGCACATTGAGCATCAACAGGAGAGTGCTAGTGTTATTTTTGTCATTTTTAATTAATCTTAAAATTTTTGCCTGGCCCTTTGGCCCCCTCACAGGCAGGGCTATGGATCTTTGATATGAGACTCAGAAGGGAAGCACAGGACAGCATATTCCATTCCCTTTTACCAATTTCCTGCCTGTTTCCACTGTGGGCCAATATACAGACCATCACAGTTCAACTGTAGAGCAGACCATTCTTAGTGACCTGTTCTGCAGCCTGGCCCTGTCATGAGCACTGTTGCAAGAGGGGTCGTGTACCCTGTAGATTTTTTGCTTCCCACTGAGTAACCATAGGTCTTCTGCAAGTAATTGTATCTGTTTAAAAGATGAAAACCGTTCCTGAATTTAGGTGTCAATTTCTTTATTAATTACACAGCTCTCGGTTGCGCTGTGTGAACTTACTAGCTGATTACCACAGTATCCAAATCTGCGATATTGAATGTGTGTGATGTGCATATTTTAATTTGAGAAATAGTTTAACATTTCTAGATATTCATTTAGATGTGGTTATGCAGGTTAAACATAACGTATGATCACTGCTTCTTTCATTGCTTCCAATTAAACCTTGCTTGTTAGTTTAACCTCTAGGTAATCCCATCAAACAATAGATGTCAAGGAAACACTGCCCACAGTAGCTGCAGATGAGTGGCCATTAATTTTAATTGCCTTGATATTAAAGATTAAGAAGTATTGGGACTGGCAGAATGGAAACGATCTGATGTCAAGCAAACCCACTTGCTAAAGCTTCCCCAGGCTGCTGGTGATATTAAAATTTTACTGTGAGAATTAAATAAACCTTTATTAGTGATGACTGTTGTTTGATTGGTCCAGGGGTGTGCATAAACAGAGGATTCTTCCATATCCAGAGATGAGGCCTTCCATGGTAGAGATTCCTCAATTACGAAACTGTTAATAAAGCTGTAATCTGATTTTCTAGGCAAGGTTTCATTAATGTATTATAGCTTCTCTGATTGTCAAGGTAATATTAACTACAAAGTACTGAACCCAACAGAGAATTGTTCAGAAGGAGAGAATTCTAGGATGGGCCTTTGTTGCTAAATTCAGAGTTGGGAAATTTTCATTAATTATTCTTAAGAAATACCAATTTCCCCCTTAACGGGGACTGTCTCCCTTTGCACTATAAACAATATATTCAATACTTAGCTCTTTCTAAGACCTACCAGGTCAACTTAGGAAAGGCAGAGGGCTGTTCTGTATGAAAGCAGCCATGAGCATGCCAGCTGGAGATGGACCTCCTGAGCTGAGGCTGGGAACTATGGGAGGTGAGATGTATTCCAAGAGAATTTGTATTAACAAGCAGTGTCAGAACTTGAACCTTTGGGTACTGTTTCTATTCTATTCTTCAGAGGTTGTGGTTGGTCCGTTAGTTGGCTTTTGGATTTATGGGTTTCCTTCCTTCATTCCTCCCTCCCTCCCTCCCTTCTTCCTTCCTTTCTTCCTCCCTCCCTTCTTCCTTCCTTTCTTCCTTTCTTCCTGACAATTTCTCAGGCATTGAAGACTGGCCTTGAACTTAATATGGAGACAAAGATAACCTTGAACTTCCAGTCTTCTTGCCACTGCCTCCAGAATGCAGGAATTGTAGGTGTGCACCACAATGCCTCGTTTGTGTGGTGTTATGGATGAAACCCAGGGCTCTGTATGTCAGGCAAGTGCCCCACAAAAACTACACCCCAGACCCATTTTTCTGTTTTTAGAATGATATTATTTGGGGCTGGAGAGATGACTTAGTGGTTTAGAGCTCTTGTTGTACTCATGGAGAACCCAGGTTCAATTCCTAGTGCCCACATCAGGTGGCTCAAATCCTGGAATCTCTAACTCCTGTTCCAGGGGGTCTGATACCGACCTTCTCAAGCTCCTGCACTATGTGGTACACATAAACACATGCAGGTATACGTACATACATGCATACACATAAAATAAATTAATCTTTAGAATGATAGAGTTCTGCTATACGAAGGTATCATAAGGCTTGCGGATGATGGTTCTTTCTGCGTAGAAATCCCTCTTATGCCCCATCTTTTGCTTCAGGCCTGAGCCCTGCACCAGCGTTGTCTTTTCTCTCGTCCACTCTGATCTTCAGCTTATCTGGCCAGACTCTGTGCCTGTTCTTTCTCCAGAGTATCTTCCCACCAGGCCAACCCTGTGCACACCTGCTGTAGGCCTGCACTGTAGAAAGAATACGGAGAGGGGTTAGGTCCTATGGTTGGAGCATATGGACCTCATTTCGTGAATTCTAGTTGTTAGCAATAAGACCAGTGAGTGCATGAGAAGGAGAACCATATTTTTTTTTGTCCAGAATAAAATATTATGTCCACTCAGGACTATCCAAGGATGGAGTCAGGGACTCTGCTGTTGGCATCACATCTGGGGTGAGGATTGAGAGGGAGCATGGAGAGGAAAGAGGAGAAGCTCCTGCCCTTCCTCTTAAACCAGGTGTGCCGGAGGTTATGGTAGGTTTTATAGGTATCTACACAGATCTAAAATTCTTCATAGAAGTTAGGAATAGAAAGAGTAACCTCAGAGTCATCCATATAGAGAAGCTCACTGAAGATTTTGAATGAGGATGAAGAGAAAGAGACGATGCCCAAGAGGTAATCCTTGGAGGAGACACACATGGCGGGGAGGGGGGGGATGGGACAGAGAGACAGAGGAGGAGGAGGAGGAGAAGAAGAAGGTGGTGTTGGAAGAGGAAGGGATAAAATACGAAGGAACCATGGAAAAAATGAACCTCTGGCAGAACGTTGCTGAGAGGCTGAATGCTGGGCCAAGGACAACTGAACAACTACCTTGTTCCCAACTTGACAGAAACAGCCAGTTGCATAGATCTCTAGTGTCTCGATTTTGGGTGGGTTTTTCTTTATTCCTGTCTGGGGAGCCTGTGCATTGGTCCTCAAAAGTGTGCTTATGTGTGTATGTGTGTACATGTGTGTACTTGGTGCACCTAAAGCAGCATATGGACAGCAGTGAGGCCATTGCTGTCTCGGTCTCAGGGATCCTCTGCCAGGACTTTCTAGCCCTCTCCAAAAGGGCGAGTGCCATCAGCTGAAGAATGAGAGCACCATTTCCAAAGCAATTAAAGACTTGGCAGAGGTGGCCAGCGGGCTGCCCACTGTAGAAAATTCGGTTGGAGGGCTCTGAACTGCATCCCATTATTTGTTTCTGCCCAGGGCCCCTGAGGAGCTCTTCTGGATAACACCTAGGGTAGAACAATGGCCCTGATACTACACCAGCAGTTCCTCTGCTGGATGAGTAGGCCATTCCTAGGAGTATCTTTAAGTTGTCACATTAACAAAAGAAAGGCAGACTCCAGCAGCTTGAGCCGTGGCCCAGAGGCTAGGAGCGCCTAAGGCTCTGCTCTAGTGCCAGAGGATGCAAGTTCAAGTCCCTTTGGCGCTGCTAGCTGATCGATCGATCAGCGATCAATACGCTATTGATCGATCAATCGGGGGGAAAAAAAAGTTAAAAAAAAAAGAAAGGCAGACTCCATGATACAGTATGGGCATGCCTTCTTATATATGGTTGTGTGTCACTGAGCATTGGGCTACAGTTTTGCTGTCTATGAGCTATGATGAAATCAGACATCTGCCAACATCTTTTAAATTTGTACTAGCTGACATCATAAGAGGTTTGAAAAAAAAGAAAAAAATATGTATTCTACTTTATATAATCAGCCATTCCTTTGCATTTTCATTTGACTTTATTGAGATGACTTGAGTTTTCAACTTGAGGCTTCCCACATAGTCACTGGCAGAGCCTGAGAAGCCATCTTGGCAGACATGCAGTGTCTTCCAAGGCAGGAGACAAAGGGATTTTTCATCCATTATTAATTGATATCCCTCTTCAGCAGACCAAACATGATTCTACTATATAGCTGCCAAAAATTGTTCCAGGTCCACAAAAGAACAATAAGTCATTCTTCAAGTGTGCTTCATGATACCTAATCTAACAAATGTTTCCAGTAGCTTTCCAGCTTTTTTAGTAGTCTCATTGCTATGTTTGATGACATTGGGTATTTTTATGAGCAGTGGCCCCAGCCATTGTAGTGTTCCCATGACTAGTTCCAGGAAGCATTGTTCTTCCAGTAGAGTAAAAAGAGTATGCCAAAATGGAAAGCGAACCCCTAAAACTGTTATGCACTACCCATATGGTGTGAAGACAGGGCGCTGTGCCACCCAGAGGCTTCCCTTGTCATGCTAAGTAAGGACAGGAAGTTTGACTTTTTTTTCTTTGTAACTTCTCCTCTCTTTCCATTCCATGTTCCTACACTTGGTAGGTGTCCAACTGGTTTGGCAACAAACGAATCAGGTACAAGAAGAACATCGGCAAATTTCAAGAGGAGGCCAATCTCTATGCTGCAAAAACAGCCGTGACAGCTGCACATGCGGTGGCTGCAGCCGTGCAGAACAACCAGACCAACTCACCCACCACGCCGAACTCTGGTGAGTGTGACACGTTCACTCAGCCAGACAGGCTTCTGCCACTGTGCCCCATCCCATAGACTGAAGCCGCAGCCTCACTGAGCACACAGTGGAGCTTAAGGGGAGATTGGTATTCACTTGTGGAGATGTTCTGTGCTGGTGTGCACTGTTCACAATGAATCCCGCCTGTTCCTGGTAGATTCTGGAATCTTTATACCTAATTGTGGCCTTTAATTCAGTAGGTATGTAATGCTCTACCACATACTGTTTTATGGTGGTCTGTCAGAGTGAATCAGCAGGTGAGAATGTGTGCTGTTTGCCAGATGTTGGGCACTTGGTTGCAGGATCTAGGTGCAGCCTCTATCTTTGCCTCTTAGCTTGCTGGACTTAGATATAAGTCCAGATATAGTATTGAGCTCATGAATGCATTGCCCTGTGTGTGTGTGTGTGTGTGTGTGTGTGTGTGTGTGTGTGTGTGTGTGTATGTGTGGAGGGGGGGTGCATATGTGTGCGTGTGTGGAGGGGGTGGTACAGGTTGAAGCCAGGGCTATGCATATGCAAAGCTCAGTACTTGCTGCTCATGTACATAACTAGCACTTAATTTTTATTTTATTTTATCTTATTTTTTTGAGATAGTTTTACTAAGTTGTCCAGAATGGCCTTGAATTCCACCTGGCCTCAAATTAAATGATTCCTCTACTTAACTAAAGAGCTGGGATTACATGTGCAGACCACAGCTGACGATAAATGCTCTACTTTTGACAGAGCATTCTGTTGATATTTTATGTGGCATTCATGCTGGAGTTAGAAGAAATGTCTTTTTTTAACTTTATTATTTTTTTAAAATTTCATGTGCATTGGTGTTTTGCTTGCATGTATATCTGTGTGAGGATGCCAGATCCCCCAGAACTGGAGTTACAGACAGTTGTGAGCTGCCATATGGGTGCTGGGAATTGAACCTGGGTCCTCTGGAAGAGCAAGCAGTGCTTGTAACTGCTGAACCATCTGTCCTACCCCCAAAGAAATGTCTTTAAATTACAGTGACCGTAACTGACAGTGAAAGAAAGGTGCAGCTAGCCCCAGCAGATGGTTTGAGGGGCTTGGAGGCATTCTAACGTGATTTTAAAATACACATTTAAGGTCCAGAAGGAAGGGTGTTTATTTTCTCACACTCCTGTCATTTCTAATGGGCCATGGACACTAGTGGATGGGGAGGTGGAGTGATGGCTAAGAAAGAATGTGAGGAAAGTGTGTCTTCTCCAGGTATTTCTCCACCATGACAGCAATGTTGAAGAGTTCGTTTGATAACTAAGTCTGGAGAGAAATGGAAATAAGAAGACTGCGAGTGTTTTTCTGTCTATTTTGATTTGTCTCTGTTTTTCATTTGGGTTTGCCCTCTCTAAGGTTTTTCCTGTGTGTGATGTGAGGGAATGGCAGGACCTTCTAGATCTCGAGTTAATGCTCTGTCCTTCTAGAGCTGAAAATGCCTTTCCCTTCTGTGTCTCTTTTCCTTTCCCTGCCTCTAGGTCTTTGGGGATTGTGTGTGTAGCTCTCTGTTATTCAGCTACTTAACTCTTTCCTTTCCAGGTTCTTCTGGTTCTTTTAGCCTCCCAAATTCTGGGGACATGTTCATGAACATGCAGAGTCTGAATGGGGATTCTTACCAAGGGTCCCAAGTCGGAGCCAATGTGCAGTCACAGGTAGGAGAAATGCCCCTGCTGGGGCCTTTCTGGCAGGGTAGGGTTTGGGCTCAAAACTCCCCAGCTCTGACCCATGAAATGGTCTGCACATTCATGCAGACCCTGTGCTGGGTGCATCCAAACGGGACACATTTGCCCACCTCTTAATTCAGTGAGAAGTCAAGTGGACAATGTCTTTGATGATTCAAAGCTGATGAACTTTGTGAATGCATTCGGCTCTGGCTTGAGCTCATGGAGATGGGGGGGTCTTTGTTATTACAGAACAGAAGATTGTGTGTGCTTGACAGGGAGGAGTTAGGGAGAGAGAGAGAGAGAGAGAGAGGAAAAGAATGAACAAGAAAACATACTGCTCTTTAATTCCTGCATTTTTTGCAAGTCAAAAAACTGAAACCTGAATTCTTAAAGTAGATTCCAGGTTCAACCCCTTTCTTGTCCTCTTAACTGAGAACAAGTGCTCTTAGTCTTATGCATTGGTGGTAGGGATGGGTGTGTGTTGGGGTAGGGAGATTGATTCAGCATTCATTATCTGTGAGTAGATTTTCACCCACAGCCACACACATTTGCTTGCTGTAGATGGAAAGTCTGCATTACTATGAAGATGCTATTGTTTGGCTGGTGTGAAAAGCAAAGGTGTGTGAGTTTTAAATATGCAAGGAATCTTTGAAATCCCTCCAGTCACATTTGATTGATAAATTTGTCTTTCATTGGAGATGCTCCACCCTTGTGACACACATAATTCAAATTGTTCCCTTTTGTAAGTGATGGTGTTTTAATAGATTGAGGTGATGAATTCTGTTCTGTCTCACTTCTAGGTGGATACCCTCCGTCATGTTATCAATCAGACGGGAGGCTACAGTGATGGCCTTGGAGCAAACTCACTGTACAGTCCACACAACTTAAATGTGAGTACCCCGGGAGCCCACTGTGGGAATGAACAAGTTAATAGTCACTGGACTTGGCTCCACATCTTGTTGGCAGTTGAGGATGGCAGTATCTTTGCTATGGCTTCAATTTATAGACCTCAGTGCTTGATGTTTGTTACCTAGCTGTCCTTTGAAGTCCTCTCAGATGCCCAAAAGGGGCTGGTGTCCTATCGGGAGTGGGCATTTAAGTACCGGCTCATTAAGATGCCATTTCCCAGCAGTCACGCTCTGTTCAGAGATGGTGGGAAACAGGTCATTTATCTTAGAATCAAGCAGCAGGAAAATTCCCCAGCACAGAGCAGGTGAAGGTGATAACCTTGGAGACCCAGCATATCAGTAGCCATGCTAAACAAAGAACCCCATTCTTCCGGCAGCTGACTGGGCTGTGGGCTTGGGGTGCAACATGTAACCTGTGAGTTTAATGGCCCCTCTGCTTTAACATAGAGCAACCTTTGCTACTGATGCACAAGCTTTCCCTTGCTTCCTACCCTGGTGTGGATGGAGATGGCAAACACACAGCTCTGTAAAGGAGGTATCAGGAGCAGAGAGGAGGAGAGTGGCCTCCCTTTTAGGGCCTTCCTTTGCTCTAAGAGTAAATATTAATGACTTAAAAAGTGATTGAGGATGTTCAATTGTAAAGGAAAAAAAGGACCATTAAATACTCAAATCTTTTACATTTGAGATGTCAAATCTTTCTTTTTGGGTTTATAAATAACTCATAATAACCCACAACAAGCCATATAAAAAGCCTTTTAGTTGCATTTCTCCTTTTTCATTTAAGTGTTTTGAAATGCTTCAGAGAATGTGCGATATCCTTATCAACATGATAAAATATGAAGTCGTGATTGCCTGCAGCATTTTACAGACATGAATTCCATCTTCACTGATGAGGCCTGATAAGACGCTGTTGTATAATACAGTGCATAATCTCAAACCACCAGAGTAAGGATTAATTTATTTTGAAAAAGAAAAAAAAGAATGCTCGTTGACAACCTCTCCTGCAGCTGCCATGCAGGGAGAAATATTGTACATTTGTTGTTTATAAGTTTGGATAAAAGAGGACTGATGTTTACTTCAGATGGGATCTCTTTATGCTTGGATGTGTGTAAGACTTCCTTTTCCTAAGGAGACTCTCATACCTGAGAGGAAACAGCATACCCTTTAGATAGGGGACACACATGGGCTTGTCACCACCCAGCCTGGCATGATTGAAGCTTTCAAAAACAGTGCCATGGCTTATTCTTTCATCTTATTTCCCTTTCCTACCCAGAATTTGATATCTCAAGCTGCAGTTTTTTTTTTTCATTTAGACTACCAGCCCTTTAGGTTTTCTACCCACCCTTCTCCCTATTGCCTGCCTACCCCTCTTTCTAGCCCTCACCCTTGGATCTAGAGCAGTGGTTCTTAACCTGTGGGCTGTGACCCCATAGGGGGAGTTGAATGACCCTTACATAGAAGTCACATATCAGGTATCCTGCATAGCAGATATTTACATTATGATTCATAATAGTAGCAAAATTACACTTATAAAGTAGCACTGAAAATGATTTTGTTGTTGGCGTCACCACAACTTGAGCTATGTTAAAGAGTGACAGCGTTAGGAAGGTTGAGAACCACTTAGAGAGATGGGAGGGCTTTTATATGCAGAACTATGCAGCAAAACAGAAGACAAGGTGTTTTTTAAGGACAACATGGGCTTGGAATGTGACTCCACGGCAGAGAACTTACCTAGCATGCTCAAGACCCTGGGATCCAGACCCAGTTCCAGGAAGCAGCAGCAATCACACACACAAACAACTATTGTTGGGGAAGAAGCAGTTGTCATGCCCAAAAGACCTTCATGTGGACTCTCTGGAGAAATTGCAGATGGACAGGAGGGAGGCCGACAACCAAGGAGTTCTGTGGGGTGTGGGTGTGGGGCCAGGCTAGCTGGAGCCCCGGGGACGGAATCAGACAGCTCACCCTTGCCTTCCTTCCAGAAAGGCTTGCCCCATCAGTTCTGCTCAGTGTTCCCCAACTCACAAGCCCAGCACCTCCCTCTTCTTGACTGACATAAAAATACGTAGCGACAAGCTGTCTGCCACAGCAGAAATCTGATCAGACATTGATTTCAGCAATTGCCTCTATAGGGCGAGACATGAGGCAAATTTGTTTCTGAGTACTGTTAGTGCTGGTGCAGGTCCACAGCGGGAAGGGCCAGCAGCATGTGGCGGGCAGCAGCACCATCCCAACGAGGGGCTCCACTTGCAGATAATTGGAAAACTGATTTGAATAGCATGTACCCTTCCACAGTTCATACATTTTCATTCTGGAAGATCCTATTTGGAGGGAAATTCTGGCTTTCATTTTCCAAGGGTTACATTAGCTGACTGTCAGGCATATATGGGAGAAGTGTGGGCAGTTTCTCCATGGGAACAGTGATGAAGCTGGCTTGAGTGTCTGTTTCCTGGAGCTCAAGGTTGCACCAAGGCATCATGTTGTGTTTCCCCACTGCCTCTCCTGAAAGGTTGCTTTTGAGTGGTGGTTTTTACTGGCAGATCAGAGGCCAAGCTCCATGTCAGCTTGGGACTAGCTGAAGTCATCTTCACCAAGCTGATTTATCACCCAATCTTTACTTGATGGGATGGATTTGTTTTACATACATTTAATCCCACTTTAACACATGCTTCCAACTCCTGCCAAAGCGGGTTCAGAAAATACATTTTGCTAATGCATCTTTGCTCTCGTGATGTCGTCTGGGTGTTCTAAATTGGGAAGTGGAATTAATATGTAGACGTGCACACACTGAACTGTGCCTCTCCTTTCAGGCTAATGGAGGCTGGCAGGACGCAACAACTCCATCTTCTGTGACTTCTCCTACGGAAGGCCCGGGCAGCGTGCACTCGGATACCTCTAACTAATCCCCGGGGCTTTCCCAGCTGACATGCCTTGATAAGCGCCTTCAGAGCAATAGGAGGAGGAGGAAAGCGTTTTGTAACCCACCACCTACAGCTTTACTGTAAACCTTGTCTTCTTAGAGAACTCGGGAAACCTGTTTTTTAAGGAATCATTATCATTTGTATTTAAACTTAAGACACACATTTAAAAGAAAGCACTTTATCCAATTAGGCCAAGATGTAACATTGTTGACAGTTCTGTGACTGTTTCATCATAATTTATTATCGATCTTTTACATTAATGGTTCCACAGTTGCCAGTTACTTGGCCTTAAGGGTAAGAAGTACAGTCTGTGCTAGACCCTGATTATAGTGTGTGCAAGGTTCACCTTGCCTGAGCTGAACCCCTCAGATTTCCATGCAGAGTCCTTGTCGTCCTCATGTCACCGATGGGCTTGGAGGGGAGGCGCCGTCTGCTGCCTCTCCTAAGGAAGGTGTTTCAGAACTTCCCTCGTCATGTTTGTGTTGTAATTAGGTCTAAGACTGGTGGCCTCCTTTCTCCCTCTGAAGCACGAGAGCTCAGAGTCTGCGCTGATGAGACCACGGATCCAGATTGCCCTGAGGTGAAGATCTCGCTGCTACAGAGGTGCAAACAAGACCTGTCTGGGTTTGACCATGTGCGCTGGGTGCTGCACAGACTTGTCAAGGTGTGCTCGACCTCTGGGCAGCCTGGGAAGGCCCTGCTCTCGGGAGTGCTGTATATAGTGTAGCAAAAGAGTATTTATACATCCCACCAATCAAAACACAGCTTTATTACCTCATGCGAACTCATTCAAACCAATAGAATCCCAACATGTTCTGTAGCTTAGAGCGCTCACTTACTACCTCTGAACAATACTCACGCTGTAGTTTGTCTCTTTCTTATCTTTTTGCATCTTGTAATTAACTTTGTTTCCCTTCACAAAATGTAATGTACATTGTAATCTTTTAAAAGAAAACTCAGGGTTGCTTTTGCAACCTTTAAAAAGCCGAGATCGGCATCGTTGGGTCTGACTCTTAACACAGGATCAGCCAAGCTGTTGTAAATACTGAGAAGCGTTTGAATGTCCTTCATCTTGTTATTAATCCATAAAGAAAAAAAGAAGAAAAAAAAAGGCGGGTTCTTGTGATGCGTTCAGATGCAGTATTCAGCACTGTACATTTCACCTGTGTGGCGGGCCCTCTCCTCCTTTTGTATTGTATGCGATTCTGAAACTGACTGAGTCGTGACAATAATTTGTGGCGGTGATTCTGATGTATTAAAAGCGTTCCGTGTTCCTTTCTACTGGCTCACACCCTGGATTGAGAAGTCTTCCTTGTGGTAGTTATATGTAGTTTCAAACATGAATAAACTTTGCTTTCCTGATTAAACCTGAATGCCATGCGTGTCTCTACTCCTTGAGCCAGCACAGGCGTGGGATGGAGGTTGTGGAGAGGGCACATGTCTATAGAGATGAGGGTGGCAGTGAAGCTAAGTGGCTGACTGATGTTCCTGGTGAGGCCTTTGACCATCCACTAGACCATCTCACAGCCCTTCCCATGTTTATGGACTGAGAAACTGAAGCCCAGAACTGAGACAACCTGGGCCTGCTGCCCTTGGCACTTACATTCCTCTGACCTAATGTGGCTTTGGAACTTGCTAGATGGTCTTTTGAAAGGCAAGAGTCTTGTCCTGTTCACTTCTTTAACTAGCTGAAGATGAGCAAAGGTTTGGAAAGAGTGGACCTCACCTGCCAATCAAAAGGTAACACCCCTTCACCCTTCTCCCTATGTCTTAACATTCTCAGTTTGCAATATGTACAACCAGCTAGATGTTTTTAACAGATTGAACACTATTTTTGTGTTACTCAGGTTGTAATAAAGTCCATATATTTGCATACATGCTTGTCACTAATGTCCAAATCTTTATAATAAAAGAGGCCCATTGCAGATAATTGGCCTGTTTACTATATCTCAAGGAAATTGACTCACAGGAAATCAGATTAATGTTAATCAGTTGCAGCAAATGTCTATGATAAATATATCTGTTTTCCTATTTCAGCTGGTAGAACCAGGCAGAACAAGGGCTGGGGCCGCCGCCCCCATTAATCTTGCAGCAGTTATTCTGTGCAGATAAACTTTATAAAATAGATTGCCCTCCACAGCTGTCCTCCCTCATGTGAGTGCTCAGCCTGCCCATAGGAATCTCTCCCATGGCTAAACAATCATTTGCATGATTCAATTAGCTTGTAGGTTAGCCTTTCTTATTTTTGTACATGAAATAATCCCTGGGCTGTTTGGCTTTACAAACTAGATCCCGTGGAAATGTCACATACAGATGCACACACACAAATTCATCTTCTGTAGCATTCCCAGATACCCAAGGACCATCTTGGCTTTTGTCTTGGGTCAGCCTGTTGAAAGAAACACTCACTAGAACTTAATGGGGATTTCCTAACACTTGGCAAGGATATGGGAACACTGATATAGAAACAGCCATGTGCTGGCTCAGATGATGCATGGAGACACACTGGGAGGCTACACTGGCCTTCCTGCCAGTCTCAGGGCGTCTCTAGGATAGGGATAGTTTGCAGGCTTGAAGCGCACGTGGGCATTAGCCCCAGGGGTCTTGTGTGGATTTAGTGGTGGATTTTTGGGAGATTTCAGCTGGGTACCTCTCCTGGATCACACAATGGATTAAGACCAGATCCAGAGACAATGAAGTCAATCCCACAACAGAGGAGCTAGATCTGGGGAGTCTTGCTCTGCTGATTTTGAAAGCCATTGTTTTGGGGGTATTGGCAAGACAGGTAAGACCCACCCATGGAGCCTAAGGTAATAACAGCAGGGAGTCACTTGAACCAACCATTTGCAGGCAAGGGGCCCTGCATAATGGTGGATAGATGAGAACATGTGTGCTTGTATGAGAATGTGTGTTCACAGTGTCTGGATCCCCAGCACCCCAGCAGCTGCTCATTTCTAATGGTGACATTCACATAGAAACACCCAGAGGGGCTGTGTACTAGAGAAGCCCTTCTGTGTGGAAGGTGATGTTGGGATTAGATTCCTAGATTTGGGGAGGGGTAAATGTCTATTGCCATCCTGGGACCTTTGTTTATTGGTTATCTCTCATACCTAGTGTTATGATCTGCTGGCCTGATCTGTCACCTGGGTACACTGTCCCTTTAAGGGACAAGCCCTGCCCTCTCCCAACCCCTCACCTTCCACTTAGGGGAAAGGAAGTCGGACTCCACCTCCTCCTGCCTGCACTCTCTCTTTCGGCCTCCCAAGGAGGTAACTTCTGCTCACTCCCCCTCCCCCTGTTCCTCTCTCTCCTTTCACCTTCTCCCCTTCTCCCTTTTCTTTCCCTTCCATAACCCACTAAATAAACTCTACCCACTTTCTCTGCATGGTGTCTATCATCTCTCACCTGCTGTGTCTCCTCATGGGACCCGCTGCCCCACCAACCCACCGAGGTCTCTCATGTGCTGTCTCCCATCCGCCTGGGACCAACAGAGGCCCCTCAGGGAACTGCACCAATTTAACTAAACCCAGGCCAACATTGCTGACCTTCTAGTTAGCACCATTAGCAGGTACTAGAGTCTCCAGTGAATGATGGCTGTTATGCCTCCCGTGTGAGGTCCTTTCAAGGAGTGTGGCCAGGAGTATCCTCCTCTGTCCTCCTGGACCTTCCAAGATTCTCCACCCATGCCTGCGTGTACTGAGGTGTGTGTGATGGTGCCACACGTCTGGATCACCAAGTTAAAGTATGAAAGGACCAGTGCTCTAGGGCTGGGTTAGGCCTGGCACCATGGCTAGTGATAGGCACTGAGCACAAGGGTGGGCCATGACCCCTAGGGGAACTTTGTTGCTACAACATCCTGAGTCTGAATTCCTATGTGCTCATGGTGTCTCTCCAAGTCCCAGGCTCTGCCCAATTCTGACCCATGCCTCCTTGATAGTTCTGTCTTGTCATTTATTCCCCTACTGTGGGCTTTCACAGACAGCACCGCACACATCCGTGATGCACGAGCTTTCACAGACAGCACCGCACATACCCATGATGCACGAGCATCACACACCTCAGTACACAGGGGCCACTAGAGTTGCTCTGCTAACCTGTCTGCCTTTATAAGGGGCATCCAAGGCTCAAAGGAGGGATGCCACCCCACCAAGGTCAGGGCTGTGAAGACTGACAACCACTTGGGCAAACACAGAAACAGATTTTAAGTCTGGGTGTGTCTGAATCCAATTTTTATTTTTTTGTATGTGTGTGTGGTGTGTGTATATACGTCCATATATGTATTGGTGCTCATATGTACACAAGTGCATCTACACTCATTTATATACGCATGTATGTGTATAGAGGTCTGGTTGATTGCTCTCTACCTTATTTATTGCGTCAGGATCTCTCCCTGAAGCTCTCCTGGGATCATGGCTGCCGCACCGACCTGGCTTCTATGTGAGCTCTGGGACTATGACATCTTAAACCCCATGTCTTGTCAGTGTCTCTTTTCTGTGGCACTGGGTCTGTGAACTTTCTGGGTCTGTCTACCACTGCTAAGCTCAAAGTGTCAATCAAATAGAACTGGGGTTGAGTTCCATAGGAACGTAAGGCCAATGCCAGGCCTGCAGTTTGATCCCAGTTAGTCTGGGTCCCAGTGACTTACTTACTCCCTGACTGGTAACTTAGCTAATATGCAGGGAACTTGCTTCCAGCCAGGCCCAAGTGCAGAGCCAGGAACCTATTTCCTCAGTCAGGTGGGCACTGCCAGTCAGATCAACAGCATAACTGCATGATTAAGAGGGCCCCAAGACTTAGCACCCAGGAATATAAGCTCCCAAGGGACACTATCTGGGTCTGGTCCTGGCTCCGTCACCTACAAGCTGTGTGCGTTCTTGGAGAAGTCACATAACCTCCCTGTGCATCAGCTTCCTTAGTGGTTATGTGCCTACCTCCTAACATGGCATGGTCAGGCAAATTGGTACTGTGCCCTACAGATAATCCTGCTGGGTCTGGAGGCTCTAATACTTATTACCCCAGGGCAAGGTGTAGATGGATATTTCTGTCCCACCTGGCCCCATAGTCGTTCAGTCTCAAATAAACACACAGAGGCTTATATTAATTATAAACTGTTTGACCTATTAGCTCAGGTTTATTATTTACTAGCTCTTACAACTTAAATTAACCCATAATTCTCGTCTATGTTTAGTCACATGGCTTTTCTCAGTAAGGCATTCTCATCTTGCTTCCTCTGCTTCTGGCTTGTGACTATGTCTCTTCCCAGAATTTCTCTTCCCAGAATTCTCCTGATCTCGTTGCCCTGCTTATACTTCCTGCCTGGCTACTGGCCAATCAGTGTTTTATTAAACCAATGTGAGTCACAAATCTTTACAGTGTACAAGAGCTTTTTCCCACAGCAGCAAAGGGTTTTGTTGGTGGTTTGAATATGTATGCCCCCCCCCATAGACTCGTGTGTTTGAAAGCTTGGCCTACAGGGAGGGGCACTTTTAGGAGGTGTGGCCTTGTTGGAGGAAGTGTGTCACTGTGGGAGCAGGCTTTGAGGTGTCTTATATGCTCAAGCTATGCCTACTGTATGCCTACTGTGGATTTCAGTCTCCTACTGTCTGTGTATCAAGAACTTTGGGTTGGAGAGATAACTCAGGTTAAGTACATTGGTTGTTCTTCCAGAGGATCAGGGTTCAATTCTCAACACCCACATGGCAGCTCACAACTGTTGTACCTCCAGTTCCAGGGGATCCAACACCCTCAGACAGGCATACAGGCAGGCAAAAACCAGTCAATGCTCAAAAAATAAAAAAAAAATAAAAAATTTTTTTAAAGAGTAAAAAGAAAAATGTAGAACTCTCAGCTCCTTCTCCAGCACCATGCCTGCCTGCATATCACATTTCCTACCATAATGATAACAGACTAAACCTCTGAAACTGTAAGTCAACCCCAATTGAATGTTTTGCTTTGTTGCTGTGGTCATGGTGTCTCTGTTCAGCAAAGGAAACCCAGGGACAGGCTCAAGTCTCCTCCTGTGGATCCCACATTGTTGTTAGAACCTAAGCACCACCCTGCAATACAAAGAGCGAGGGCACGTAAGCCTAGCTGAGTTCTGCCATCTGGCAGGCTGTGTGTGACTTTGGGCATGGCCTTCTCTGAAGCCTTGGTTTCCTAGCCAAGTGGTAACCACATTCCTGCCTAATGTTATAGGTAAGTAAAGACAGAGTGAACCCACATGATGTGCTGTGTAAGATGGGGCGGTTCTCATGACTGCTCGCTGATCCGATGAGGAGGGCAAGCCTGAGACATTTCCACCATGCAGCAGGGTTATCAGCTACCAAGTGAGGCTCTGTGGGTGGATTGTCCTTTTAACTCCGATCAGGCCGCTGTCCGTACACCTCCAGGCTGGACCTTAGCAGAGGCGTCACCTCCGCACCATCTCAGGAAATAATAAAAACCTGGTTCTTTTTTTCCTGGTTAAATCTCAACAGAAAATGTATGCATCATTAAATATGGAAATCCAGAATTTTATTAGCAATCTGCTAGATCTGAACTGACGCCAATTAAACAAAAAAGATATCATTTATAAAAAGGCAGAGTTCAACTTGTATTAAATATGAAATGCAATTTTCTCCTGGTTTTGATTTATTACTGGTGGTCCATTGTTCAAAGAAGCATGTTATATTTCAATAGAGAAATATTGTTTATTCATTAATATTTTAAAACAGGCTTATTGCTGTGCATGGCTCTCACCGAATGAAACTTATGATTTAAAACATGAATTAATAAACACATTTGAAAGTGTTAGACGAGATCACAGCCTCTCATTTTTCATTTTCCTGGGAGCATATTAAATTTTTATAATTCTGCACCTACAGTTTTTTCTTTTAAATAAAGACACAGATTCCGAATTACTCTGCTAATTTTAGGTACCTGAGAGAAGGAAGCAGTGTCATGGGGACCAGAGTCAGGATGGCAGAATCCTCCAGAAGACAGGTTTTTCTTTGTAACATTCATAACTCAAAATGAATGAATGTGGGAGGTGGTGTTCCTAGGTGTGAAGATGCCGGCTGGAATGGACCCACTAGTGGGGCTGTGTGGGTGGTGTGTCTGTGTGTGCCTCCGTTGCAAAAGAGTGACAGATACATGGGCATGTCAACTGGCTGGTCGAATGTGTTCAAGCTGCTTGCACCTCAGTTGTTCAGCCCAGTGGCCAAGTGGTGTCCATTGAGCGCTGCTGTGCCAGGCAGCGTGCTGGTTTCGGGGTGTGCTGGTCACTGTGATATTTCCTTTTCCCATGGAGCTGCTTGAGTCATTTCCCCACCAGGACCTGAACCTGTTGACTTTCTTCATGGTCACACTCCCCCCACCCCACTCAGTAACAATGTTTTCTATCTGATAGTCCTCAGGGAATGTTTGTGAACATGCTGGTGGGTGGAGAACCTGGGGAAAAGAGGACCTCCGAGGGCAGGGAGAGATGCACAACCTGCTTGAGGACCATGGAGCGACCATGACCAGGTGGGTCAGCAGAGAGTGTGTCCCCAGACCATCTGTGAGGTCTGCTCACTACTGTCTACCAATGACACGTGTGCCATCCCTAGCCCGTATGGCAGGAAAGGAAGAAAGCCTGGAAGGGAAGACCTGCTGAAGTGCAGGATCAGGAAGATACTTGTCTCTAGGGGTTGGTCAGGTTCACATTTCCTCTAAAGGGTGTTCAGGAAGCTAGGCTGTGGTGGTGCACGCCTTTAGTCCCAGTGCTCAGGAGGCAGAAGCAGGTGGAGCTACATGAGTTGGAGGTCAGCCTGGTCTATAGAGCTAGTTCCAGGACAACCAAGGCTACACAGATAAACCCTGTCTTGAAAAATGAACCAACAAACAGAAAGACAGACAGTAAGGAAGGAAGGAGAAAGGGAGGGAGGGAGGGAAGGAGGGAGGGAGGGAGGGAGGGAGGGAGGGAGGGAGGGAGGGAGGGAGGGAGAAGGGATGAAGGAAGGGGGAAGGGAGAAATGTAAAGGGGGGGAGGGAGGAAGGGGGAAGGAGTGAGGAAGAGGAGGGAGAGGAGGGGAGGGGAGGGAAGAGGAAGGGAGAGTGTCTTTGAGTTCCCTGCAGGATGCACATGAGAAGGTCACTCCTTGCCACTACAGCAGTGTGAAGGGCTAGAGCCCTGAGGGGTGGAGCGATGCTGTCACTGCTCTTGCAGAAGTGGCTTAGTTTTTATGAGAGGGAATGGGTTAGCTACTGCAGGAATAAGGTAGCTGTCTTGAGGGTGGGTTGCACTGTGGGAGAGGACTAATGATCCCCGGGATGGGTCAGTTGCCTTGGCAGTGTGTTAGCACAGGCTCCTGAAGGAATGGGAGTTTGACTGGCCGTCTCACGTGTTCTCGTCAATCCTCCGCTATGCTGTGTAAACACCTTTGTTGGCTGGTGTCTCCATGCTCCTGACTCTCCAGCCAAGGCTCTTCTGTAAGCACCTGCCGTGCTCTGTTATAGCGGCAGAAGGCAGACTAAGAAAGGAAGATTGTGAAGAAGGCTAGCGATGAGGGCCATGATGCCCTCAGGTGTGTAGACACAGGGAGTTTGGGGGTCACCACGCAGTGTCAGGAGCTATCGACTGCAAACAGCTCCTTGGCTAGGGGTGGAGCTTTGTCGGGACTCTGTGTCCATTTCTCCGTGCTGGACTTTTGTGTGGTGTGAACCGTGCAGGTCTCACGTGTGCAGCGCAGTCTCTATGAGTTCGCATTGCTTCAACCCTGTTGGTCTGGAAGACACTGGTTCCTTGGAGTCGCCTGTCACCTCTGACTCTTTAACAATCTTTTGATCTCTTCTTCATGTGGATCCTCCAGTCTCAGGAGTGCTAAGTCTCCTGCGGGGCTGAGTGCATCAAAGTCTCTCACTGTCTGCGTATTGTCCACTTGTTACAGGTCTCTGAATTAGGCCCCACCTACTTGTAAGAAGAGGCTTCTCTGATAAGGGTGAGCAAGACACTCAGCTATGGGTATGGCAGGATGTCATTGGCAGTCACTTTATTGCTATGTTCATTTAACAGAATCATAGAGGTAGGTTTTACCCTAAGGTCCATGTCCTATCTAATCTTGGGTTCTTGGTCTCATTAGCAGTGTTAGGCATGGGTTCCCTCCTGTAGAATGGGCCTCAGATCTAAGCAGAGTGGTTGTTTGCTCCCTTTATGTTTGTGCCTTTATTGCACTAGTCTGTCTTACAAGCAGGTCACTGTTGTAGATCACAGGGTTGTAGCTGGTGGATGTTGATTGCTCTTCTGCCTGCTGGCCACCTGAGATTGAGGTGCCTGGGGCAGCTTTCCAGGCTCGTGTGGATCCCTGGGAGCCCATGGCCCTCTTGAACTTTATGGACAGACTTCATATGGTTTTCCAAAATGGTAGTATCAACTTTCCCACTCCCCGACTTGTCAGCTTTGCTGTTTTCAAGAACCTGGTGTCCAGACAGCAATAAATCATTGTGTTGAATTCCTGTCATCACCACCACCAACAGCACCTTTGAGGGTGTTTTTTAGGCATTTGCCTGTGCTCCTCTCTAAAGTACATCTTCAAGTTCTTTACTTGTTCTCTCTCTCTCTCTCTCTCTCTCTCTCTCTCTGCAGGTTTATGTGTGTGGCACAAGGGTATGTATGTGTGTGTGTGTGCATGTTTGCATGGGTGGACATGTGTGAAGACATGCATACATGACTGTGCACAGCATGTGGAAGCCTGAGATCAGTGTCAGGTATCTTCCCAGCTCTCTACACCTTTTGTGCTGAGGCAGTTTGAACCCAGAGCTTACAGATCAACAGGTCTTGTGCTGGGATTACAGAGCCCTGTCATGGCTTCTCAGCATTCGTTTGAATTCTGATATGAGGCCAGCACTTTACCCACCCCCGTCTCCCCAGCCTCTATGACTCCGATGTTGCTTGTCTTTTTCTTGCTGGTTTATAGCGCATTTTAATGAACTGTGGTACACTGCTTCACTTTAAGTTGAACATATTTTACCCGTCTGCGAGTACTGCTTTCTGTGTTATCTGAGAAAGGATCTGATCACCCTGCACACAGATCTGTGGTGTCATCTCTGTCCACATGTGTGTCCTTCCATTATCCTGATCTCTCAAGGCTGCTGAGCGGTTTGCTGCCTCTGCACCAATACCTCACTGGCCCAATTCCAGAGCTTCTCGAGTCTTCCTGATATGCAAGAGTGTGGTTTCTTATGTCATTCTTTTCTTCAGAAATAGCTTGGCTCAGTGCATTTCTGTATAAATTTTGTAAACAGCATGTAAAGTCTGACATTAAACAACAACAACAAAAACAATGTCAGAGCCTAGCATGGCCACACATGCCTATCATCCCAGACTGAGGCCAGGGGATCACAAGTTTAAGACCCACCTTAGGTATAACAGTGAAGGTGTGTCCTAGCAACAGTGAGGGTGTGTCCTAGCAACAGTGAGGGTGTGTCCTAGCAACAGTGAGGGTGTGTCCTAGCAACAGAGAAGGTGTATCTTTTTTTTTAAAGTAAATTTTATTAAATTATAAAAGTTTCCATTTCCGCCCCTCTTCCCAACACCCTCCCACTCCCCCCACTCCCTCTCCTCCTCCCTCTTTGTCCCTTAGGGCAGTCAGGGTTTCCTGCCCTGTGGGAAGTTCAAGTTCCTCCCCCCTCCCTCCAGGTCCAGGAGGTGAGTGTCCAAACTGACTTGATCCCCAAAATCCAGTATATGTAGAGGAAACAGGTCCCAGTGTCATAGTCAATGGCTTTTCAGAAAGACTTCAGGCCAGCCACATTCAGAGAATCCGGTCAAATTCCGAGAATCTGGTTAGATCACTTCCTCGTTCAGTCCCAGTCCAACTGGCCTTGGTAAACTCTCATTAGATCCGTTCCATTGTATCAGTGGGTGATAGCATCCCTCGCAGTACTGATTTCGTTTTTCATGTTCTTCCTCCTTCTGTTCCTCATTTGGACCTCGGGGGGGGCTCAGTCCGGTGCTCCAATGTGGGTCTCCGACTGTATCGCCGTCCTTCGCCAGATGAAGGATCTATGGTGACAAGCAAAATATACATCAGTATGGTTATGGGCCACGGCCGATTCAGGCACCCTCTCCTCTGTCCAGAGAACAATCTGGGGGATCTCTCCTTGGACCTGGGATCCCATATATAATCAAGTCTCCTGTAAACCCTAAAATGACTCCCTTAGTTGAAATATATTCTTCCCTGATCCCATATTCATCCTCCCTCCCTCCCCCCCCATCCCAGGCCACCGAGCTTTCCCCATTCCTCCCCTACTCCCTTCTCTCTAACCCTCTCCCCTTCCATCAACCCTCCCACCCCCCCATGCACCCGAGGTTACCTGGGACTCTTGTCTATTTCCTACCTCCTGGTGGATAGGTAAATAATCTTCATCAGGTTCATCTTCTTATTTAGCTTCTCTAGGATCACGAATAATAGGCTCAAAGACCTTTAATTATGGTTAGAATCCACTAATGAGTGAATACATACCGTGTTCCTCTTTTTGGGTCTGGCTCACCTCACTCAGTAAAGCGTTTTCTATTTCCATCCATTTGCATGCAAAATTCAAGATGTCATTGTTTTTTACCACTGAGTAAAACTCTAATGTGTATATGTTCCACACCTTTTTTAACCATTCTTCTATTGAGGGGCACCTAGGCTGTTTCCAGGTTCTGGCTATTACAAATAGTGCTGCTATGAACATAGTAGAACAAATGCTTTTGTAGTATGTTAGGGAATCTTTAGGGTATATTCCCAAGAGTGGAATTGCTGGGTCCTGAGGGAGGTTGACTCCCAGTTTCCTGAGAAACCGCCACACTGATTTCCACAGTGGCTGCACGAGTTTGCATTCCCACCAACAATGGATGAGTGTTCCCCTCACCCCACATCCTCTCCAGCATAGGCTATCGTTGGTGTTTTTGACTTTAGCTATTCTGACCGGTGTAAGATGGTATCTCAAAGTGGTTTTGATTTGCATTTCCCTGATCGCTAAGGAGGTTGAGCATGACCTTAAGTGTCTTCTGGCCATTCGAAGTTCATCTGTTGTGAATTCTCTGTTAAGTTCAGTACCCCATTTTTTAATTGGGTTAATTAGAGATTTAGTGCCTAGTTTCTTGAGTTCTTTGTATATTTTGGAGATCAGACCTTTGTCTGATGAGGGGTTGGTGAAGATCTTCTCCCAGTCAGAAGGCAGCCTTTTTGTCCTACTGACAGTGTCCTTTGCTTTACAGAAGCTTCTCAGTTTCAGTAGATCCCATTTATTCATTGTTTCTCTTATTGTCTGTGCTGCTGGGGTCCTACTTAGGAAGAGGCCTCCTGTGCCTATATCTTGTAGACTACTTCCCACTTTCTCTTCTATCAGGTTCAAAGTGGACGGATTAATGTTGATGTCTTTAATCCATTTGGACTTGATTTTTGTGCATGGTGATAGATATGGATCTACTTTCATTTTTTTACAGGTTGACATCCAGTTATGCCAGCACCATTTGTTAAAGATGCTTTCCTAGAGAAGGTGTATCTTAGCAACAGTGAAGATGTATCTTAGCAACAGTGAAGGTGTGTCATAGCAACAGTGAGGGTGTGTCCTAGCAACAGTGAGGGTATGCCATAGCAACAGTGAGGGTGTGTCCTAGCAACAGTGAGGGTGTTTCCTAGCAACAGTGAAGATGTATCTTAGCAACAGTGAAGGTGTGTTATAGCAACAGTGAGGATGTGTCCTAGAAACAGTAGAGGATGTGTCTCTTAGCTACAGTGAGGGTGTGTCCTAGCAACAATGAAGGTGTGTCTTAGCAACAGTGAGAGTATGTCTTAGCAACAGTGAAGGTGTGTCCTAGCAAAGGTGTTGTTGTGTCCTAGCAACAGTGAGGGTATGTCCTAGCAATAGTGAAAGTGTGACTTAGCAACAGTGAGGGTGTTTTCTAGCAACAGTGAAAGTGTGTCTTAGCAACAGTGAGGGTGTGTCCTAGCAACAGTGAAAGTGTGTCCTAGAAACAGTGAGGGTGTGTCTCTTAGAAACAGTGAGGGTGTATCCTTTTTGGCAGAGGCTGCCTGTTTGCTCCCAGCTGCCCTGACCCAAAATAACTACACAGAAACAATATTATTTGTAATACTGTTTGGCCAATAGCTTAAGTGTATTGCTAGTTAGCTCTTGCATTTAGAATTAACCCATTTTCATTATTTTATATTTTACCGTGAGGCTCATGGCCTACAGGCAAGGTTCCAGCTGGCAGCTCACATCTTTCCCCTCTAGTAGCTACACGGTGTCTCGCAACTCTACCTTCTTTCTCCCAGCATTCAGTTCAGTTTTCCCCACCTAGCTCTGTTCTGCCCTGCTATAGGCCCAAAGTAGTTTCTGTTAATCAATGGTAATCACAGCACACAGAGGGGAATCCTGCATCATATCCTAGCTTGCTTTTTGTTGTTAAGATCAATACCCCAAACTAATGCAATATGTGGGGGAAGAGGGTTTATTTCAGTTATAGGCTTCAGTACATCAGGGCAGGGGCTCAGGCAGGACCCTGGAGCAGAAACCATGGAGGATATCTTTCTTATTTGTTCTCTCACTTACTGACCTGTTTTCTTTTATAGCTCAGGTCCCCTGCCTAGGGATGGCACTGCCGACAGTGGCCTGGGTGGCCCACACCAATCATCAATCCAAACAACCACACACATGGCCACGGGCAATCTGGTGAAGGCAATTCTTCAATTAAGTTTCAGTCTTCCCAGGTGACTCTATGTTGTGTCAAGTTGACAATAAAAACTAAGCAGGACCATGCAACCCTGTCTCAGAAAAAGGTTGTAGCTCAGAGAAGGCACACTTGCCAAGTGCATGCGAAGCCCTACCTTCAATTCCCAGCACCACAAAAATGAATAAATTGATTTAATAATCAGAAACTATAGTAAGACTTTGACATCACATTGAATAAAAAAGATCCAGTTTAAAAAATGGATAAAGTTAAAATACTGATTCCTAACCCACAGAGAAATGTCCACCTTTGTTGTTTGGATGTTCTTTAATACTGGGTATATTAGTCATGGCTCTTTAGAGCAACAGAATTTATAGACTGAATCTATAGAAAGAGAACAGAGATTTATTAGAACAGCTTACAGGCTGTGGTTCAGCTAGTCCAACAATGGCTGTCTACCAAGAGAAGGTCTGAGAATCCAGTAGTTGTTCAGTCCATGAGGCTGGGTGTCTCAACTGGTCTTCAGCTGAGATCCCAAAGAGGTGGGCTCTAATGCCAGTGAAGGAATAGACTTGCCAATGGGAGTGAGGGTGAGCAGGCAAAGAGAGAGCTTCCTTCTTCCATGTTCTTTATTTTGGCTGCCAGCAGAAGATAGGGCATATACGCTGGGCAGTGTTGGCACACGCCTTTAATCCCAGCACTTGGAAGGCAAAGGGGGGGAAATCTCTGTGAGTTTGAGACCAGCCTGATCTACAGAGTGAGTTCCAGGACAGCCAGAGCTGTTACACAGAGAAACCCTGTCTCAAAAAACAAAGCAAAACAAAACAAACAAAAAACGATGAGGCAGATCTGTGGTGGAACTTCCCATCTCACATCCCTGGAATAGAACTAGGTCTCCCCTTTCAAATGATTTAATTAAGAAAAAAGTTTGTCACAGGTGTGTCCATCCATTTCGGTTTTAGTTAATTCCAGATGTAGTCAAGTTGACAACCAAGAACAGCCATCACACCAGGCAATAAAATGTTATGTCTTTCCTATTAGCATCTGCAGTCTCCTCGGCCCCTGCAATGTTAAAATGCTGTGTTCCGTCTGACTAAGTGCTCTCCACTGGAGCCATGCACAGGCTTTCCCAGGGTCTCAGCAAGGTGAGATGTCCTCGAGAGCCATGGCTGTGAGCTGGATTCCCTGTCTATTGCATCCTCCCCTCCCTTCCTCTTCCCTTCAGCCTTTCATTTTGGTCATCTTTTGCTTTGGTTTAACTGATAAGCTCCGTATTTGGAGCAAAAATTTACACAGGTTTCTCCTGTACTCAGTGACCCTGTCCACAGCTACAACTTCCCTCACAGCAGCCTACATACGTGGTCATCAGGAGACCGCGGTGCTGGAGTACAGTCACACCTAGCTGATGCGTGTGCATGTATATTATGTGTGTGTGTGTGTGTGTGTGTACGTGCGTGCGTGCATGCATGCATGTGTGCATGTGTGTGCATGTGTGTGCATGTGTGTGTATGTGTGTGCATTTGTGTGTGTGTGTGTGTGTGTGTGTGTGTGTGTGTGCGTGTGTGTGTGGAGGTCAAAGGACAGCTTTCAGTAGTTGGTTTTCTCCTTCCACTGTGTGGGTTCTGGGAATCAAACTTGGATTGGCATTCTTGGCAGCGAACACCTTAACCACTGAGCCATCTTACCAGCCTCTAAATTTAAATCCATATTAACACTGGATCCACCTCTCGGCACTATATTTTCAAAATGGTCCCACAGCTTGGGCTGTTTTCAAACTCACTGTGCAGCTGAAAAAGACCTTGAACTCTTGATCCTTTCGGTTCCACCTTCCAGGTGCCGTCCTTACAAGGCATGACCCACCGTGTCCACCTGTACATGTCTAATGACATGTCTAATGACATGTGCTCACCATTACATCCACATAGTTTTGATGTGTTTTTTTTAAACTCCATCTTCCATCTATTCACCCAACTTGCCCTATCCCTGGCCTTTTTATTGCTTCCATACACTAGATTCTTTGAGAATATTATATGATCGTAATAACACGTGCTTGGTAATTCATCCCTTCGCAGTGCTGAATACTATCCCATCCACTTGGCTATGCTGCCATGTTTGCATTTGTCCTCTGCAGGGTGTCTTGGTTGCTCCTCGGTTTGGGTAATTGTGAACAAAGCCGCTGTAAATGGCTAGAACTGGTTTTTTGTGTAGCTAGAAGCTTTTTGATTCATTTGGGTCAACCCTTAAGGGTGCAATTGCTGGGTTATCTGCTGAAACTGTATTGCTGAATCAGAGGCCAAGGTGTTTGCATCCCAGCCTCGAGAAGGAAGAGTTCTGTTGCTCCACAACCTTACCAGCATTTAGTGCTGTCAGTGTCTTGGATTTTGGCTGTTCTGAGTAGCTTGCAGTAAAATTCCATTTTGCTTTTATGCATGTGTTGTGTGTGTGTGTGTGTGTGTGTGTATGTGTATGTGTGTATGTGTGTGTTGATCTTGGTGTCTTCCTTGGTTGCTCTTCAGCAGCAGCCCAGACTAGGAGTGACAAGAGATTTAAAGAGACAGACTCAAACTGACCTGGGGTGGGCCGTAAACTCTGATGGAGACACACCAGCAGCCGCCTGGAGACTCCAGCGAGTTTATTACATACAGCATGAAGGAGGCAGCGGGTTAGCAAAACTCAGTAGAGGGTCTGTGTAGGGTTCAGGTTTGGGGTAGCAGTCACCCTGAACAAGGTAGCTACAGGAGGTCTGTTGTTAGCTAAAGATCACCCATTCTCCAACATCTGGACGCAGGCCAGGGGAGAATGCCATTCCTGCTAGTCTGAAGTGTCCTCCGCAAAGTCATGCTCAAGACAGCAACACATTCACTCAGGACTTCGTCCTCTCTCCATTCTCCCTCCCCAACTTGTTTGAGAGTCTCTCCCTGAGCCGGGAACTCACTTACTGCATCCCATGGCTGGCCAGCAAGCCCTGAAGATCCTCCTGTGTCCGCCTTCTCAGTGCTGACTGCGCAGGTGCACAACGCACACTTTTAGGGACCCTGCAGAGGCTCTCACTCGGGTCCTGGCGCTTTCACGACAGGCACTTTAGCGACCAAGCTGATCTGCCACCCTGTCTCTTGTGCATACTCCCCTAAAGATACACGACACTGACCACTGCAGTCTGCTGACTTTCCGTCTGGGTATTTTCTTTGGAGAGGCATGTGACCAGGTCTTCTAGCCATTTCTAAAACTGGCTTGTCTGTCTCTTGATAAATATTAGCCGTTCTTTGCTATTCTGGGTGATGCTCTGTGCTAGCCCTTGTGAACCTTGCAAACATCTTCTCGGAGTCTGTTGCTCACCTCATTCTTAGAGACCTGTCCTTTACAGGGCAGGAGCTTCGCAGTGCTGTGTGGCTCTGTCTTCAGGGTTGTGTCTAAAGTTCCACCTCTGCTAAAACTCATCAGGGCTTCCTATGTTACCTTGAAGGAAGGTTGTGGTTTGGTTTGGTTTTTATGAGACAGGGTCTTCTTTATGTAGCTCCAGCTGGTCTGGAACTTACCATGTAGACCAGGATGATGTGAACTCAGAGATCTGCAGGTGCCTGCTTCTTCAGTGCGGGCATGAAAGGCGTGCTCATTGTGGGAGTTTTATAGCTGGCTGTGTGGCTTCATCCAGACTGTGACACTGGAAAGGTACAGAATCCTTCCCACAGGATTTGTTGTAGATGGTCTCTGCCCCACAGCTCCTGTTCGCCTCAGCTGCCGTCAACTGACCACGTTTAGCGATCTGTCTCAGGGATGTTGGCTCTGTCTAGGCATTTGTCTGTGATCTCCCCCACACCACACTGACTGTGTGAGTCTGGTGCAGGGGGAGGCAGGTCTACCACTTTACCGTTTCCCTCCAGTATCTAGGTGGCCACTCTGGGTCGTCTGCCTCTCTATGTGACATCAGTCTAGATCTGCAGAAGAACTTAGTGGGGTTTGTTTGCAACCAGGCTGGACAGTCCAAGGTGGGAAGATCTGACAATACTGAGGCTTTCCACCCTCTAAGAGGGACTGTCTCTCCAAGTATTTAATTTTTCCTTCAGTATCTCTTTGAGGGTTTTATATGTTTCTTCATTTAGATCTTGTGCCAGGTGCACAGAACATCGTCGCTTCCTTTCCTGGAGGCCAAGAGGCCAGGTTGGTCTGAGTGCAGTCTCAGAACCAGGATGTATAGAAGCTGACAATGAGTATGATACCCAGCCCAGGGTGGCTGCGGGCAGTAGCTGAATGATGTGCCCACCTCCCGTGTGTGTGAGGCCCAGGCTCCAGTGGTTCCCTGTCAGCTTTCCATCCTGCAGGTGGCTCCTGGAGGTATCAATGGGGGCAGAGGTATGGCTCACAGGGAGGTACAGGCCAGGGGTTCCCGATGAACAGCATCTGGCTTGGGAGCAGATCCAGCCTGCATGGGCTCTGCCTTGGGCAAGGATAGCTGGCTCTGAACCCCATCCAAAGGAAGGCCAGTTGCTGCCCCTACTATGTCCACCCCTACTGACCACCCGTGACCAGAATATCTGGGGTAGCTCTCCAGCCTGTGTGAGAAAGACCCATTTGAAAAGTGGGCCTGACACCCCTCCCTGGAGCGCCCCCACACTGTCTTGCTGGTTGCAGGCAGGATTTGGGGAAACTTTGCGCCAGGTGCACAGAACCTTTGTCCCCTCGTTTCCTGGAGGCAGAACAGCAGCAGGAGAGGCCAGGCCTCCGTCAGAGGGAGTTTTTGCCCTGAGCTCACAGACTTTCTCGACTTCGGATTTACAAATTGAAAATCATTAATAATTCTAACCAGGCGGTGATAAATCTGAGATCTCTCTCGATGAACCCAGACAGCGTTTCATAAATCAAAAAGATTACTTAGGAATTTTTTAAAATCTGACGTCAAAATGTCACGGTTACTAATGGTTTCGGTAGATCTCGAGCGGTGATATATCATTTATCTATGCTACATCTCAGAAGTGACATGGGGGCAGAAACAGGATGTCTTTTAATATCTCAAATACAGCTCGGCCCGCAATAAAGGTGTTAACATGGTGTGTTTTCTTCCGGAGCTGAGGGTCTGATTGAATGCCATTGTGTGTCCCAAGACCTGGGAAGGTCTGACGCTCGGGGATAGTCTTCAGCTTTCTGAAGAGGCAGAAAAGAGGGCCATGAACCCCAGCCTGAAGAGGAACAGATTTGATGGGGGCTCAAGTCCAGTCCCTCCCCCCAGGAGCCAGACCCTAATGCAGCCCCAGCTCCCACAATTCCCTGGGAGTAATCTCTTAGCAGCGCTAATTGTAGATCTTATTAAGAACTCACTGTGTCTCATTCTTGCAAGTGAATCCCAGAGGGACCTGCATTTGGGCTCCTCATAGCCACTCTGGGGTTCACTGTTCTCCCCAGGCCTACTATAATCTGGACCTGAAATATGAGAACACCCCGACCTCAAAGGTCTGTGGGTCAAAAACTTTCTTGGTTAATTAGCCTGTGGCACCTTGGAAGGCAACGGATCCTCTAAGAGATGGGGTCTAGTGGGAGGAAGTGATGTCACTGGTGGTGTGCCCTAACAGTGGGTGTTAGAACACCAAAGGCCACCATGACAACAGGTGGCCGTAGACTCAGATTCAGAATAAACCTTTCTTCCGTAGACAGTGACTACTTCAGTCTTTCAGTCATGGCGAGGGAAAGCTGACTGTGCCGGCCCAGAGTCTTCTGGCTCAGCCCTTCCCGTCTCTGTCTGAGCTGGTCCACACCAATGGACTTATTCTGCCTGAGACAGTTGCTCAGGCAAACCCCCTCTGGGCCTTAGCAGTCGTTCAGTCCCTTGTGAAAGTCTCAGCCCCTTGGCAGGTACTTAATAAATGAACCTTTGAAGGCCGGATTCAGAGGGACCACGACTGGTTTAAACCCACACAGGCATGGAGAGAGCCCAGGGCCTTCCCCAGGCTCAGAGTCCCGGAGTCGGTACCCTGGGCAGCCAGGCCTGGGCAGAGCTGTTGGGAACGCGCAGGCTCCCACCTGAGAGCCAAGGCTGTGTGAGCCCAGGTTAGGTCTTTCCCTCTCATCCCTCTCCAGGGCCACTCCAGCCCAAGGGCACCGCAGAGACCAGAGGCTTTCACCTGCCTTCTGGGATTCTGAGCAAGAGTCATAGAAGGCGCTGGTGGCTCTGCCCTGTGTACTTCCAAGTCTCGAAGGGACCAGAAGCCCTTCCTCCTGTGGTGGCCCAGCTCCTCCCCTGGCTCTGCCACCTTGAGCTGAGGGACCTTGCCTGAAGCTCTTCTCTCTCTGGCTCCCCCTCTTCCCACACTGGAGCCGCAGTGACTAGGACTCTGCCTTCAGGGACTGGGGGATTAGGTGGGGAGGCAGCATGGCTGGCGCGTCTAGCATTGAAAACAGTGGTGCCTGTTACCAGCTCCTTACTGTACAGAGTCCCAGGGAGGGACAGTGGCTTAGCCAAGGACTCACAGCACTCTTAGGAAACACCTTCGGAGGCCCAGCGATTTCTCTCTACTTGGATGCCTGGCTGAATTAGAAATGGGCTTTGGGCCTGGCGATTGCGCCCCACTCATAGTTGCTGACTGGGGTGGGCTGAGGACCGGAGATGGCCTGAACAAACGACCAGAGCCTGGCTGGGTTGTTCAGCGGGGCCTCTGGGGCATGGATGTCCGGAAGGTCCTAGGAAACAGATACAAGTGGAGGTTCCGGGGAGGCCGGGACTAACACGGGCCTAAAATTAGCCCTGTTGGAACTGCACACGGGCTCTCCCTCGCTGGTCACATGACTCTGAAATGCCTATCTGATCCTGCTCAGAAGTCTTCCGTGACTCCCCACTGCTCACGGGATGGGTGCTGGACTTCCAGCCAAGCTCCCTAGCCCCAGTGTCCCTGGAACCTCTTCCCTGTCCTCTGTGAGCCCACCTTCCCTGCCATGGCTGCCTCTCACATCCACCCCACCCCCTCCAGGCTCACAGCTCCTCCCCCGGATCTAGGACCTAGCATGGTAACGGGATTGGGGCAGCCCTCCCAGGTGCTGGGGGCCACCTGGGAAAAGCCGATTGCCTCACAGGGAGCCACTGCAGAGGCTGGCACATGCCTGCCTCCCTTCTGGCACCTCCCCTGTGTCTCACCCATGTTTCTTTGGTGTCAGCCTCACCCTTGTTCTTAGTTTCCTGTCCTGCCTACAGCAGGAGCTCGGCTCATGGTCCCCACAGCCTAGAAAGCAGCTAGGTTCCCGGGCACTTCTCTCTGTCCATCATCCCTACGCCACTCAGGTCCCTGAGGAGGTGGCTTTAGTGCTGGGATAGATTTGCGCTCGAGATCTGGCTTTGCCCCTTTCTAAGCCTCGGTTGCCTTGTATGGGAACCGGGGCGAGGGTCACACACCTGTATGCACTGAGCATGTTCTGTGAGCTGGGCTATGCACCCTCCTGGGTTGTTCCAGGCTATGAGGGCTGGGCAGAAGTTCCAGGAAGGCTGCTGAAGGGTGAGTCCCCACCCCCACCCTTCCACCCCAGGCCGCGGTGCTCAGGTGGTCAGGGGTGGGACTGAAGGGAGCTTTAGCAGCAAATGTGCCAACTCACTGTCCAATTCAGCTAGCCTTCCGTTTGGGGCTTAAGGCCTCCTGCAGGAGCCAAGGTTGCCTGAGCTGGAAGCAGAGGTGCTTCCCAGGCCTGGTGCAGAACCCTACAGTATATCCCATTCCACTGCTGTGTCTTGCGGACTTCACCTTGACTCTGGCCTGGGCAGCAGATTGGCCAGTGAGTCTCTCTCTCTCTCTCTCTCTCTCTCTCTCTCTCTCTCTCTCTCTCTCTCTCTCTCTCTCCTCAGTTTTAGTTTTGTTGTTGTTGTTGTTTTTGAGACAGGGCCTCATGTAGCCCAGGCTGCCCCAGAACTCCTGATTCTCCTGCCTCCACCTCTCAGATTTTCACAGGCATGGACCACCGTGCCTGCCCTGCCTTCAGTGTTTCTAGCACAGAAATGTCTGTCCCTTGGAGAACAGCTCCTTCCAGACCAACCTGAGTGGAACAGCGGGGAAGGAAAGGGCTCCCCCGTGCTAGGGGGGCCATGGTGGCACCAGGGGCAGCAGGACACCCCAGACCCAAATCCCAGTACAGTTCTCTCATCTCCAGCTGGCAAGGCACTTGCTATCCAAGCCTCAGTTTCCCCTTTTGGAAAAGGACAGTCAGTGTGAACACCTAACCTACAGGTTTGTGAGGGGCAGCTCGTCAGTACCCACCCCCAGAACATATCTGGGGGTTCTTTGAGCAAGGGTTCCAGCAATTTCTCTTTACAGGGTGCTTCGTTTGGGATGTGTGATGAACTCCACTCCAGGGACTCCCTTAACTATTTCACAGGTGAGGAAACCACTGCCCTAGAAAGTAAGAAGCTTGTTGAGGTCACAAAACAGAGAGACACAAGCCCCAGGGGGGTCTGAGAAGCCTCCCTGGTCCCACATCCCCCAGCTCCCGTCACGCCTGCTAGGCCCTGCCTGGAGATGTTAACCCTCCCCGAGGTGACATCTATATAAATATTGTTAATGGCCCGCACATAATGTTAAGTCAGGTTTTACTGGGCACCCTCGTCCAGACTGTGGATTTATAGTCAGAGGATTTGAGGTAAATGTTTATTGGGCCAAGTGAGTTCTGGGCCATTCTCTCCTGGCTGCTGGCTCCCCGAGGCTGCCTGAAGGCCCCAGCCCACCTGTCAGAGGCATGCCAGGATAAATCTCACCGAATGAAATATTTATTAATTTTGCTAACCAGCGTTGATCTCATAAATTATGCCGACTTTTTCATGAGATGATTATTAACATCCAAGACGCCGTGTTAATGGTTTATTGACCAAATGTGGGATAATTAGGCCTGGGACCATGGTCTGGCCAATCCGGGCCAGGCCAGTTTGGCCAGGATTATGCCAATGACCTAGTTCATATGACAGTCAGGGTCATGGGGAGTCTACAGCTGGGACCTGGACAAAGCCGCTGCACTGAGCCCTCCTCCACTGAAGCGTTCCCTGGGGTGGCCAGGTGTGTGCTAAGCCAGGGAAAGGGGAACGTTACTAAGTCCTGCTCCAGACCCCAGTCTTCCTCAGCTCCAGGCACTGCTGTTACTAGGGGCAACAGCTCTAGAGAGGCCTCAGCAAACACTCTGCCAGGGGTGTTCTGCAGGAGCTGGGAGAGGGAGGAGCCTGCTGGGGTCTGAGCCCACGTGCATGCCGGGCTCCTGGGCTCACCAGTGCAAACACATCCAGGCACACCCGTGCGGCCTGCAGTCTGTGCACAGGTATGTGAGCCTGGCATGGGGGTTGGTGTCACTCTCTTCAGTCCTGGTGCTGCTGCTGTGGCTGCTGCTGAGACCCTTCACTTTCTGGAGTGGTTCAATGTGTGGTAGCCTAGTCATACTGGTGCTCACGGGCTTCCAGAGTCAGCAGTAAAAACTGCATGTGTGGCCGCCATGATGGCCCCTTTCCAAGTCTCCCAGGAAGAGCCACAGAACAGCAATGGTGTCACAGGACTGGTGGTGGTTTTCCACTCAAAGGTTGCTCCTGGGTGCTGGCATGGAACGTGGGCAGGGAGAAGGACTTAAGGAAGCATGGGTAGAATCTCACCCCCCCACACACACCAGAGACCACCTGGCCCTCTGGCCTGGGCCAGTTTTCTCTTTTGAAGTTTTGGATAGGTTGGGGTAGGAAGTCAGGTGCTGGGGGTCCCTGAGGCTTTATGCACTGCAAATGCAGGCTCTTGGCATCAGGGGCCATGACACATATCAGCTGGTAACCTCAGAAACAAAGGGAAGTGGTGGAAAGAGAAACCAGGGAGAGAGGCAGTAAGGGGCCTGCTCTACCCAGCATAGCCTCGCTCATGGCTATATCTCAAGGCTACCAGGAGCTCAGGTTCTCTGGGGGAACTGGATGAGTCCCTGTCTCCAGAGACCTTGTTTAAAATGGTGGACAGGAGCTTTTTCTAACCTACCTGTGCTTCAAGGACGATGATGCCCTTGGGGACCTGCTCCTGGTCCCCAAAAGCCTGAAATGTATTGAGAATCAACTCAGTGCAGTTAGAGTTCAGAAACACATACTATACAGGGATCTGCATGGATAATCCATGGGTTCCCCACCCTGGCTTCCTTACTTTATCAAGGGTTTGTGGACTCTGACCCCAAACCCACAGCCCCCACCCCATGCCAGCCACCACAAGGCCCTTTGCAGAGTGCTGTTGGTTGCACAGATCTGTGTAGACAGAAGTTTCTGTCTCGCCCAGTCCTGCAGCTGTTTGGTCCTAAATAAACAGCTTATATTTAACACAGAGGCTTATATTAATTATAAACTGTTTGACCTATTGCTCAGGCTTATTACTAACTAGCTCTTATAACTTAATTTAATCCATAATTCTTACCTATGTTAGCCACGTGGCCTGGTACCTTTTCTCAATAAGGTATTCTCATCTTACATCCTTTACATCTGGCTTGTGACTGCATCTCTGCCTTTCTTCCTCCAAGAATTTTCCTAGTCTGGCTGCTCTGTCTATTCTTCCTGCCTGGCTACTGGCCAATCAGCATTTTATGAAACAATATGAGTGACAAATCTTTACAGTGTACAAGAGCATTATCCCATAACATGCCCTCCACTGACAAAAATTCTTAATGGGACATCTTCATTTAAAAAGTTTATTAGATGTGTTTATTTTTTGTGTGTGGGGAGCATGGTGCTGTGCTCACTTGTGGAGGCCAAAGAACAACTTGCAAGAATTGGTTCTCTTCTTCCACTCTGTGGGTCCTGGGGATTCAAGTCAGCTCATCAGCAATTAGCACAGTTCCCACTGTTTATTGTGGACACTAAGGCCCCGGGAACTGCCCACAAGGCAAGAAGGGCACTGAGTCATGCCTGTCACTTCTCAGCACTGCTGTGGCATGGGGAGGTCCTGGGACTGCAAGGGTCAGGGGGGAGTACTCAGAGACCATGTGAGATCTCTGCTTTGGTAGGAGCTTTCTCCGACTCCAGGCATTGGGTAGCTGTCCTCAGTCATCAGAAGCTATTCTCTGGTATGGGGTACTTCCTTCCAGCCAGCTATCCCCACGTTGAGTCATTTTTATTTCTTCTTCTCCCACTGTTCTGTATTCCTTCAAGGGCAGGAATCTCAAGGATTTTTTTTTAGGGGTTTGGCCCATAGTTTACTGAACAAATGAATGAAAAAAACAACTGAATGAACAAATAAATGAGTGGAAAAAAATGAGTGCATGACCAAATGAATGAGTGAAAGAAGAAACAATGAATGAATGAACAAATGAATGAGTGAAAGGAGAAACAATGAATGAATGAACAAATGAATGAGTGAATGTATAAATGAGTGAGTGAAAGAAGAAACACTGAATGCATGTACAAATGGCCAAGTGAATGTGTGAATCAAGAAATGAGTGAATGGATGAACTAATGAGTGGGTGAGAAAATGAATGGATGAATGAATGAATGAGTTAGTGAACAAGTACACAGATGGCTCCCCAGGTCCTCCTAGAAGCATCTTCACGGCTGTGATGGGTAATCATAGCTGTCAACTTGATGGGATTTAGACTCCGGGAATGTCTGAGGGACACCCTAGCCTGGGTTAACTCAGATGGGAAGACCAAACTCCTCAGGCTGGGGTCCCAAACTGAATAAAAAATAAATGTGACAACATCATTTGTCTCTGCGTCCTGACTGCGGATGCCCTGTTCCTGCCACCATGCCTTCTCTCTCAATGACGGACCGCACCCTCAAACTGTGAACCCGAATTAGGACCTTCACACTTAAGCTGTGTCTGTCGGGTGTTCTCTTGCGGCAGTGGCTAACTTAACGGTTGTGGCTGATGCTCGCACCTTGCCCTGGTCAGGCTGGTGCTTCGTCCCTTTTTGGTGGCTATGTCTCCTTTCTCCCTGTCCTGAGGCCACAACATGAACTAACTTCCCAGAAGACACCAAGCAGACCCTACTCTCCCAAGGCCTTAGGCCTGGCCCACACTTCCTGGGCCTCCCTGGAGCATCACACCTGCACCCCCCCACACCTCTCCCTCTGGCTGCTTTGGCTCCTGACTAATCTGTCCCTCCCCTGGATCCCTGCTTCCTTCTCTCTGCCTTGGTTTCATGGCCCCTTTTAGAGTTTGTCTACTTCCCTCCCTTATCCCAGTCTGCAAGGCCAGAAAGCACTGGCTATGATACCTGTCACCCTGTGCTTGCTGGGCCAGCTAGGAACAGGGGCTGAAGTCACCAGACTGTGTGTGGAGTGGCAGGTGCTGTTCCTAGCACCCTCCCAACACAGCTTCATCACTGCCTCTGCAACACCCAGTCACCTTGCCTGCCCTTAGGTGCATCTGACTCAGAGTGGCCCATTCCGTGTCTTTTGTGGACGATCCCTTATGAGGGAGGGGTATCAGGTGGCTTGCCCATTGGTTAAAATGGGGTCCATGTGTTGCCTCCTGGGACCAAGCCCTCAAGGGTGATGGGAGACAGGAGCCTGGAAATTCTGCTATTTGTGTCTCGCCTCCACCCTCCCTCTTGGGTACAGACCTCCCTATCCATCCGACCCATCCTCAGCTCTTCAGGTGACTGAGATGGCTACAGGCTTCTGTCCTGTTATGCTACAGCCCGGTGGCCGTGGGCAAGGTCCCACCATCTCCCCACTCTCAGTCTCCTCTATAAAATGGGCAGAGTGTTAGTCTCCAGGAATTCTGGGTGATTAATCTCAGAGGACTGGAGCCAGCACAGAGGCGGGAAAGAGAAGAAGATGGTCCATGCAGGGCTGTGGAATGTCCCCCAACCCCCACATCTCCGCCAGTCTCCTCAGGAGGGCTTGCCCATGTGGGGCTTGAAGTGCAACTCCCTTTTCATTGCAGTCTTGGCAGTATTGCTCTGCAGCGACAGCATGGGCCTTAGCGATGGAACAGTCCTATGTGTGACCAGGACGGCAGGTGGGTAAATGTTTCTCTCTGTCTCTCTCTCTGTCTCTCTCTCTCTCTGTCTCTCTCTCTCTCTCTCTCTGATTTTTCGAGATAGGGTTTCTCTGTAGCTTTGGAAGGTGTTTCTCTTTAGAATGTCCTAGGTTGCTAGGTAAGTGTGGTTGTTCTGCTGAGGGACCCGGGGCTATTTGGCTTCTAGAGAATTCTGCAGGGTTTGGAGGTTTGTTTTTTTTGTTGTTACTGTTGTTGTTTTCTAAATTCCCTAAATTTCCCCATAGGAAGCTACTCTTCAGGTCTGTGTTTGAACAAAAGTGTCTTCAGGAATCTGCTTCAGGAAACTGCCCTGGAGCGTAAGGCTTGGCACCCAGAGCCTGCCACTTTGGGACCACTGGATACCTCTGCCCGTGAGGGTCCCTCCAGCTCCAGTTGAAAAGGAAGCAGCATCCTACCCCCTCCAGAGACCCAAATGAGAATTTTAATGAGGGTTTATTTTTAATAAAGGTTAATAAAGTTTAATTAAATTAAATTAATAAAGTCTAATATTTGCCAAGCCATGCGTCAGGCCTGGGTGTGCTGGGGATAAAGCCGTGTGTTTGTGCTCCAGGGTTGGGAGAATGGTGGTGGAGGAGATGCTGGTGTGGGCTGCAGAGACAGGCTGTGTGCTGCAGTTGGGGACTACGGCTGTCTCTAGTGGCTCTTCTGCCGGCCTCACTGAGGGGAAGGGTGCAGGAGAGATGGCTCAGTCTCAGGGAACCGCCCTCACAGAATCCAGACACACGATCTCTAGAGCTGATATCTTCCTACCTTTGAAACAAAGAAACCGCTTTAAAGAGGTAGATTGCCTGGTCTGAGGCTGGAGGCAGGTGAGGAGGGCTTGAGAGGGAGGTAGGCGCTACCAGCGGCCTCTTCCAGCAGGCGTGTCCTGGGCTGGTGGGAGTGGGGTCTGCAGTACCTCTCACCACACCACTCTCGGTATCTTCATCTTGGAGGTTGGCATGGGAACCTCGGGAGCTGTGAAGGATACAGGATGCCTTGTGTGCTGGCTAGCTCCACATACAGACACCCCACCATCTTAGGAGTCACGGACAAGACATCTGACAGTTGAACAGTCTTTCAGAAGGAACTAAGCAGAGAGGAAGCAAGCGGAACAGGGGAGCTCTCAGGGATAGTAGCTGGCTTCTGGGTGAGCTCTGCCTGGTGGGGAAGGGTAGGAGCAGGATCGGGGGAGGGTGCGCTGGAAGAGAAGCCTGCAGGACCACATAATGAAGGGCAGAGTAGGGCTGGGGGGAAATGGCCAGGGCCCTGGTTAGTGCCAGGCTGAGATGACTGGGCCCGGCATAGGAGCCCCAAGGCTTTTGAACATGCACACCACATGACAAGCAGGAAGCTGAGCAAGCCTGGGAACCAAGTTGTACCAAAAGGACAATACCTCTGACAGGTGTTGGTCCCCATGTCAGAGAACAAATGTCTCATTTTAGGACATAGGACATAGTGGCTGCAACCTGAGGGTTGGACATGTGACTCAGATTGGCTGTGCAGGTTGCATGGCTCCCTCCACAGACCCTCACAGCAGTTCTCTGGGAGGACATTTAATTGGCTTTGTTTTGTAGACAAGGAAACCAAGGGTACAAGTGCTACAGTGACTCTTCTAGATCAAGGTTCCTTAAGCTTCTTCTAGCACAGCCTCTTCACAGCCGAGGGACTTTAGACAGTCCTTAGTATGTAACTATATCAACTAGGCCTGCGACTCTCATGCCTGGAGACAGCGGGTCATAAGGAGATTTATTTTAAAACAAGTTTTTGGTATAAATGTAGTTTCGTCACCTATTAAATATTACTTAAACCTACATTTGCATAGTAATGAGGATACACAGGCTTGTTTGCATTTGCCATAAAGAATTAAATGTTGTCTGAATATTTGATACTGCAGGACAAGCAGCATGTTCAATGTTTTTCAGAATTGATCAATATTTTGATTTTATCATTGTCAGTGCTGAGAACACAACTTTGCATAAATACGTAGCACAAAATGTCAGAAGTATTTTTAGGGCTATTTCAGAAATCGTGGGAAATCCTGTCCTGATCCCAAGCCAAAAATCAATAAATTGGTTTTTTTAAATAGGACACTGGAAGAATGTTTCTAAACGAAGCTCCTTAGCACAACACAGCCCGGAGACACACTGGTGCGCGCTGAGACACGGTGGTAGGAAACGACAGTCATTGCCTTTCTTAGTTAAACCATTCCGATTCTGTGAGAAAACTTTATGCAGTAAAAACACTGCAGCTCATACCATGCGAGAGACTAGGGTCAGCAAGCTGGCTCATAGGGGAAAGACGCTTGCGGCCAAGCCCGGTGACCTGAATTTGCTCACCAGTACTCATATGATAGAAGGAGAGAGCCAGCTCTCTAAAGGGGTCCCCTGACATCCACATGCACACCCTGGCCCTCTCACCGCCCCCAGATATAAATAAATAAATAACGTAACAAAATATTACATACAGCAGTCTTGAGCCCGAGTCAAGGTACTTCAGAGAGTAATGTTTGCATTTTGAGCTGTGATGGTGCATTTGTGAGTTCAGAACGACGCTGCTATGAAGTCTTGGGAAACAACATGGGTACATGATGCTAGAGATGCCTTGTGTTCCCTTTGCATTTGGTTTTGAACTCATATTTGGCCTCTGTGTGTTCACGTGTAATAACCTTCCAATGTCATGATATCCCCAATCTTCACAGGCAGATCTTTGGGCCCTGTGGAGCTCAGCAGCCAGGCTCGAGAACCTAATAATACCGGGATAGAAGGGACGGTCTGTCGGCACCTGCCGGGGCTCCACAACTGGCTGCTGTCCCCTTGGGTGAAGGGCTCAGGCAGCAGGGCCAGCTGGCACCCAGTGCCCGGGAGACGTCCCTTGAGGGTCTCTGGCGCCAGTACGGAGGGCAGCCCCTCCCTTAGCTCGCGTGAGAGATGGCAAAGCGTTATTAACAAAGGCATTGATTTTCCTATCTCTGTTTTATGTATTTTATTAGGCAAACACTCTACCGTGTAACCACTCAGAGCCACGCCAGCAGGCGATGAATCTGAAATGCCGGGGCACGTAAAAGGGAATTGACCGCATTGCTTATGCGCCAACGATGAGAATAACAGCAAAAAGTGTAATAAAATGAATAGCACCTAGCAATGGCCATAAAAAAAATATGACCCAGGGGACTGTGGGATTTCCTGGGCTGCGTAATAGCTGAGTGAGGGGTCGAGGCCCTGGCAATATCCGTATCTGTGGCTCTGCCCCTTGCCAAGGCCTCTTTGCGCCAGCCACTGGCTTCCTCCCCAGTCATCACAAGACTGAGTCGGCCAAGACCTTTTCCATTTGGAGTGTGGGGGACCCAATTTGGCTGGTTAGAAGCAACGTCCCAGACTAGAGGGCTGGAATTAAGTGTAAGAGACCAAGCTGTGCGACTTTTGAAGCTTGCTGACCCTCTCTGTGCCTTCCTTGGCATAGGACTGGGACAGAGCTGACCTGACTCAGGGACAGTCACAAATCTTACATCACCAGGGACAAATGGCAGGGTCTTTAGCTCATTATGGTTAGAGAAGAGAAGCTTCACATGACTGACCGAGCACTGAACCGTTGCTTCAGAGGCAGGGGGATGGCTGAGATGATCTCCTCTGTAACACTGCGGGCCTGAGGCTCGTCAGCAGGACCGTCTTCCTTTGGACCCCATGCTGGCTCCCTTAAATCGTAGCTAATGACCATACTAAATGACCAGTAAGGCCTTCCGGGCAAGAGGAAAAGATGAGTGAGAATCTATATATAGATTCATCTGTCTCTGGGGGCTCTAAATTGTGTGACAACTGGTGGTGACTGAAGCAGTAGGCACACTCCTGGGGACCTCTGGGGTGGAGACACAGCCTCACTGTCCCCAGGAGAGCACAGCAGGGTGGACGCCCCTCACATCTGCCTTGTTCTCGCAGCCAGAGGGTGCGTGCCCACACTGTAGGGCTTGGAGCTATGGCAAGGCAAATGCCCAATAAACTGACATCTGGTGGCTCTGTCATCAGTAGGACTCAGTAGGCCCGAGGCTTCTTTTTCTGGTCTTGGGGGCATCCCACTGGTCTCTGGCTCTCAGTTAGCACACCATCCTTGGGCTCCAAGGGCCAGTGGAGGGAAGGTGGGTTTGGGCTTTGACTCCTAGGAACTCCCAGGCTAGTGGGGGAAGAACGGGGCTGGTTTTGCAGCCAAACACACATCTCGCTATGTTGGTTATTAGTAATTGGAGACCTGAGGGGCTGTGCGCATATGGCCAGACTTTTAGAGCTGAGCAGAACAGCCCAGGGGGCTTTCTGGAGGAAGAGGTAGGAATTGAAAGAATGACCCGACAGGCAGTAAGAACAGAAGGATTGGGATGAGGGCACAGCACCATGCGCCTGGTAGAGTTACTATGTGTGGGGCAAGAGGGCTCGTCACACGGCCATGTTCTGAGACCTGACCTTTTTCTGGACAAGCCCACCCAGGCAAGGTTCGATGGTTTCTTTTGCAGAGTTGGGAATGGAACCTGGGGCCCTGCACAAGTCGGAGGAGTGTTCTCCCACTGAGCCGCTCCGAGGCTTCTCTTTTCTCCTTATGCTGTGATCTTGCTTTTCCCCTTTAAACGCCCCCTGAGCCTAGGGGCACAGCCACACTAGCACTGCCGACTGGGGGGGGGGGTGGGGGGAAGCAGCTCGCTCATCACCCTGCGACTACTACAGAACCACCTGATGTTTACATTTCTCTTGCTTACGTAATTGTGTTTGGCCTTAGCATGTAAATTGAGCCGTAATTACTGTATAATTCATAGTTTTTATATCTTATAACAAGTTAGTGCCTAAATCACACACCCCCATGTAAATACTTTAAAATTATTCAGTAATTACTTATTTACATTATAATTAAAAATAAGTAATTAGCATACATTTACAAAGGATTTACATACTTATTTCTGAATATCAGTTCTTGGCAGCACAAGGGAAATCTTTGGCTGATCATGAAATGGAAACAGGGGAAGGGTTGGCTTCTCCAGATGGGGAGGGGTACATGGTTATGAGGTCACCCAAGTTCTCTGTTGGTGGTATGAGAAGTTCCTGGGTGGGGAACCCGGGACTGTTCCACAGACCTCATGCTGGGTCTCTGGGAAAGGAATTACCTTGTCTCTGTCTGGGAATTAAAACAGGTGTCACCTGCAGCATGAGGCAGTGGGGGTAGATGTGTAGAAGTACTTCCTAAATATGGAGGCAGAAGATGCTGGCAATGAGCTAATGCTCAGAAGTCCTCCTGTTCCCAGGAGGTCTGGGTGCTAGTCCCGTTCTACAGTAGCGATGTCAGGTGTTAGCGATGAGCGTGGCTGCTGCTTCCAGGCTGCTTGGAGTTTATCATTCTGCACAGAGGGTGTGACTGACAATGGTTCGTTCAATTCCAGTTTGATAGGTGGAAGCACAGAGGCTGCAGCAGGAATGGGTGCTTAGGAAGGTGGCAGAAAGATCATGAGATCCAGGCCAGTCTGACTCAGCTCCCCAATTCTCCTCCCCTAAGAATTATGCACCCTCCAACATCTACTGAACTCAGTACTACGCCCAGACCACCAGGGCCACGGACCTGGACCCTGAGTGACGGCAGGGCCCCACTCCTATGTGCACCTCGGTTCCCGGACCCCTGAGGACACTGTTCCAAATGACGGCCCTCGATGTAGGTGCTATAGAATGACTTTTCCTGGGGAGATGGGAGCAGACACCCCTTCACCCCAGACAGGTCAATGACAGGCCAGGGGAATAACTGACTCGACCCAGGTCTAGCTTAGGAAGCCACTGAGTTTACTGGGTCACCTACGGGAGCACGCGGCTCCTCTGAAAAGCTGCCTGAGCCTGAGTGATGCTCTCAGACGCTGACCCCCAGGAGCTGTGTGTACAACCACAGGGTGTCCTGCCCACCCGCGAGCCAATGCTTATGATCTCTTGGAGAGGGGCTTGTGACCACTGCCGGTTTCCGGAGCTTGTGGGACTTGTTACTTTTCTTTGCTCCCAAGTCCTCAGAGCCCCCTCCTCCATCGAAAAGGGAATATTTCCATTCACATATACACGCCATATCTCAAAGGACAGTGTGCCCGTCCTGCACTCTGCCTGTCCAACATGGCAGCTAGGGTCCTGCAAGGATGTTCTGATGCAATCTGTCAGTTACATCAGGAGACAAGGCTGTGACAGGAGGCAGGAGCTGCCTCTGAGGTCTGGGGTTCCCGCAGAGCCCTGCCCTGGCTTCTTCACATGGCACCCAGGGGCCAGCACACCAGGTACAGGATCCTCATATATGGCACCGCACCCCAGGCATGTCACGTGCTCTCCCAGACAGTGGACTGCAGTGGGATCGACAATCACGGTCTCTTTCTTTTGTCTTAGAGTCTGCAGTCATATTTACCTTTTCCATTAGATCAATTCTGAGAAAAATTTTGAGACAAAGTTCTCGCTATATAAACCAGGCTGGCCTAGAATTCTCAACCTCCTGCCTCAGCTTCCTGAGTGCTGGCTGAGGAGGGTCAGGGCACTGCAGAGGTGATCCCTGGGTTCCACTAATGAGCTCACAGTGCTCAGTCAGGATCACAGGTATTCTTCCTTTCAATGGGACCCTGGAGTGACCTCTGAATCCATGAACACCACTAGGAAACTACCTGACCGAAGTTTCTATTCTGTGTTTGCTAAATGTATGTGTGCATGTGTGTTTATGGAAGAGGCCAGAGGTCAGCCTTGGGTGTTGTCTTTCCGGTTTCATCTACCTTGTTTTTTGAGACAGGGTCTCCCAGGGGCCTAGGTCTTGCCAAGTTGGCTAGACTGAATGACCAGTGAGCTCAGGAATCTGCCCGTCTCTGCCTCCCCAGCACTGGGATTATGGATGTATGCCACCAAATCTACTTTTTATGTAGATCCTGGGGGCTGAACTCAGGTCTTCATGCTTGTGTGGCAAGGACTGTACCAGATGAGTCTTCTCCTCAAACCCCAGGATTTCATTTTTAACCTGACACCCCCATGCTCTACTGGCTGGGAGCTTGTGAGGGCTCTTTTGGCCCCTCAGTATCAGCGTTACCTCAGGCAACATAGCCCATTGGTCCAAGTACCCCATATTCAGATACAGACAAATGGGTTCTCAGTCACAGCAGTATGGTCTTCAGTAGGGCTCCTAGAAATGAAGCCAAGAGAGGGTTCTAGTGTGTGATGCTCTTCTGGGCCATCTCCTGTGGCCTGGCCTGCGGACCTACCTGACAACCTGTCACTCAGTGGATGAGGTCATCAGGACTCAGGAAAGCGCTTCCGAGGAAGGACAGCATGAGCTGCATTACCAGTGTCCTGATAGCACAAGAGTTCTGCTTGGAGGAGGGGACCCCAGGACCCAGCCAGCCCTTTCCCCTTCCCCCCTGCAGCTTAGAGCTTGGACTGTGTGTGCTTACTTCCCCTTAACTGAGAAAGGGGGTGGGGCTCAACACCAAGACACGCATGTACATGCATGGTTGGTATATACACAGGCCCAAGACACACGTGTACACACATGGTTGGTGTATACACAGGCTGAGAGGGTTGTGAGAAAAGAGCGAGACAGCCTTCAAGTGAGCCATCTCGAACAGAGACTGCCTTTGCAAGAAGAAGCTGTAAGTTTAGACAGAGAGGGGACAGAGAGGGCCCTCCACTGGGCTCTCAGGGGGAATTCCAGCAGGCCACCTTAGCTTCCACAGTCCTCTCTGCTGGCTTCTCTGAACATTTGATTAGATAGAAGGCTTCTGTCTAATCTCTGCTATCTGGTACTCAGCCCTTCACTTTTGCTAGCTATACACTTAATAGTTCAGCTGACTGTTCGCTCATGCAAACCAGAAATGTGACTGTGGAGGATCATTCTCTAAACTGAACAGAGCGGTGGGCTGTAGGGCAATGTAGTAAGCCCCTGTCTTGATAAACAAACAAAAATAAAGCTCGGGCCAGAGTCAACTAGGCTATACCAATAAGCCCCTCCCAGACCCATTCCCTCCAGGAAGGCTCCCACCTTCCAAAGGTTTTACCCTCCCCCAACCTCTGTTCATGAAGAAGGTTGAGCCTCCAGGTCACCTAATCCTTCCTGGGCTCAGTGTTGACTTTGGGGGAGTGCATTGAGGAGGCCTGGTGCATCCCAAGGTAAGTACACAGTGGCCACCCCAATACGTTTGAAGTTTTGTTTCTTGTCAATAGTAAAAACTCATTCAGTGCTTCCTCCACTCCTTACGCACCCACTTAGGGCTTCCTTCACTCCTTACACATTCACTTGGGGCTTTCTCCACTCCTTCCACGCTCACTCAGGGTTTCCTCCACTCTGAACACACTCACCCAGGGCTTCCTCCACTCTGAACACACTCACCCAGGGCTTCCTCCACTCTGTACACACTCACCCAGGGCTTCTTCCACTCCTTACACACTCACCCAGGACTTCCTCCACTCCTTACACACTCACCCAGGGCTTCCTCCACTCCTTACACACTCACTCAGGGCTTCCTCCACTCCTTACACACTCACCCAGGGCTTCCTTCACTTCTCACACACTCACTCAGGGCTTCCTCCACTCTGTACACACTCACTCAGGCTTCCTCCACTCTGTACACATTTACTCAGGGCTTCCTCCACTCTGTACACACTTACTCAGGCTTCCTCCACTCTGTACACACTTACTCAGGGCTTCCTCTACTCCTTACACACTCACCCAAGGCTTCCTCCACTGTACACACTTACTCAGGGCTTCCTCCACTCCTTACACGCTCACTTAGGGCTTCCTCTGCCACCACAGGTCTCCTTCAAGAGGATCTCAACTCATTGCCACCTATAAGCTGGACCTGAGACTGAGGGGCGAGAAGGCGCCAGGGCCCAGCTTCTGATCCCCTGGGTTCTGACCTGGGGAGGCAGAATGGCCCAGCAGGATGGACAAGAACAGGGACAGAGAGGAACAGTGATGTTCTAAGGGTGCAGTTCACTGAGCAAGGGATAGGTGTGGACTAGGCAAGTAGAAACACAGTATTAGTGAAGAGACTTTGTATTAACAACTGGAGTTAACCAAAGCCACCAGATAACTGTGTGCATGTGTGTGAGTCACGGGTCCGGTAGGTATGTACGACTGTATAGTGTCTGAGTACATCTGTGATTCTGAGTTCAGCCAGTACCAGAGGACAGCAGATCTGAGAGCTGCTACAAGGATTTGCCCAGGGATTTTTTTTTTTTTTTTTACTGTTGCTTGTAGACTGAGTTTTGGAAAAGATGAGTACGTGCCAAGGCTAACTAGTAGTTGTTGACACAGCTACCCCTAAGCCCAGGGACTGATGAGAAGACACACCACATCACAAACTTAGGGAGGCCCTAGGTCCACCCAGCCCCTCCCCCACCCCACCCAGATTCCCCGGAGCCGGGGAGCCAGGAGGAGGAGCATACACACAGGCCCTATCTGATACCTATAAGCTTGCCCAAGCTTCTGTAAATCACACAAAAACTGACAAGTTTTCCTATTAAAAGATAATTGTAATCAGGGTGCCGGACGTGCAGCGTGGGGCTGATTGGAGATAGACGGACAGCGCGGAAAGATGGATCGTTTTAATTTGCACCAATTAAATTGAAGTTCATGGGTTCATCTTCTTCAATCTTCATGAATACTTTATTTTCTGGCTGCTACTGAGCTATTAAAAAGAGTGATTGAGGCACGCGGCAGGCCGGGTCTATTTTATGAAATATCACCTTTAAAGAATTTGAGTACGCCATTTTCATAATGAGTTTTCTAGTACCTAATCCTCTCCTCTATTACTACATTTAAGAAGTGGATTGATCTGGGAAGTGCCGAGGGTGCAGGTAATGATACATTTTGCCAGGCGCGGGCGGTGTAATGGATCATGGTTTGGCCAGGAGGATAATGGATGGGTGCCCAGAGGAGGTGTGAGGACATGGGGTGGGGTGGTCCATCTTGGACGAGGAGGAGTTCAGTCAAGCCAGGTACTGGTTAGGTAACTCTCGGGCTGGCGAGGAAGGCAGAGAACTCCGAGGGAGTCGGAAGGGAGATGTGGAAGGTACCTGGGCTTTGGGAGGGTCTGCAGGCTCGGCTACTGGGAGAGGCTGCTATGGCCTGGACCACATCTAGCCAACATCTTTTGCAGAGAAAGACACAGGATGGGGCCTCTTGGGGTCCCTGGGGGCAGTTTCCATATGAAGACAGGGCAGGTATGTCTCGACCACAGCAACTTGCTTTTGGCCTTGGACTCTTCCTGGAGGCTTGTCTCCCAGGCCATGGTAGTCTCTGGGTTTAGAGGCAAAGGCAGATATCAGACATCACGTGGGCAAGTGTGGGCTGAGGGCTTCCTGAGAGCAGGGCATCCTGGGCTCCTTTGTGTGCAGCCATGGAATTGTGCAGAGGTGAGGCCTAAGGTACTAACAGTTCAGGCCAGAGGAGTGCAACCCAGAGTCTGGGCCTGTCCCCTTGCCTCAGGCAGTGCCACCAAAGACTTCTAGGCCCAGTCCTTGGAAGTCCCCCCTGGATGACATCTTGAGGCTCTTGGCCTAGGCTCTGGGAAAAGCAGGGCTGTATGTATCAGCGGGGAGAGACCTGTCTTGCGGGCGGAATATCTACTCCACCACTTGGATGTGCTTTCTCTCCGAGGCATCAGCGGCAGCAGCCGTCATAATTAACCCTGCTAATTAATCAGGGCAGGACGGATTAATTGAGATCACAGGAGACCAGGAGAGCAGGTGCAGCTCCAGGGCTGACGGGATAACGAGCTCCCTGAACACCCAGGAGGCCTGGCCCTGCCCCAGGGAGCCAGGAGAGCCAGGCTGACTCAGTGAGGCACTGTGCCAGGCAGTCTGCAGGGACCCCACTGACTGGGGTGCTGGTTGGCCAGCTCCTAGCACTGTTGGTGACCAAGGTCCCACCTGGTGATCCCACTGGGCCATGGAGAGAACCTTAGGGTCTGACAGACAACGTGAGCTTATAATCCACTCCAACACCAGAGTCCAGGAGTCTAGAGACAGTCATAGCCTTTGCCCTTTGCTCTCATTCACCATGTCTAATCCATGAAAATCTAGGCGACTTCCTACCCAGAATGGCCCCGCTGACCCCACCTGGATCAGGACCTCCAGGAAGTCACATGGATTCCTCACGTGCTCCCTGGCATTTGGAGCCACAGGGTGCCAGTGTCTGCTGCTGAGAATCACACCCCTGCTCTGTGTTTCAGGAGGGAGGCGGGAGGAATCCCCAGCGTCTTTACGGGGTGGGAGACTGCTGCTCTGCCCTGCCCGACCCTCTTGCTGTCCAGCTGCTGTCTTGTCCTGACCACCCTGAGCACTTCTTCCTGTCCCCTCAGCATTCAGTCTCCTCTGGCCAGTTGTCCCTGTCTGCTGGTTGTCGGGGCAGAAAGTTGTTGCCCTCCTTCAAAGTCACCCATGTTGTTTCTCAAGTCCCAGGCAGTGGAGTCACCTCCCTCCGACATCACACTTGTGGCTTCGCTCATTCTGTTCCCTCTCCTCCTCTCTGACATCACACCTGTGACTTCTGTTCCCTCTCCTCCTCTCTGACATCACACCTGTGACTTCCGTTCCCTCTCCTCCTCTCTGACATCACACCTGTGACTTCCGTTCCCTCTCCTCCTCCCTCTGACATCACACCTGTGACTTCCGTTCCCTCTCCTCCTCCGACATCACACTTGTGACTTTGCTCATTCCGTTCCCTCTCCTCCTCTCCGACATCACACCTGTGACTTCGCTCATTCTGTTCCCTCTCCTCCTCTCCGACATCACACCTGTGACTTCCGTTCCCTTGCCTCCTCCTCTCTGACATCACGCCTGTGGCTTTGCTCATTCTGTTCCCTCTCCTCACTTACTCTTCCTCTCCTACTTAGGCTTAAATGCCCAGAGACTTCATCTTTTCTTCCCCACTTGCTCTGGTCCCAGCAGTTGCTGCCACAGGGCCCTACCAGTCTTCCTGTGACTCTGTAAACCATGCCTCCATCTCTTTAAGCTCCTTGGGGGTTAGTCTGGGATTGAAGTTGCCAGCCCTGTTGAATTTTTCGTGCGATCAGGCATGCTAAGCCCTTGGCAGAGGGGCATAGCCGTCTTGCACACTGTAGAGTGCTTGCAGCACCCATATACATGAGATGCCACCAGCCCCAGCAGTTGTGACAGTCACTGTAGACATGCTTCAAGTCTCCTGAGGGTGTGAAGTCACTCCTAGGCTAAAACTTGCCTTAAATAGAAGTGAGAACAAAGCCAGGGAACCGACTTATTCTGCACCAGTCTAACCTGGAACTCACTCTGCAGCTCAGGCTGGCCTCCAACTTGCAGCAATGCCCCTGCCTTAGCCTGCCACAGACTGATGGCCTGATGCTACTCTGGACTATGGATACTGAGAATCTTAATGCCCAAAGCTGCCTTTACACAGAAAGCCCAGCGTTTTGGACAAACAAGTCCATAAAAGTGCAGGCACACATGCATGCCATGCACTAGGAGATGTGTAAAGAGTGTGCATAGAGGCGTTGGATGTGGCCCAGTTGGTAGAGAGCTTGCCTAGCACACATGAAATCCAGGCTCTTTCCTAATGTCACGTAAACTGTGTGGTGGTGCATATCCGTAGTCCCAGCCCTCAGGGTTTCAGACAGGAGGAGCAGAAGCTCCAAGGTCAGCCTCAGCTACATAGTGAGTTGCAGGCCAGCCTGGGTTACAGAGAGAGACCCTGTCCTAAACAAATAAATAAATAAGAAAGAAGAAAACAGTGTGTGTAGGGACTGACTGGGTGGTACCTGACTAGGCCATACACACCCCGACAGCAGAGCAAATGCACAGCCCTGTCCCTATTAGCACCAGTGATCTATAGCACACAATATCCTGATATCCTGAGTGAATCTTACACCTGGGGGCCCTACACATGGAGAATCCTTCTGTGGAAGGCAGGTTGGCAGCCATTTGTAGGGGTGGTGAGGAAGAAGGCTCCAGAGGCCTCAGTGAGCTTAGGAGGTTCCCAAATGTACTCTCTGTTCAGACACCCTGGGCTCCACACACATGCGCAGTTTTCTGTATTGTTCGTTCATTCGTGTGTGTGTGTGTGTGTGTGTGTGTGTGTGTGTGTGTGTGTGAGCCCTCCATATACCAACAGTACCACCATAGACTGTGTTGTCTTTTGGTTCTGTCCCTTAGCTCTCATAATTGTCTGAGCAGTGGCCACAGGACCTGAAACCACGTTCTCTGTCTCAAATGTGTGGTTAGGCACCTTTTGCCCCAAGGATGGCACATCCTACAAATATTTGCCCTTGTGCTAAAAGAATCATGGGGACAAGATGATGGTGGGGGACTACAGTTATGAGCTTGGTCTGTTTTTGTCCTTGCAGACGCAGTGAGGACTTAGGAGATACCGGGGCCACGCACCCAGATTCAGAGTAGCAGGGTCACTGATAAAGAAGGCACTCTCTTGTTCCTAGAGCTGTCCCCAAGGTTCCTTTCTGCTTCTCCACACCCTTTCCTCTGTTTTTTCACGTCAAGGACGCCATCCCACAAAGGCCTCATCAGTGTTGTCTAGAACAGTGTGAAAGACCCCAACCTTAGTCTCCATCTTAAGACTAAAAGACCCCAGCCCTAGTCTCCATCTTAAGATGTTTTGATCAAACAGGCCAGGGCAAAGCAGGATATCTGTGGGCGGCAGAAGCAGTCTTGAGAAAAACACCCAGTCCTTTGTGTATCAAAACCCAAGGGGGCAGAAACTGGCTGAAACTAACTTAATTTAGACTGGTTTTTGTAGACTTGTTTTGTCCTGATGTTGATCCACCCCATATGTTAATTTAATTTGAGTTGACCAATGGCGTTGCTGTTGCTATGCTTCCCCGGTATGTAACCCTGAGATCCTATAAATACTGGCTGGAAAAATACAAGTGGGGGGCTCAGTCTCACTGGAGTACTGAGTCTCCCGTTGGTGCCTTTGATAATAAAGAATCCTCTTGCTGTTTGCATCCATTGGCGTGGTTTATTGAATCTGGGGGATCCTTCCTGAACCCTAGAAATTAGGGTCTTTTAAGTGGTTCTCAAGTTGTGGGGCGTGACCCCTTGTGGGTCATCTGTCATTATCCTCATTATCATTCGTAACAGTAGCAAAATCAGTTAGGAAGTAACAACTGCTATGAAGCTGTGGTGGGGGGGGCAGCACAGCACGAGGAACTGTATCTAAGGGTGGCAGAGGTTGCCATCCACCACTCTAGAACAACCTGGCTGGAGCAGGCCTTGTCCCGTGCTGGTGGCAGACTGATCTCTTACTGCTATCAGATAATGTTCTTGAGCATGGGACTCAGTTTCTTTTGCCTCAGTTTCCTACTTGCAACCTACAGTTAATGACAGGAATTGCGGCACAGATCTGCAGAGAGGCCCACTGTGGGAAGAAACCTGTGGCCATGGAAGACAACACAGGAAAGGTGGGCCACTGCTCATGATATAGTATGACAAGGTTCAGAGGCCTGTGGGCACCAGAATCTGAAGTCAAGATGTAGATGCTAGGGAGTTCACCCAAATCCAGAGACAGAAGGACCCTTGGGAAGGGGCCATGGGGCTCACTAATCAAAACTGAAGGAAGCAGAGAGTGTCATGTGACCGACAGGAACAACTTCACACTGAGCGCCAGATTCAAACCAGGGCCTGGATCCAACCAATGAAATGACGAGTTCTATCTAGTGCCATTCAGGTATTAAAATAACTCAGAGAGGGGATGGTACTCGCCTAAGGTCATACAGCAAAGGATGGAGACGTGGCCCCAGCCTGGCTGGAAGGCTGACCCTGCAGGAGCTGGTTCTGAAGGTGGCACTGCAGCCTGTGGTCACAGTGTATCTGCCCTGAAGCCCTGTTTCCTGAGAAGGGACTGGGGCAGGTGGTTCTGCCTCCCCCAGAGGTTGGGCTCAGTCCTCTTCAGCTGCTGCAGCTCCAGTGTTAGTCTCCAGGCCTGGACCACAGGCTCTGCCTCACCCATTTCAACAGTGATTTGATGAGCATACAGAAGCCACTGTGGTCAAGAGCCTGAGTCAACGTGTGTGTGTGTGTGTGTGTGTGCGTGTGTGTGTGTCTTTTTGCTTCTGTATGTGTATGTGTTTCTGTATGTGTATCTGTATGTATGTGTGTACTGTATCTGTGTGTACATGTCTACATATGTGTGTATATCTGAGTGTGTATCTGTGTGCATATGTCTGTGTGTATGTACATCTATGTGTGTACACACCCGCATATGCATGTGTTTGAGTCTGTAAGTATGTCTGAGTGTGTATCTGTGTGTATACATCTGTGTGTATACATCTGTGTGTGTGTATGTGTGTGCGTGTTTAGGTCTATGTAGCTGTGTAGGGCCTGCTTCAGTACTCAAAGAGGAAGTAATAGAACTTACTGGATCAGCTCAGGGGGCGGGATCTGTGCACCCCGAACGATGACTGAGCATTTGCAGGTAAAACAAGACAGAGATAAACAGCCCTGTCCTTTGGAAGCCAGGTGGCAGGTCACGTGCCTAGGTCCCTGAGGCTTATGGGAAGACTGGCTAGGTCTCTATGATATGTGCCAGGAGGACCAAGATGGCCCTAAAAATGTGCCCCATCCACACTGTTTCAGACTTTAGCCGGCTTAGTGATAATGCTTTGGTCTGTTTTGTGTTTTGTTTTGTTTTGGGGGGGAGTTGGGGAGGTAAGCTATTGTCCTCTCCGGGGCTGACCTTGACTCCCCAGCAACTTGTTTCAGTGCTCATGTGTGTGTTGGTGACTGCTGTATGCACTGTGCCCACAGACACTCAGTAAATGAAAGGACCAATCTTCAAACTCAGACACTCCCTCTGGGCATGCGTGAGCAGCGCTACCTGGAGCCCAGGGTTGGGCCCAATCTGGCACACTAGCTACGGCAGCCACAACTGGATCCTGTAGCCGCCACCATCCTTTGCTTTAATTGCTGGAAAATTGACGATAGATGCAAAGAAAATAATGAGGCCTAATTATGTTAATTAAACAGCTAATTCATTAATTAACACACTCACATCCCCAGCTTAGAGAGCCCCTCATGGTGGCCGCTTGGTTGGTTGGTTGGTTTGGTTCCAGCAAGGGAGGGGGCACTACTGGGCCAGGGGCTGCCCCTGAGTAGGGGCCTCCTCAGCTGCCTCTGGGGAACCCTTCCCAAAACCTGATCTGTACCCAGTTCCCTGATCCTGTTTGCAGATGCAGAGGCTCTAGGCAGAGATGCTGCTGTTGTGGGGAACCTGAGTCCATTCCCCTGAGACTCCTGGTGACTTCCCGGATGGCCTCCAACCTGGAGGAAGGAGAGAGGAAATCAGGGTCTGGCAGAGAGCATGGGTGAGCTGGTCTGAACAGGGAATTCAGATCATATTCACAAGAGACTCACAGGCAGAAGGAAGCAGGACCAGGGAGTGGTCCACTGGGGTGGCCCAGGTGCCCTCCATCACTGGCCACTGAGTTTCATGGAACAGGCATGAATGGGCTTTGGGCTTTGCACAGACACAGACAGGCTCTGTCCAGGCCCCCAACTGGCCCTGCTAGCCTCACTTTTCCTTCGTGCCCTCTCTGCTTTTTCACACTAGCTGGGTCCCACATGCTCTCCTCCTTTGCTGCTGTGCTCTGAGCCCTGGTGGCTTGGGTTCATGATGTGGCCATTCACTGCCCATGCTGCCAGGACCAGCTTTTTGCTTCCTCTCATCATGTGTCTTAGCGTTTGTTTGGTTTTTATACCAATCACCAAGTTCCCTCCTGAAGCTCTTTCTAAAACTGTTTCCCGCCCTCTACCTCCAACTCTCACAAGGGCTGCCCGGGCACAGGCTTCTACTTTGGGATCCCTGTCTTGTAAGGAATGGTTGACTTTCTTTCTCCAGTTGACCCTGGTGCCTCTGTGGCTCAGGACAGGGCAGGAAGCAGATTGTGTGAGCCTTGACTGAAAACAATCCCCACCAACGAGGGTCCTTGAGAGCTTGTAGTCCTCAGCCTGGCCTGGGAAGGGTGGCCGAGCCCCTCCTGCATGGTTCCCTGCCACCGTGTGTCCTGTAACCTGGATGGTAGTTGCCTGGTGAGACAGCCTCTCACTGGCCAGTGATGACAGGTTCCCAAGGTCCATGGGACCATCAGCTCTGCACACAGGCCCCCAGTGGAAGCCTGTACTCACAGAGGGTGATGGAAACCCCCACCCCTCCAGGTAGACCTTAACCACCTCTCCGGAGACAGGGAATCGATGGCTTTGGGGCTGAGACTTAATTTGAAGGAACTGAAAGCAAAGGTTCATGGGAAATATGATGATTATAAAGTGCTTAGCCTCTGCCTGGGGCTGCAGCGGGCTGGTTTCACAGAGTCTGGGACGCCAGAAGTCAGTTCGCTCTCTAATTACAATGGATTTCAAAAGCGCAATAAAAGCAGCTGCCTCCATGCTGGCCCTTGTGGCTTGGAGCTGTTTCCAGAGGATGAGATGAACTGGAGCCACTGAGGAGCTTCATGTCCTGACCTCTGACGCCTGCATACTGCCTCCCACCCGAGGCCCCACCAGGTGAAGAAGAGACTCACTAAAATCAGAAGCAACTGGACCTCAGTGAATTCTTGCTGTGCCTCAGTCAGGAGCTCATGCTGTATAGGTCCTGACTAGTTCAGTCCCCCACCAACTCTGTTAGGAGTATAGCAGTCAGTACTCATCAGAAATTGCTGTATAACAAACAACCCCAAAAGTCAGTTGCTTAAAACAAGGAGTATCTATTGTCATAGATTTGTTTGATGGTTGCATGGGCTTAGCTGATCTTGTACTAGAAAGTTGTTCTCATTATCCCCATCAGACACGAGAAAAACAAAGGAGAAGAGGAAGCCTCCACCAAGTGCTGTAGGAGTGGAGCGGGGATGCCCATCAAGGCTGCGATTCTGTGTGGTTCTCATTTGCACATCAGTGTCTGAATATCCCTGATGGAGCATCAGGAATCAACCTGCTTTAACCCCAGACACTTGGTCTGGTCCTTCTAACCCAAGTACCCCAGGCACCCTTTATTCTCGCTGGACCAGGCTGCATGCAGATGGCAGACGTCTTGACTCTGTGCTGAGAGGTGACTTTGGCTCCCCAGTTGATGAAAGGCAGAATCTAGAGCAAGCCCACTCCTGCCCCCAACCCTTCACCAGTAGCAGAACCCCAGGCAGCATGGAAACCTTCTCAGAGGCTCCATTGGTTCCACTGGGCCCCTCAGAAGCCTCTCCCCGAGATCTCCCCACAACATGGCCCTGGGCATGCAGGTCTCCACTGCCCTAGTGCCTCTTCCCTGTAGCCAGAGGTGTCTGGGGTGACACCAGAGCCTCAGGTGCCCCACCCGTCCCTGGGGCTCCCAAGTGTAGGACCAAGTGACTGGAGGGCCTCACAGACTCTGGCCACCTGACTCTTTTTGAAGTTTTGATGATTTTTCTATTACCCAGGTATCGTGAGCACATTGCTGGAAATTAGAAAATCCAAAAAATCATAAAGAAAAGTCAAGCTTTACTGGGTGAGAGGCAGTGCACAGGTTAGGGCGTAAACAGGAAACAGTTTTATCTTCCCCAAGAGGCTCTGTCTGACCCCTGTCTGGGCGGGAAACCCGTAAGCTCAGTCACTTTCATCAGGCTTTTAAGGGGTTTGGTGCAGACACTGGGACTTGGCCCGCTCCCTCATATTTAAAGACTCTGGTCCTGCCTTGCTTCTCTCTGGGCCTCCTGCCCCCCAGCTGGTTCTTCTGGGGACTGCATCATGCCGTGACATCATGCCGTGACAGGACTTCCTCCTCCTCAGCACCTTGACTAATAATTACCTGGCACCGTTACGTGTGAGATTCTCCACCACACGAAATGTCCTTCTGAATTAGCCAGTTCCTCTGATGGATAAACTGAGGCCCAGAGAAGTTAAAACTTACCTGATGTCACAGCAAGGCAGGACAGTCACCTGAGGCCTCTATTGACCACTGGGTGCTGACACACGAGGTTTGGTGCCATGGCTGGGTTTCTGTGGCGCAGTCCCTTTCACGAGTGCCCGACTTCGCCGTCTGGTCCCTGTTCAGAAGGCTTCATTTCACAGAGGTGGCAGCAGAATAGGACAATGTGGTCCTCATGTTGTCCGATAGAAGCCTGTATCCCTATCACCTGGGACTTGGAGGAGTCGATCTTTCCACCTAAGTGAGGGCCTTATCCTAGCTGGGGGCTTCCAGAGGTGGAGGTCACCAAGTCTCTTGACTGAATCCTCTCTCATCCTGTGAGCTTGCAGAGTCAGATGAGATGCATTAATCTGAGCCACACGGGAGGAGCTAAGGCATCAGCAACCATGGGAAGCTCATGCCTGGCTGAGGTGCAGTGGCTGGGCCTCAATCACCCCTGAGGTGCCACTTGGCCCAGGGGAACAGAGCTGACACACAGGCTGGATGCCAAGAGCTGGGAGACCAGAGAGAGGGGGAGAAAAGGAGAGGTGAAGTGGGGGTAGAGAAAGAGGGAGAATGAGAATGAGAGAAAGAGAGAGATAGGAGAGAGAGAAGTCTAGAAGGAGAGAGGAGAGAAAGAAAAAAAGAAGAAGAGGAGAGAAAGAGAGAGAGAGAGACAGATGGACAGATAGACAGATTTTTCTAGGGCTCTCAGTTCAGAGACATTCATGGTTTTATACCCTGAAAATGTGGGTCATTAGAGTAAGTCCCCATGGGGTAGATTTGCAAAGGTACTCCAGAGCCTCAAAGAGAAAATGATGTGGGGAGAGAAAGAGCCCACTGTGCATCTAAGAAAAGTGTTGAATGCCAAGTGTGTCCCAGTGGTCTCCCTCTTCATTCTGAACCCCCATTTTTGGCAGTGCTGGGGATAGAATATAGCACCTTTGTGTATTTTAGGGATGTGTTCTGCCACCAAGCGACACTCGGCCCTCAACTGTGTGTACATGCAGGGTTTGTGTGTCGCATGAACCCTGAGCTTCACTGGGGTTACTTGCAGGAGCATGGGTACCTTACCATGACTACACCGCTGAAGGACAGGTCTCTCTTTCCCCCCAAGACCCAGGAACTGTTTGCAGATCTTCAGAGTGGAGCGGGACTTTACGCCCCCATGTCTCCAGCCATGATGTACCATTGGCAGCCTGTCTGCTGGTCAGCACAGCTGCTGCAGTTCAGGAGCACACACCATGCTGTGGCCAGCAGACATCCCTCCATCCCTCCCTCGGGCTCTTCCATGTCCTTTCCTCTGTGATAGTCCCTGAGCCTTGAAAGGGGGAAATATAAACAGCCCATTTAACCAGTCCTCCCCAGAGCTCTCAATCCGCCTTCCTCAGCACACACCCCATCATTTCAACCCTTCTCAACCCTTAGAGACAGTACCAACACCACCATTTACAGGTGAGTAGCACATTTACAGATGAGGCTCAGAGCACAGGAGCACCGTGGCCAAGGTCACCTAGCCAGTCAGTGCCTCACTTAGCTGTCTCCTAGAGGTGGCATCCCTGGCCTTGCCTTGTCCACAAGTCACTGTGGCCTGGCTCAAGCACAACTTAACTTTTTCCTTCTAAAAGATTTAAACATTTAAAAAAAATGTTTGTGTTTGTGTGTGTCTATGAGGAGGTATGCGGGGACCAGGAGAGGCCGCGACAAGGCGTCAGATACCTTGGAACTGGAGTCACAGGCTGTGAGCCAAGTGGCCTGGATGCTTGGAGCCAAGTTCCAGTCCTCTGCAAGAGCACCACCGAGCATCCTCCCACCCCAAGCGCAAAGTCCTTGCAGAAGCAAAAGGAGAAGGATGGAAGCAGAGGTTGAGCCTGACACCGAGAAGGCAGATGCCAGCCACATCTGGATTCAACACTAACAGGTCAGATGCCAGCCACATCTGGATTCAACACTAACAGGTCAGATGCCAGCCACATCTGGATTCAACACTAACAGGTCAGATGCCAGCCACATCTGGATTCAACACTAACAGGTCAGATGCCAGCCACATCTGGATTCAGCACTAACAGGTCAGATGCCAGCCACATCTGGATTCAGCACTAATAGGTCCTGCTATCCTTCATCTGGGAAAGCCAGGCCTGAAGTCCCCAGAGCACAGGGACAGGCCAGTGTGCTCTTACCCTGCCTTGTAATGGCATTTGAACCCAAGTGAGCTAGGTACTGACGGCTGGGCCTTTCTTCTTCTCAGTCCCATCCCGAAGGTAAAAAGTTCACCCGGGCAGCCATCTGTCGTGGACTGTCAGACAGTCATGTAATCTCTCTGTGATTTTATTACTTAAAAACAGCGCAGCATCCGGGCTGGGGATTTTCCAAGGTGTTTGAGGCTGCCACGGGCCCCATTTATATTGAGCCTGCATTTCCTTCACGGTCTCCTTGAGACAAGTGACCAGCAGGCCCCACTGTGAAGGCCATATCAGTCATTTGCCAACAGGAGCCGGGCTGTGAATTACCAGGGGATGGTGAGGAGGGGAGTGCAGACCGGGGACTCGGGGTGACAGTAAACATGTCCCCAGAACATGTCCCCCATCATTCACAGGTAGATAGTAGACCCGTGCGTCCCCATCTCTAAATCTCTCCATGACCTGTGAGGGAGAGGGAGGTGACTTTCAAAGGGGCCTGTCTGCGGGGACTCGCAGAAGTTTATGGCAGGGTGGGTGTGCCTGCCTGGTGGGTACAGTCCTGGCTTCGCCTGTGTTGCTGACCGGAGAGCGGACAGCCGGGTAAATAAGTTGTTTCCACTCAGAATTTCTTAGCATCAAATATGGGAGAGGTGGACATTTACAACTGCTTGGGACATGCCAAAGTGAGTCCTTATGGGAAGGGAAGGTCTCCGAAGTTCTGTTCCTATTCCCCCTTCTCTAGAATCCTTTGTCACATCACTCCCCTCTCTAGAGACCCTCCAGTCCCCAGTAAGCCACCAACTCACTTTCTTGTTCTGCCTGGGCCTGAAGGGTTTATTGGGAGAAGCAGTAGCCATGGGGTGTCTCTCCCACAGGACAGTGGTCTACTTCAGGCCCTCCGGAAGGATCTTAAATACTGTCTTGTGAGTCTTGCAAGAAGCCTGCATTGCGAGACATCATCACCCACTCTGCCAGTGAGGGGAGGGCAGTGGAGAGGTTGAAAAGTCAGCCCTGTTTCGTTTCTGCTCACTGATAATGAATTTGAACTTAAGCCTGGATCTGTCTGGTCCTCAGCCTGGCATGGGACAGGGCTAACTGCTGCCCACAGCCTGAGCGATCTGAGAACCACAGTAGCTTCCTCCCAGTAGCTAGTGGCCATCTTGGCCTACTGTAATGAGAGGGTGTCCTGGCCAAGGCAAGGCTGGGCATGAAACGGGATCCGTGGGACCTGGCATGCCTCTAGGTCAGAAAGCACCCTGGGTTCCATCTCCACATTCAAAAGATAAAAGGGGAGGTCTTTATAGATAGGAAGTGGGCAGAGACATGAGAAACAGGCATAAGCGAAGGTGTGAGACAGATGGGCGGAGAATCAGGGACCACGGGTGCCGGCTTTCTGGTCTGTCTGTCTTTCACATGTCTCCATTTCTTCCTCTGCCTCTGGCCCCTTTCGATCTCGTTCTTGCGGCCCTCAGCCTTGCTGTGTGTGCCCTTGGGCAAGCACTGTTCCCTACCATCCTCCATCTCCTCCGCTGTGATGAGGGGCTGACGCCGCAGATGGTGAGAGGTGGGGAAGCAGCTTGTCCCCATGCGGATGCCACAAGATGGTGTCGTCAACGAAGCAAGGCCTGCCGTGACCTTCCCGCCTGGCCTCTCTGCCGTCTTCTCTTTGACCTCTTGACCCTGTGGTTTTGGTGTCTACCTGTTGGTGGAGTCTCACTCCCGATTCTCAGGCCATCCCTTCATCCTATCCTTCTCTCTATCTCCGACGCTTCTGGAAGGTTCTTGCCTCTTCTCCAGCTCAGCCTCCTCTCCCTCATCTTCCATATACTATAAGTTTCCTTTTTCTGCTCCTCTTTCTAATTTTTTAGTCCCCAGTCTATTCCTCCCTGCTGGAATATTTTCTCTTCCGTGAGGTCACATGAAGGCCTGCATGAAGGTCACATGAAGAGGGTCAGGTGGGGACACCAGAGATAAATCCTAACTTGGGCCTGAGCCTGAGGGAGGGCAGCTTCACAATCAATGAGAGGGTCAGGCCTAGAAGTCCACCATGCCCTCTCCCTCAGCCTGGGCACTCACTGGTCATGGCCAGTGGGTGTCACCATCAGGTCCCCGTAGCAACACGTCTGGGCTCAGACAAGGACCGACTCCTTCAAAGATAATTTATTGGCAGATACCTCATTGCACAGGGTAATAGCGTGTGCTTAAATAATAATAAGCTTGATTGCCGTGCAGTCGTTAAACTTTTTTCCCATTTGGTTTAACTGACCATTTTGTGTGTGGTTTGGAAGGGGGGGAGCACTCAGCCGTTACCCCAGGTCTGCAGTGGGAGTTAATTTCTAATGAAGGTATAATTTTATTTCAATGATTTTACATTTAATTAACTAAAGTTACAAGTAATACAGCATTATACGGTGGTGGGGCCTCACTGTGGGGAACACAGACTGGAGAGGAATGGGAGGTAGGGGCTCTCAGAAGGAGAGCTGGTTCAGTAGAGGGCTGAAGGGAAGGGGACAGCAAGCAAAGCTGGGCTGGGGACACAGGCCCTGGTTAAAGCAGAGACTATGGTGGGGTTGCCATAGGGATGCAGACCATGTCTTCGTTCTTGAAGCCCCATTTGGCAGTAGAATTCTTTTGTATCAGTTTTACAATGAAGAAAGGAAGGTATGCACCCATCACCCGTTTGGGTGCATCCATTTGTTTCCTTCCCCTTTCTGTTCTGGAAACAGCATCCGCATCCATCTAGTTCCTTGTTCTACTTTAGGGGACTTCCGTGATGCTCCAGGGTCCCAGCACTTGTCACTGTTAAGTTGGGGCATGACCACCTCTTCCTGGACTTCTGAACTTGGGCCTGGCTCTGGCAGAGACTGTTAGGTGGTCCGAGAACTTGCTTTCTTCCTCATCTACCTCAACAGGTACTGAGTTTAGGAAGGGTTACAGGTCGGAGCTAGATGCTCAGATGACATTTCAGACCTGCCCACACCCACTAACTGCCACCCCAAACAAGCACCCAGCTGGCCCTTGACCTCCGGGGTGACCTCCAAACACCTGGTGGTGGTGCTGGTAACCACCATTTTGGACTCTACTTAAAAATAAAAGAGCACAAATTCTTTGTCTGACTTCTCCACTCCCTCGCCCCCCGCCATGTTTGTGTGTGTATGTTATTTATATGTGTCCTGAGCATATCTGTATGTTATTGGATGAGGGTGTGTGTGGATGCCAGAGGTTGGTCTCAGCTGTCTTCCTTGCTTGTTCTCCACCTTTTCCTTCAGTCAGGGTCTCTCACTGAACCTAGAACAGTCAACATGCCTCGATGGGCTGGCCAGCACGCTCCAGTGACCCACCAGCACTGTCCCCTCCAGCGCTGGATTGCAGGCGAGCACGGCTACTCCCTCGTCATATGTGGGTGCTGGGGATCCAACATCAGGCCCTTGTGCTTGTGTGGCAGGCATGCGTCTTTCTGACTGAGCATCTCCCAGGCTCTGCTTGGCTTTTTCTGTGCAGCGCTGTGCTTGCAAAAATACTCAAGTGTCACCTAGCCCAGTGCTACAGCTTTCCATCTCTGGGTGATAACCTGTCACCTGGAGCTACCGCTTCCACCCCTCACAGATCAGCATCTGCTTTGTCTCCAGTCCGCGGTGTTATGAACACTGATGTTAGGTGTAGTCTGCCTTTGTTGCTTGCTGGGTAGAAAGACTGTTTCTCTTGGTTCACTGTCTCCTCTGCTTCCCCTGCCTGATTCTTCCTCCACACCTCCCTACCCCATCCCTTCCTTCTCCATCTCCTTTACCTCCCACCTCCGCGCCCCCACCTCTCTCCCCACCTCTGCACCCCCACCCCCTCACCCTTACTTCCCCACCTGGCCCCTCCTCTCTCAAGGCTTCTCCTTGCTTCCCCACCTCTTCCACCTCCACCCATTTCTTCCCTAACCACCATCCCTGCCAAAACATTTTCTAAAGTAGTATCTGGAGGACTGAACGGCTCTTAGTGACTGAGGATAGCTGGTTTCTCTCTCACGCTTGGCATCACCAGTTCTCCCGACCTTGGCATCACCGGGGGAAGTGGGTATAATGATTTCTGATGGCCAATGATAGGCAACAGCTTTTCTAAGCTGCCTGACCATTAGCGTGCCCTTTCTTATGAGTGCCTGCTATGGTTCAAATGTTCATGTCTCCCAAAGGCCTGGGATGAAGTCTGCTCCCCACCTCCTCGGCATGGTGCTCTTTGGAGGTGGTTAAGCACAGATTAACGTACTCACAGAAGGAAGCGCCTATATGCTGTGGAGGAGCCCTCACCACACTCCAGATCTCCTGGCATCTGAATCTTCAGACCTGGGAGTGGTAAGTTTCTGTTTACAGCTCCTCAGTCCAGAGCGGTTCATTACAGCAGCTCAGATCAACAAGAGTGCAGTCTGGTTTCCTTTTAAGACTTGAGGAGTTTTGTGGGTTTTTGTTGTTGTTGTTGTTGTTGTTGCTTTGTGTTTTTTTTTTCCTTGATCTTTGCAATTTGTAAAGCATTTGTGCCAAGAGACTTCTTACTTGTGTGGTGGTCTGCTGTGGTGAGTGGTGGCCCTAATTTCCAGGAAAGTAAGCTAAGGAGCATATTTAAGAGCTCATGTCCACCCAAATAAACACAGGAGGCACTGGACACACCTGTTAGCAGTCTGCCACCGCCCGCATAGCCAATTTCTTCCTTCTGCTGGTGCCCTAGGGGTTTTTAAATAACAAAGGCCCGGCCTGGCATCAATTAGGTAACGTTCACAAACCCAGACAAACTGTCCCTGGTTTCCTCCAACTCCCTCTGTGCATCTGTATTTCATTTAAGTGGGTCTTGAAGCAGCCTCCTCTCAGCCCGGGGGTCCTTTTGGGCTTTGTGGTTGGAGTTCAGCTGAGACACAGAGCGGTGCAGTAGACAGGCAGAGTCAAGCAGAGCGAACCGGGGCTGTCTCCAGGGACAAGAGTGGATGGTGGCTGCGGAGACCACTGTGCCATTTTGTGTTGTAGTTTTGTGTGATGGCCGAAGTCTAGGACAGACAGCTTTTCTGAGGACTTTCCTGTTGGATAGTAATTTTTATTCTTTTGAGATTTATTTTTATTATGTTTAATTATGTTTAGGTGTGTATCGTCGTGTGGGTTGTGCGCATGAGTGCAGGTGGCTGGGGAGTCCAGAAGGGTTGGATCCCCTGGGGCTGGAGTTTTAGGTGGTTGCAAGCCACCTGACATGGGTGCTGGGACCTGAACATGGATCCTCTGGAAGAGCAGAGAGCGCTTTAAACCACTGGGTCACATCCCTGGCCCCTGGAGAGTCATCTTGTAAGGTTTAGATGCTGAGCTTTTATTGATTTTCTGGGCAGTTCAGGGTGTAAGTCTCCAGGACCAAAGATCTGACCCAGATCCCATCCTGTTCCTCGGTCCCGTTCCCAGTTACTCTATATTGTGACTGCTTTATATGCATGGCATCATTTGAGATGGGTCTGGCTTCTTTGCCGTCACTACTGCCTAGATTCACTCATGTTGCAGTGTGGATCAGCGGCTCTTGTCAAATACCATATTCCCTTCTATGGATGTACATCTTTCAAAAATTGTCCATCACTTGACAGACATTCAGATTTTTCCACTTGCTGTTATGTTTAATACCACATGACTCGTGCGTTATGATTTTGTGGGAACCTGTGTACATTTGTCCTGGGAGCATGATCACAGATTGTATGTAACGTCTTACTCAGCCATCTGAGTTTAAACGTAACAACCCGTCTTCCAAAGTGCCCCATCACCTTGTGCTCCTGGGAGGAGCACGTGAAGTGCCCAGGGTGGTACCCAGGGTTGCCACACCCTCACCCATACTTAATGCTATCTGTTACGTGAGGATAGCTGTCCTGTTGGGGTGGAATAGCATGTAACTGAGGCCTGAGTTTACATTTCTGTATGATTAAGAGTCCTGACATGGTGTGGGACAATGGTCTGTATTCTGTCAATTATATTTTAAATAAATGCTGATTGGCCAGTAGCCAGGCAGGAACTATAGGCGAGACAAACAGACAGGAAGTAGAGATGGGTCAATGAGAACAGGAGAATTCTGGGAATAGGATGCAGTCCTGACCAAGCTACAGAAGAAGAAAGATGTGACTGCCTCGCTGAATAAGGTACCGAGTCACATGGTTAGCATAGACAAGAATAATGGGCTAAATATAAGTTATAAGAGTTAATAAGAAGCCTGAGCTAATGGGCCAATCAGTTTATAACTAATGCAGACCTCTGTGTGATTTCTTTGGGACTTAACGATTGCAGAAACCGGACAGGACAGAAACCCCGACAACACTGACAAATATTTGAGTCTTTTGTTCTTGCTGGCCATTTGTGTATTTTCTTCAGTGAAAAGTTACTTCAGATCATTTGCCTACTTAAGAATTAATTAAATGATTTATTGTTTCCTCTGAGGCAGTCTTGCGCTGTAACCCAAGCTGGTCTGCAGCACACAGTCTTCCTGCTTCTGTCTCTCAACACTGGAATTAACGCCATGCCCTGTCATGCCTGGTTTCGCCAACCATTTTAAATCAGGTCGTCTTAGGCTGTTGAATGGTGGCGTGCTTTATATATTGTAGCCCAAGACTTCTATGAGATGCATGATTGGCCAGTGTGTTCTTCCACCGTGCTGCTGTCTTCACTTTCTTGGTAGTGTCTCTGAAGCACAAACTCTGGAGGGTTGATGCACATCTGCCATTATTAACTGGGGTCGTTCCTTGGCTTTCTGCATCGTGTCTAAGACACTCACTCTTAGCTAAGCCAAGATTATTTTTCTGTCTATAATTTGATACTTTCAATTTTTGCGTCTGGGTGTTTGATATATGCTGAGTTAATTTATATTTATTGTGGTGTGTGTGTGTATGTCTGTGCATCTGTGTGTGTGTTGCAGGGTGCATGTAGAGGTCAGAGGACAATTTTGTAGAGTTCATTGTCTCCACCCACCGTGAATCAGGTATTGAACTGAGGTTCTCCGTCATACACAGTCTTTATCTGCCGATCCATCTCGCCAAACTTCTAGTTAATTTTTGTAGATGACTTGAGGCAGGGCTTTCCCCTCCTCTCTTTCTTGCAAATACCCACTCACCTTGGCACTACAGGCCTAACTCCCCCTCCAGGTTGTTACCCTGCACCATCGTTAAGGATCAGTAATTCCTTCTGGACCCTTCTATCCCACTGGGCTGTACGTCTGTCCTTTACTCCATGGGATTGACCACTGCAGTTTGCGGTGAGTTTGGGGATTGGGCGGCATGAGCCCCTGGCTTTGTTCTCCTTTCCAGGGTGGCTGTGTTGCTTCTCCTTGTGGTCTTGCATTTACATGTAGGTTTGGGGGCCAGCTTGCCCTTGTCTGAGGAAGAGAAGAAGGCAGGGGTTGCTTAGCCTGTGGGGGATCCCGCCTCTTAACTTTATTGTGCTTCAACCCTGGAGCACGGGCTCTCTGTCCGTCCTTCCAATTAAGTATTTTTGTTTCTTTCAACAATGTTTTATAATGTTTGGAGTATCAGTTTTAGATTTATTTTGTTAAATTTATCATATCTGAGCCTTTTTGGTGCTCTTGTGAAGAAACTGCTTTGCTAATTTCAGTCTGTACTTAGTCATTGCCCTGTGTTGAAATACAACTGACTTCTTGCATGTTGATGTGGGATCCTGTATGAGTGTTCTGGCTGCATGCATATCCACACACGTGTGTACCTGGTACCCACATAGGCCAGAAGAGGCCGTGTGGTTGCTGAGAACTGAACCCAGGTCCCCTCTGAGAGCAGCCAGTGCCCTTAACCCCCAAGCCACCCTTGCAGCTCTTCTAACCCTTGTTTTTGATGTGTGCCTCTATCCCTGAGGACCTTCTACAAACAAAATCCTACGTTGTCTGTAGTCGTGATGGTTTTGCATCTCTCTTTCCCATACAGATAACATTTCTTTCTTTTCCTTGTCTAGTTGATCTGTCTAGCCTTCCAGCCCGTGTCAGGTATAATGGTGGGAGCAGGCATTCATTCCTTGCCCCTGCTCAGAGGGGAAGCAGTCTTTCTCCACCCAGTATGGCGAAGCTGTGGATTTCCACTGCTATCTGTACCAGGGTGCAAAAATCATCGTCAGTTCCTGGCTTGGTTAGTGTACTGACCAAGAAGGGAGGTTGAATTTTATCACTTTTTCCCCTGAGTGTATTGAGATGACCATGGGATGTCTGGGTTGATCTTTATTCTGTTGATGTGACATCTTACATCATTGAGTTCTGAATCTTAAACCATCCTTACATTCATGAAATAAATCTCACTTTGTCATAGTAGAATTGGTTTTATGGGTTTGTATGTTCTGCTTTCTATTGTTTTTATTGGGATTTTTGTGTCTGTATTCACAACAGCTATTCATCAGTAGACTCTTCTGTGATTCTGCCTTGATGCTTCCACAGACTCTCCATGAGTTGCCAGGATTCCAAGCCCTATTTAACTGCCTGACCTTGCCGTCTGCAGTAGGCACACATAGGTCTGGCCTGTGCCCACACTCCCAAGCTTCCCTCTGCTGTGCCCGGTGATTTCCATCTCAGCCAGTTTGTTATTGTGTGGGCTTATTAACATTGTTACTAACATCATCTCTTTCAGAAGCTGTGGGTGAAATAAAAGATCCAAGTCCCTTCCTGGCCCTCCAGCGTAGAGACAACCATCCTACAGAGATAACGTGTGAAAATTCGGGCAGCACCCCATGTGGCTTAAGGGTTCCTTTCTCAGCCCTGCCCTGGCTGCTGAAAGCCCATTAGGGCAGCAAGGACAGAGTACCCTACCCTTTTGGTTCATTTCTTTCCCGGTTCCCCCTTTGCCCTCACTTTCTTCTGTGCTCCAACATTGTGTCCACGCCTACTTTTGTTAGCGTGTCTATTCCGGTCTGAGCAGGAGCCCGGTCTGCCTTTGCTCCGTGTAGCCTACAGGTAGTGCTGTCCCCAGCCACCTGGGCCTTCTGCTTCTCTTCGAAGCTAAAGAAAATGACCTGGGTCCACAGACTTGTCTAGTGAGGAGGCACTCCCTTCCCTTCCCTTCCCTTCCCTTCCCTTCCCTTCCCTTCCCTTCCCTTCCCTTCCCTTCCCTTCCCTTCCCTCCCCTCCCCTCCCCTCCCCTCCCCTCCCCTCCCCTCCCCTCCCCTCCCTTCCTTTCCCTTCCCTTCTCTTCTGCTGGGCCCACCCCGCCCATGAAAACCAAGGGTTTGCTTGGTGAAGCTCCATGGGTGCTCTTCAGGTTCGCAAGTTCCCAGGGTTTACCAAAGGTCTGGGGCTAGCAGACTGTAGCCCCCTGCTCAGGCTGTGAAAATGAAGCAGGACAGAAGACAGCCATGCTCCTTAGCTTTTCTGTCCCCTTCTCCAGAGCACTTTCATTCAGGACTCAAGCAATCTCCAGTTCCTTGGGCCCACCCCTCTCTGAACAGGGTCCACCTTCCGGCCCCTTCAAGACCAGAGAACCCTGCGGATCTGGGCAGCAGCGTTGTCTCTGTTCCATGTCAGATCAGCATGAGTTTACATTTGTACAACCCGTGAAGTCCCTTGGCACGTGTGGTAAAGACCACTGTGCCAGCTGCGGTGCCTGCCTCCCTTCAGGTAGCTGCTGCGACTGTCCTTTTCATAGGCCTTTGCAGTCCTGTGAATCCATGCAGTCCTCCAATAGGGCCCTCCCCCTCCTCCCCCCTCTCCTCCCCCTCCACTCCCACCTCCCTGGCTTATGTATTTATGAGTGTGATGTATGTTTGTGCATGTGTGTGTTCAGGTGTAAGTGTATATGCTCCAGGAGGCCAGAGTGTAGCATGAAATTCTAATTGTTCTTAATAAAAACCCGCAGTCAGATATCAGAGAAGCAGAGCAGTCAGTCACTAGAGAGTTCTTACTTCTACCACTGCTCAGACCAAAGGGGTGATTGAATCCTCAGACTGAATGCTGTTGCTACGAAACCTCAGACTGCCCGCTTGGACTGAATCCTCAGACTGCATCTGAGCTCCTGTCTCTTTTCACCTTCTATTCCTCTCTCCACCCAGCCATATCACCTCCCTAGTGCTGGGATTAAAGTCATGTGGTCCCAAGTGCTGGGATCACCTTTGTGGCTGCTTCTCTGATCTTTCAGCTTTCACCCCTGACAGCTTACTCCGAGTCTTTATTATTAAGACCAATCGGAATGAGTGCTACACCAGAAGATGTCACATATCTGATCCACCACTCCCCACCTCATCCCTTTGAGACAGGCCTTCTCCCTGAACACAGAGCCAGACTGGCAGCCAGCAAGCCCCAGAGACCCTCCTGTCTCCGTCCCCCTAAAGCACTGGTGTTACAGGCACAGCTGGCTTTTTACCTGGGCCCCAGGATCCAAACTCAGATTCTCATGCTTGAACAGCAGATGTTCTTGCCTGCTGAGCTGTCTCCCCAGCCCCAAATGCTAATCTTCAACCAGACAGGACTCCTATTTCCTGAGGCCTTACCATGCTTGGTGTTGCTTGGGCACTTGACCTGCGTTCTTTCTCACCAGCCCCTGGGTTGTTTGTAGGATTTCCTGAGAAGCTTTCTTAGCAGCTTTGACTGTGTAACAGGCCACCCCGGAACTTGGTGACTTGAAACACAACTGTTTCTTTGGCTCTCATTTCTGTTCCATGGGTGGGAATGTGGGTGGGCACAGCAGATCTTGGCTGGGCTCACTCTTGTCCTGTGGTTGCCTGGAAGGAAGGTAGTCAGCCTTATAGGGGTTGGTCTGTTTCTTTGTATTCTAGCCCATTGTGCTCCATTCTCATTGGTGGGGTGGGGGGGCCTCAAGACCAGGATGATAAACTTGTGAGGCCTTTTGGGGCTTGGGCACACAATCAGCACATTGTCACTTCTGCCCCTCCCCATGGCCATCGCAAGCCCTCAGGTTGACACAGATCCACCAGGTAGGATGAGATGCCACTTTCCCATAGAAGCTAACAGGTCACACTGCAAAGGTGTGTTGAGAGGGCCCACATGGTTCATATTAGAGTCTAGCTGCCCTGCCTTTCCCTCTGGTCCTTTTAAAGAACCCATTGGGAGGCAGGATGATGACTCAGTGGGTAAAAATCTCTTAGCACACAATCCTGATGACCTGAATTCAGATCCCCAGAATGCACACAAAAGCTGGACTCAGTAGCATAGGTGTCTGCAAGCCCAGTACTCCTACAGGGAGATGGGAGGTGGAGTCGGGACAACCTCAGGAAATTCAAGGGCCAACCTCCTGGTATATGCCGGGTAAACGGCAATAGACTCACAGACAAGGTGGAAGTCACTGTTCAGTCGCTGTGAGGAGAACCATGGCCAAGGCAACTCTTAATGAAAGAAAGCATTTAATTGGGGCTGCTTTACAGCTTCAGAGGGTTAGCTGTTACCACCATGGCAGGAAGCATGGCAGCAGGCATGTTGTTGAAGAAGCAGTTGAAAGCTACATCCTGACCTGCAGGCAGAGAGAAACTCTGTGTCGGGTGTAGGCTTTTTTTTTTTTTTTTCGATTTTTCGAGACAGGGTTTCTCCGTAGGTTTTGGTGCCTGTCCTGGAACTAGCTCTTGTAGATCAGGCTGGCCTCGAACTTACAGGGATTCACCTGCCTCTGCCTCCTGAGTGCTGGGATTAAAGGCGTGCGCCACCACCACCCGCCCAGCTGGTATAGGCTTTTGAAACTTCAATAGCCACCCTTGTGACACACTTCCTCCAACAAGGTCACACCTTCTAATCCTTTTCAAATAGTGCCACTCCTTGGTGATTAAGCACTTAAATCTGTGAGCCTCTGGGGGTCATTTGTATTCAAACCATCCCAAGGGCAGACACTTAAGTTTGCTGATTGATCTTCCCACTTATGTGAACATACCTGTAGTCCCAAACAGATGCATGAGAACATGTACACACACACACACACACACACACACACACACACACACACACACACACACTGGGCAGTCTCCGTCCCAGAGGGTCATCAGGATTTCCTACTGAGACTCCTGACAGCATTGTTGGTAAGTACTAGATTGTCCTAGGGGTAAACTGAGTCAGATACCTTGCAGGCTACACATCAATCAGTGAACAGCAGGAAGCTGATTCTAGGCCTTCTGCCTAGGGAGGCCGGCCCAGCATCCTGGAAGGGAAGGAGGACCAGGCTGGAGATGAAGATGTAGAGCTAGGCCTTCATTCATTCTACCAACAAACACACAGTCGGTACCTGGTATGGGCGGCTGTGACTACAGGAGGGGATGGCAGACACGTGGTAAAAATGAGGAACAGCAAATGAGAGAATTTACAACCCGGAACACAGCTGGAATTCCTGTGGTGTATAGCGGTGGTCCTCCCATCCCTGTGATGTATAGTGGTGGTCCTCCCATCCCTGTGATGTATAGTGGTGATCCTCCCATCCCTGTGATGTATAGTGGTGGTCCTCCCATCCCTGTGGTATATAGCAGTGGTCCTCCCATCCCTGTGGTATATAGCGGTGGTCCTCCCAACCCTGTGGTGTATAGTGGTGGTCCTCCCATCCCTGTGATGTATATGTATAGTGGTGGTTCTCCCATCCCTGTAGTGTATAGCAGTGGTCCTCCCAACCCTGTGGTGTATAGTGGTGGTTCTCCCATCCCTGTGGTGTATATGTATAGTGGTGGTCCTCACATCCCTGGGCCCTCACCTCACCTTCTCCCCACAGCAGTCCTTCATCTTTCTTTCTCCATCTCCTTCTCCCAGAGTTTCTTTTTCTTCTGTTATTGGGGTTCCTCTGATCCCCACTGTCCTAGAAGCTCATTTTCTGCTTTGTAGGAAGGCCACTCACCCAGGCACTCCAGGGGTGCTCTCACCCTGGGAGCTCCAGTTCACAAAGCCCTGGGTAGATGCTGCAGGGCCAGGCTCTTAGACACAGACAATGTGTGGTCCTGGTGCCTGAGGGTTTTCATGGCACTTCTCAGAGCTGGGAACAACCTTGCCCCTCCTTGAAGACATGGAGGTTCATCAACACAGCAGCACCCTGGGATCTGGGACAAAATACAAGAGATTTTAGGCTGTGGACACACTGTTTCTGCACGTTGGATGTGAATGTCTGTGTGTACCCATATGTCCTTAGGTCTCTTCATACACCTGCCCTGCCAGCTGTGTGCAGTGCCCCACACACTGCATCTTCCAGCTGTGTGCAGTGCCCCACACACTGCATCTTCCAGCTGTGTGCAGAGCCCCACACACTGCATCTTCCAGATGTGTGCAGTGCCCCTCCCACACTGCATCTTCCAGCTGTGTGCAGAGCCCCTCCCACATCGCATCTTCTTTGACCAGGTTTTTCCGGAGGAGGAGGAAAAGGAAAGGCTGGTCTTTGAGTCACACTTAGGTCTCTAAAGCCTTCCACACTTGGGAAGGGAACCAGAAACATGTGCCACCCATCTCCTAGTGTAAGGTGGGGTAGAATTCTGCTGGAAAACACAAGGTAAGGCAGGGGACGAGGACGGGGAATTTCCTTTTTTTTTAAAAATTGAATTTATTGAGCCACACATTTTTCACTGCTCCCTTCCCTTCCTCTCCCCTCCCCTTCAACCCTCTCCCATGGTCTCCAGGCTTCCAATTTACTCAGGAGATCTTGTCTTTTCCTACTTCCCATGTAGATTAGATCTATGTATGTCTCTCTTAGGGTCCTCACTGTTGTTTAGGTTCTCTGGGATTGCGAATTGTAGGCTGGTTTTCTTTGCTTTATGTCTAAAAGTCATTTATGAGTGAGTACATATGATAATTGTCTTTCTCGGTCTGGGTTACCTCACTCAGTATGATGTTTTTCTAGCTCTATTCATTTGCCTGCAAATTTTAAGACATCATTATTTTTTCTGCCGTGTAGTACTCCATTGTGTAAATGTAACCTGACCGGAACAAAGTGCAAATGTGCACACATGCAGGCTCACATATACCTACTAAGAGAGGGCCTAGAATCCCCCTTGGCCTGGCTTCTCTCCCCCTTTTGCTCCTAATAGGCAATGTCAGATGTGCCCCAGAAATGGGTGACATCTGACCTTGAAATCTCTAAAAGCTGGGGCTGTGCTTGCCAAGAGAGCAGGGATGGAGTGGGGGTGCAGGTATGGGGGCATTGCACAAATCTGCCAGGGCCGGTGGTAGCTTTGGGGTGCAGAAGAGGCTGAGAAGTAGTACTCAGGCTGGCACTGGGGGAGCTGGGGAGCCAGGGCCTTGTGGAGTGGGACCATGTGCCTTACCGCCCTGCAGGCTCCAGGCCTGGAGGTGTGATGTCCCTTTGCTGGTTCCTCGGGGTTGCTCCCACATTACAGGGCAGAAGAAAGGCTCGTGCAGGCTAGCACAGCGGCACAATGGGGATCACCAACCCCAACTAGATCAGCATGGACACTCCCCAGCTCCCAGTTGAGGACTGAAAATGATGCATTCTTTCTGGTACCTAGAGTATGGGGGTGGGATCAGCCCCTTCTCTGTGGGCTGGAGTGTGGGGGTGGGGGTGACCCCTTCACTGTGGGCTGGAGTGTAGGGGTAGGGGTGGCCCCTTCACTGTGGGCTGGAGTGTGGGGGTGGGGGTGGCCCCTTCACTGTGGGCTGGAGTGTGGGGGTGGGGGTGGCCCCTTCCCTGTGGGCTGGAGTGTGGGGGTGGGGGTGGCCCCTTCCCTGTGGGCTGGAGTGTGGGGGTGGGGGTGGCCCCTTCCCTGTGGGCTGGAGTGTGGGGGTGGGGGTGGCCCCTTCACTGTGGGCTGGAGTGTGGGGGTAGGAACAGTTCCTTCCCTGTGGGCTGGAGTGTGGGGGTGGGGTCTTAGAGACAGCAAGAGGCTTTCATTGTCTTGGACTTGATGGTTGATTGGGGGCCTAAGTAGACAGAGTCCAAGAGATGCCCTCTGGTGACTCACAGAAACTGGGCATCTTTGGGCTAAGAGAGATCGTGACATCGGAAAATGGGCCTAGATACTCTGCTCACGGAAGCGCTGCTGCCCTCCTAAAATTACTTCAGCAGGGTACACTGTAGGGCACCAGGGATCCTCACTGGAGCCTGAGAGTGTCACTTGGAGTGGTGTGAGGGGCCCTGAAAAGCCGGACTCTGGGTTCAAATGCCAGCTCTGTTGCCCACCTTCCCCCTCCCCACATCTGTGTCATGGGCTACTGGAGTGTACGCTAGGCTAGCTAGTGAAGTGCACTCTAGGCTTGTTTGCGAGATCAGAGGGTGAGCCCTGGGGCCTCCGCTGCCTCCTCACACAAACCTGCAGGGCCAGGTGTCACCCTGGAATTATCTTTAGGGGCACAGGCCACCCATGACATTTCTGGGGTTTATGAGTCTGGTAGATTACTTCGTTAAGGAGAGACTTGTCCGGGCTGGGAATGTACAGGCTGCCTGCGCCCGTGGTGTGCTCAAGTGACCAAGAGCGATGTTTTATGGGGTCCGTAAAAGCTGCTGACCCTGCTCTGGAAGTAATGAGATGAGCAGGGCCCAGGGATTCCAATAACCTTCAGCTCCAGCTGAGCCCACGGAGCCCCTGACCTGGGAGTGAACAGAAAAGCAGGGCTGGCCAGTGGGGTGAGAGGGGTGGAGGAATGGACAGACTCCCCACACCCTAAGGGCAGGATGGCTGGACACTCAATACCAGTCACAACCAGGGAGGGTGGCGTGGAGGGCACACAGAGACAGATCAGCGGCCTTGCAGGATAAAACACTTCTAATCTTGGCCGCACATCCCCACCCCACAAAGTCACGACGTACATCTGGTGAGGTGAGCCGCAGTACCAAAGAAAATATGCTTCCTAGTGTTCGGTGTCCAACACTGGCACACCAGTGAAGTGTGGACAAACTGGCATCCCCAAGTCAGGACCCAGAACTTGGACTCCATGGTGTCACCTTCTGACTGGACCCTTAGCCCATGTGCCAGACTTGAGGGACATCAAGGGTGACTGCCCATTCATAAGGGTTGGAATGGTCAGCTACACCCTGGCCATGTATGGCTGCCTCTTCCCAGAGTGGACGTGTCTCCTGGGGAAGGGTTGGGGCATATGCCTTGGAGTTTGTGTCTCTTGGTATTGGGTTTGAAAATTTGGTCTTCTCAGCAAGGCTAGGCAGACCAAGAGAGGTGAAATTATTATTTGGTCCACCCAGCAATTCTCATCCATGTGTCTCTCCATGAAATGTGTCTGTTCACCCAGAAACCAGGTCACTCCTTCTGCAGACACCCTTTAGGCATGACTTACGGAAGGACTGGTTCTCATCTCACAGATGGAGAAACTGAGTCTGTGGTGGGGTGTTCAAACTCCCTAACCCAAGATGTCATTTAACGTCCAGCTGGAGAGGATTTAATCCCATGTGGTCCTGCAGCCCCTCCACCGCAGGTACCCCTGAAGTTTGAGCTAGAAGTATTTAAGAACATGGGGGGAAGAAGGCAGATTCCAGGATCCCCAGAGCTCTGCCTTGGCCATTCTTACAAGTACAGCTTGCCTGAGTTTCACGGTTCAAGGATTCAGGACTCTAGAGATACCCATAATCAGCTGTGCTCCCATCCGACCCCCAAGGCTGTGTTTAACCTGCTTTTGGCTCTCTTCTCTCCCTCCCGTCACCTTCTGAAACCTAGGCTACTGTGTCTTCTGGTCCAAAAATGGGGTATAGGTTGGAGAGAAGGGGGCTCTGGCCTTAATGCCAGCTGTGGCAGATGGCCGGGGGTCATCCCTTGCTATGTTCCTCTCTGTAGCATCAAGTTAATGGAAAGGCAGAGGGGACCCCTCCCTCCCTCAGATACACTGTCCCCCTTGTGTCCCCACAGCCTCCCTTCAAAGTCTTAATATCTTCGTGCTCATCACACTGACGACTTGCCAAGAAATGTAAAAGGGACTCCCTTCTGGGAAGTGGGGGACTGGCCCTCCGCTCTCCAGGTCTGCTTCATTCCACTGCAGAGCTCCCAGCAATCAACAGGGCACAGGGTTCTCCCAAGGAGACTTTTCTAGGAGCCCAGGCTCCCAGAAGGCCCTGGGGGCCAAGTGGGAACGTGGCATGGAGCTCTCTGTTCTTCGGGTGTGTCCACCACAACTCTTACAGGCTGTGTGAGCACTCAGGTCTTCCCTCTGGGGGAGTCTGTTAGGAACCTGGGAGACCTGGGCCTCCTCCTGAGGTCAGCAGCCTTTTCCTGGGGGGACTGGGGGGCTGGAGGGGAGGTAATGGGTGCTGCCAGTCTCAGGCTTTTCTCATGTGGATTGAACCTCTTTTTCTTTCCTCAGGGAGGGTTTTGCAGCACTCACGCACTTCTACCCATAAGATTTTCCTGGGATAGGACGCGGACAGCTTGAGGCACCTGGTGCAGTAAGCAGGACTGACAACATCCGTGTGGCCCAGAGCCCAGATTTTGGAACCAGGAGGTAAGTCTTCAAAACCGAGCTCAAACACTTCCTATCTGTGTGACCACGGGCAAGCAGCTCAACCTCTCTGTGCCTCGAAATGGAGATAATAGCCCCTCTAAAATCGAGACAACAGAGCCTACCCACGGGGTTTGATACAGGCTAAATCTACAAAGCCCTGGGGAGGGGGCTCAGCACCTCGCAGCTCCCCTCAGCTGACGTGCTAGGACTTCCCCCTCGTTGGTGAGACAGGTGTTTCTATCTGCCAGCTAAGGAAGTGTGATTCCCAGCACACTTGCCCCTCATACCTGAGATGCTCCAAAGACTCCTGGAGAGGAGGGTCTCTGATATAGTGTGGTAGTCAGGGCCAGGGCAGGATGGGCCACCTGGCTGTCCCCCCAAGGCCTGGTGAGCCTCGGCCTCACCCCAGGGCCAGCTGGACGAATGCTCCAATTAAAGGTAATTCCCCCTTTCCTACCTTGAAATTCCTATCGATTTCCTCCCTAAATAGAAATTCCCATCGATTCCTTGTCTGTCCAGATTACTATCCTCGGCTGTTGCCTGCAGAGCTGCGTATCTTCCCGCCTCTTTCAAGGCCCATAACTCTTTGCAAGGTGACCCTGCCACCACGTGCACGTCCCCAGCTGGGCTGAGAAGAGAGCCCTCCTCTGCCCCAGGAGGAAATAAAGACGTCAGGATGCTAGGGACAGATGTGGGGCGCCTGACTCTAAAACTCCATAGCTCCTTGCTCAGGAGGGGATGGAGGATGGCTGAGGGATATCCTTGGCTAGAAGCAGGCTCTCAGGGACAGGCAGGGTGGGGTCCAGCTATCCTGGAAGAGGCTCTGCTACTGAGTCTGGGCTGGTTCCCCCGAGCAACAAAGAGCCTCTCTGGGGTGGGGATTTACACCAGGTAAATTGGCAGGTGCTACAGATCTGCCCAAGCTGTTCAAAGAGCCTGCCGGGAGCACGGAGCAGTGCCCTCCCCACAACTGCCTCTCATCCTGTGACCACTACTCTGTCCCTTCCAGAAACAACAAATGGCTCATTATGGGATAGTTGGAGCCCCCCTTCCCCATGGCTCTGCCTCTGCCCATGTTCAGCTCAACACCTAGCCCCACCCCTACCCAGCATCAATGCTGATGGGCCCTGTCCATTTTCTTCCCTTCTCCTCTGCTCCCCTGACCTGGGAAATAAAGGTCAGGTCCCCATCCTGCGGAGCTTTGGAGCCAGCTGGCTGAGGATCTGGGTAAGCTCAGCAAGCCACTGTGCTTCTGGGGTCCTCAGTTCCCATCTGGACAGTGTGTCTGAACAGTACAAATTGTGTCAAAACTCACCTTTGAGCAGCTAGCAGAAGACCCAAGTTGTGGTACACAGGGGGACGGACACAAAGAGGTTAATGGCCAAATCACACAGCTGCTCAGTCTTGGCTGGGACTTGAAGCTGTCCCTGTCCCGCTGAGTTTTACTGGGGCTTTGAGGGTGACATAGACAGCTCTCTCCTCTCCGCTTTGTTGCTTTGAGTTGGGGTCTCTCACTGGCCCTGGAGTTGAGTTAGAGGCCAGAAAACCCCAGAGATTCCTTCTCCCTGCCCCCAAGATGCTGGGGTTACAAGTGAATTCAGTCACACTCAGCTTTGACTAGGGAGCTAAGGATTCGAACACAGGTCCTCAAGTTTGCCCAACAAGTGTTTTACCTGCTGAGCCATCTCCCCAGCCCAACACAACCCCACCTCTTTAAAGATTTTTGAGCTGGGTTTCTCTGTGTGTAGCCCTGACTGTCTTGAAATTTGCTCTGTAGACCAGGGTGTCATTGAACTCACAGAGATCCTCCTGCCTCTGCCTCCCGAGTGCTGGGATTAAAGTGTGCATGATACCACTCGGCCTGATACCCCCTTTTAAGACAAGGTCTCATACAGTTTAGGTTGATCTGGAATTCCTGATCTCCCTGCCTCTACTTCCCCAAAGGTCTCAATGCCGGTCTCCAGAGCTCACATTGGGGCCCACTGAGGATGTCCTTGGGTGCTCTGCTGTGACTTTTCACCCCCAAGAGACTACAGCAGCAGGGCAGCCACTGACTCATTGGCACGGTGAGTAGCTCTGACACTGGGCATTCCCTGGGTACTCTCTGGAGTCACCCTGGAGCTGCAACCTTACCCGTCCTGTACCCTCCCTCCCAGCACTCTGCCTGATCTACAGACATGTTTGTGCAGTGGAAAACCTGACTATTTCCTTATTATTCACCATGCTTGCTTCTCTCCTCCCATTGGTCCTGCTCCATACAGAGGGACGGTCCTGCCCCCACCACTCCATCAGCCACTTTCATATGGTGGGGGGCCTGCGGAGGATCTGGGTAGCCAAGTGCTGATTGGCTGGATTTGCTTACATTTATTTGGATATCCGCTTGCAGCAAGGCAGGTGTGCAGATTAGATGTTTGCCAACTTGTCACAGCTAGGATCTTCTGGGAGGAAGAACCCCATCTGAGAAAATGCCTCCATCACAGTGGTTTAAGGTCAAGTCTGTGAAATATCTTCTCACTTAACGATGCATGGGGGAAGGCCCTGCCCACTGCGGGTATTCTCATCCCTGTGCTGCTGGTCCGGGGTTCTGTAAGACAGCAGGCTGAGCAAGCCAAGGGGAGCAAGTCAGTAAGCAGCACCCCTCCAAGGCCTCTGTATCAGCTCCTGCCTGCAGCTTCAGGCCTTGAGTTTCTGCTCAGATGTCCTTTCATGGTAGATGGTTAAGTGTGAGATGAAATAAACCCTCTCCTCCCTGGGATGCTTTGGGCCATGGTGTTTATCACAGCAACAGAGCAAAAGAAGGACATGGTGGGGGTGGCAAAGGCTGGCACCTCTAGGGCCTGCTCTGTGGACTCTGTTTCATTGGTACGTGACATATAGACGGCCCATCTGGCAGAGCCAAAGGACACCCTCCCAAGCGGTTGCCATTCTTTCAAGAAACCTACCGAGCCCTCCCCTGACTCAGTGTACTTCCTTAACAAAAGGCACTTTGGGCTTCCTGATGGTTGACCCTGCAGCTTTCACAGGCCCTATGCCAGCAGGCAAGGCTGTGTCAGAAGACACACATTAACATCCCTGCCCTCAGGGGGTCTCATCTTAGCAGAGGAAGCAGACACTGAAACTCCTGAAGGGTTGATTCTGATGGCGGCAGTGACTGAGAAGAAAAGTTCCTGTGTGTGTGTGTGTGTGTGTGTGTGTGTGTGTGTGTGACTGGATCGTTTGAGGCGGGAGCTTCCGGGTAGGGAAGCCACAGCTGAACTGCCAGGGGTCTGACTGAGCATCCTCAGAGGAGGGAGAAGGAGGCCTGAAGATCCTGGGCAGGTGTGAGGGCGAGATCGAGGACACTGGCTGCCCTGTGAAGCGCTAAGCTTTGCTCTCAGGAATTGGGCCCCAACGGCTTCCTGAAGAAGAGGCCCAGTGTCCAGAAGAGGTCACTCTCAGTGTCCAGCTCTGTCTTCTCTGCTTCCTCAACTTCCTCCTCCTCCTGTCCCCTGGGGCCACCATCCTTGAGCAGGCAGGAGAACTGAGCCATCCTTCCCGAGGTCAGGGCGCCCTCCTCCCAGCTCCTGAACCTGGGCCTGGTGCTTTGGGAGCAAAGAGGCCCTGCTTATGGAGCACCCGAAAGGCCTGGGTCTGCGAACCCAGCAGCTGTTACACTCAGGCCCCAATAAAAAGACTCTAAGAGCCTAATTAACAGTTAGGTACATATAAAAGCATAATGAGAAAGACAATCTGTTTGCAAAAACGGAAAGAAAGAAAAAGAAAAAAATATAAAAAGGCCAAATTGGCAGAGGCTGGCCTGCTGCTGGGCGCATGGCACGGGCACAGCTCGAGTGGCCGGGAGGGCTGGCCTAATGGCCTCCTCGCATACCGATATTCCACCTCTGTATGTCTGAGCAATTTTCAACTTGGCAGGAAGGGAGCTGTGCGGAAATTTGCGTAAGCCTTGATAAATATTTTATGCAAATTAAAATTGAATTCTTTGCTTAGTTTAAGCAATTTCCCTGTAAGGAGTGTGTCGAGGAGGGAGATTACAACATTTGCCTGGTTTGTTTATAATTTAATTTTTTTTTTATGTTGCGGCTGGCAGAGGAGGAGATGGCAACACCTGTGAGTGTTTATAACGTCCCATCTCCTTCACAGCTGCTCCTATTCAAAACACCTCGCCGGCGTAATAATTTCATAAAATTTCATGATTTACCATCTGCTCGTGCCGGTTTGGGCTTCGGCAATAAGCTTGTGCGTGGCGCCCGGCCCAGAAAGGTACAATAACTGTATATTTTAACTTAATGGTTTTTTGGGGGGCATGCAAATTTCTGTGAGCAGATTGTGTTGAGGCCTGGGCTTGGAGCGGCCTCCCTGAGCCCCAGAAGCCCCCCGGAGCACCCCCCGGCTCAGTGAAGGTTGCCTGTGTCAAAATCGAGATATCAAACACCAAGTGCCGAAAGACAAGGTAGGAGGCACAAGGAGATTATTTTCCTTTTAGCATTTGATGTCTGTGCATTTGGGTAATTAAAATGATTACTACAACAATTAAAGCAAGTAATTAGAAACTAATTACACCAGCATTTTTTGTGATTACAGGAGCAGATGAAAATAGTGTTCAAAATTAAATTCATTGCATATTCATGGGAATGAAATTAAATACTGCTGGGTGGATGAGATAATCGGAGGAGAGGAGAGGAGAGGCATTCTGGGGATTCGGAGAACAGACTGCGGTTAATACTCCAAACAGACATTTGGTTAAATCAGTGATAATCTTTTAATGGCTTTAAAAGGGGCTAATATTTGGAAAGCAGTCAAAATTGCTGAGAGTTTGTGTTTTTCACTCACTCTGTGATAATACACACCAGCTGTAGCACAATGGAAAACATTTAATCATTAGCCACTCAAATGGAGGCGCAGGAGCCAGCGTCTCCCCGCCTCTCCTGGTGTCTCATGCACGACAATAAATTAAATTAAAGAATCTTAGCAGCTCTTTCTTCCCCCACCCCCTCCTCCCTCTGCTCTTTCCCCGGCTATTGACTGCTTCCCAGCCACTGCCTTGCCACGACCATTTAATGAGATCCCGTAGATTAAATAGATTTTCTGTTTAACTCCACACTGGTGAGATAGCATGTCAGCGATGGAATGGCTATTAACATTTAAATATTTCACAGAACAAAAAAAAAATCGGAATATGAATTTTTCATTGTTGCGACGCTCAATGGAGACCCTCCCTTCCTCCCTCCCTCCCTCCCTCCCTCCCTCTCTTTCTCCCCCTCCCTCTCTCTCTCACACAGCTCTCTCTCTTTCTCTCTCTCTTTCTCTGCTAGACCTAATGAAACTAAAGTAATTAGAAAGATACAAGAAGAGGGCTTTCACCAGAGTGCAATTAAATTGAGCGGGGAGCCGTTATTTATATAGGCTGGTCACTGCGTAGCCATGGCTATTTTCTCAGCCTGCTTGAGTCATAGATTATTACAAGAGATTAATAATGTAAATTTCACTGACTCGGCTGCTCTCCGAGCCTTGGCCTTCAGAAATTGATGGGCATGCCATCCATCACCTTCTCTGGTCCAGGCCTGTCCCTCTGCAGGGCTCACTAGCCCCTGCACCCCACCTTGAAGCTCACCTGCTCCCTCTCCTGTTCTGGCCTTGCCCCCCACCCTCCGGTCCCCACCCTGGTTTTTTGTTTTGTTTTGTGTCTGTTTCTCTGTAGGTTTTTTCTTGTGTTTATTTCTGTGTTAGCCCTGTTTAATTTCTGGCTGATTTTTTTAGAAAGGTTCCCCTCAACACCGGTGTCCCCTGGAAGTCTGAGAAGGGGCTGTATTGCCTGACAGTGGGTGGGTTAAAGGCACAGTTTGCCCACTGTCTCCCTCCCCTCCCCCACTCTCCTTCTGGAGCCTCTTTCTGTACGTCTGTCTGTCTGTCTGTCCATCCACGCATCCAGTCTCTCCACTTCTCTTGGCGCACCTCTGTTCCCCATTGCCTTTCCAGCTAGAGGAGGGAAGAGCTGAGACAGGGTCCTCTGTGGTTTCCTAGTGGTGTGACCTTGGCTTGGAGACATCTGGCCCTCACCCACTAAGGAGGATTAATAAATCAGAGATTACAAAATCTACGGGGCATGGCAGGACTGGATGTGGTGCGGAGGGCTAGGTTCGCAGAAGGGACACACTGAGGAAGAAGTGTGCCCTCCCTCACCCCTTCCCACTGGGCTCACACTGTGTCCCTCCCACCAGAGTTCTCCGAGCATCTTGTCAGCTGGTTGTATTGTGAGGAGGGGTGGCAGCCAGAGCCTGGAGTGAGTAGGAGCGAGGTCAGGGAGGAGGAGGAACCCAAGGAAGGGCTCTGGTGTTCTTACTCCTACCTGCTCAGTCTGGGAGTGACCTCACTTGCATGCCTGGGGAAACTGCTCAAAATGTGCCCAGACAGGGCATTCGGCAGAGCCAGGAGGGCTGGCTTTCAAAACAATTAGCACCAGCGTCTGCCTGAGCACCCATGCTGGTTTTGTATAATTAAAACAAGGCTCCAGAATCCCACTGGACACTCTTTAAAAACGGCTCATTTTCAGCATTATTTACAACGATGGATGGTGCGGGGGAGGCTCCTGGACCCCTCCAGCTGCCCTCCAGGAGAGGCCTGGAGCCTCCAATACTGCCTCCTGGCCTCTGCTATCTTTCTAGTGGTGGACCCAGTACCCAGGGTGGACCTGAGGGCACTTGTGCAGGGTCTCGGCTTCCCGTGCCCCTTCCTTACCTTCTGGAGTGGCTCTTGCTGGCTCAGTGCGGGTGATATAGAGGTGGACTTTGGTGGAGGTGGGAATGGGTTGGGGGATCATGTGTCTAGGGGCGAGAACTAAAATTTTAGAGATTTATTTATTTTGTTTCATGTGTATGAGTGTTTTGCCTGTTGTATGTCTGTGTACCATGTGCGTGGCTGGTGCTTGCAAAGGTCAGAAGAGGGCATTGGATCTCCTGGAGCTGGACAGTGTGAGTCACCATGTGGACAAGTCCTCTGCCAGAGCAGTAAGTGCTCTTAGCTGCTGAGCCATTTCAGAGGAGAGTGAAATTATTGCTTTTTTATTCATTTAAGGACATGAGTCCTGATGATTGAACTCAGGTCATGAGGCCAATGGCAAGTGCTGCCTGAATGGCTAGCCATCTTGCTGGCCCTGGAACTTTTAAGTAAAGCCTACCTGGGAACCATAGAAAAGGTGACAGCAGGTCTCAAAGAAAGCAGTACACTGGAAATAGTAACCATGAGGGAGCCATGGCATTCAAACCTCGGCTGTGGACAGCGGAAGAGGACAAGGCCGGTGGGTAGGGATGTCTAGTCTGCCCTGTGTCATCCTAGCTCATGTGCCCACACAACCCCAGCAGGAAGGGGTATGTCAGCTGTGCATGTTGGAGAACACACATGTGAGGGCTATCTGGGCATGGATACAGACACACATACACCTGGGCTACGCTTGAACACATACAACGAGTGAGCAAGTCACACACCCAATTATGAGGTCGTGCACAGTTAGACATGAAAACACAAACTTCCACGTGCATGGGTGTGTACATGTGTGCTTCCACGTGCAGGCACAAGACGGGCATTGCAGACGCTACTGCCTGGTGAAGCAATGTGGGACACACTCCCCACTGTGGTCTCTGGAAAACCCTGGCTCTCTGGGGCAGATTTTGGGGACAGTAGATCTGCCGTGTGTGCCTTTCAAGACACTTAGTCAAGCCATAGCATCATTTTCTGGGCCTGCCCAGACAAAGCCTCCCCAGCCTCATCTACTTTAGTACACAGGGGCAGTGGTGGCTGCTGGGGACAGCCAGGTAGAAACTGCAGGCAGCTGTACCAGGCACCATGTAGGACTCTGGGTCACAGCTATACTGAGAACCTCAGGAGGAGCTATTGCGCATGACGAGCAAGGTGGACTTGTGAAGTACCAAGGGGGCCACAGCATGACCTAGGCCTCCTCCATCCCAGGAGGCTGACAGTATGCTGAGAACAGCCAGGAGAAGAGGACATCATGGCAGCAAGAGACGTGGGAGCTTCTAAGGTTGGATGTGGGCCGTCCTGCACTCAGAGCAACCCCTGCACTTGCGGAACTGACAGAGGCCAGGGTATTTCCACTCACACTCACATCATAGATACAGGGTATTTTCCCCAATCTGTGATGTCATCCGTGGCCGTAAAACCATTCTGGCAAGCTAGGGGACTTGACCTGAGAAGTGATGCTCATTACGCTGTGTGGTTCCCTAGGCTTGATGGGAAGCTGTCCCGGGCGGCCATTTATCCCAGAATGATGAAAGACCCATGAGGCTACCTTGAGCCGGACCTCAGCCCAAAGCAAAGCTTTGCCTAGGCCAGCAAATCACAGGCAGCTTGCAGCCCTGTGTGTGCAACAGTCCGTTTACTGTCAGTCACCGAGTAGCTTCAGGGTGGTTTGTTACACAGCTGTACCATATAGGCTGTAGCTGATGGATATAATTTATCATGAAGAGTCGCAAAGTTGAGGTTTAAAACTGAAGTCGTTCTGGACAGTCTGTGAACAGAACTATGTGATTGAGGTATCCAGTGTAGCACGTTAGAAAGCATGGTCTGGCAGGGAGCCAGGTCCTTTACCAACATAAGTGCAATTGGTATGACCATCGTAGTCAGCCCTAAAGGGCAAAGAAAAGTCCAACACCCATGGGTGACCGAGAAATGAAGAACCAGTAGAGGGTGTTTCTGGGCACAGGCATCTCCGCCCGCCTGGATGCTGCAGCCTACAGCCCCGAGATGTGACAGCAGGGTCCCACTAACCTCTCCACAGTGCAGCTGCTGTGAGCCATTTCACCCCCTCGGGCATCCTCGCTCTGGGTTCACGGTCAAGCCCCAGCCTCCCATGCTCATTCGAAAGGGGAAAGGAAGCTGATGGAAGCTCTGTTGTAGATGCCAGTCGGGGAGGTTAACCGCCAGCCCCCAGACACAATACAGCTGTATGAGATGAGCCATCTTTAGTACCCTCTTTCCTGCTGTTTCCTCCCCCACTCAATCCATACCATTCTTTCCACAGTGAGAATGACTTACACTTTATAGACAGGATGAGGACAAAGTGAGAAAGGAAACATCCCCTGGACTCTGTGGCTACCAGGCACCAAGAATACATGACTCATTTAATCCTCACCAAACTTCCTCTGTGAGAACAGTTAACCCCATTTTCCAGATTAGGAAACTGAGGCTTAGAGAGAAAACCCAGGTTTGCCCGGCTCTGAAATCTGATTCCTCCCAAGTCCTTCTCCCTTCTGGGACCTCCAGACCCTGTGCCCCAAGGCAAGACTCTCCACCACCCTTAATTGTAATTCAACTACTTGTGATATTTTGGTACCAATTAATATTGATTTTGCAATTGGTTTACGGAGATGTTGTTTTATTACTAATATATTTAATGCGCAAATCAATGAGAACACTTGCCTGGCCCTCTCCCTGGAAGGTAATAAAATCAGATATCTCAGGGGTGAAACACTACCCGCTTCGTGAAAGGCAAAGCAGATGTTTAATGTAATAGTTAAAGACTCGCTGGGTGGGCGATGAGGCTGCCGCTTCCCCAGCCCACTTTCCTTGCTGCCAGCCAGTGGAGGCTTCAGGCTTCACTCCGAGTCCTGGGTACAAGTACAGGGCAGGGGCCAGGACCTGGGGACAGAGCACAGGGACAAGGTACACTTGGGAGCTGGGCCCCGCTGCTCACCTGCTGCTGCCTTCCCCCCCTTATCTTCGTGGCTCTTCGTCCTCCTCCCTTCCTCTCCTCCGTTTATTCATTATTCCTCATCTAATTTTTACATTATTTATTTCATTCACCTGTTCCTTCATTGACTCAACCCTGATATGTTTCTCGACTCATTTGTTCTTCTGTTGCTAATGTTGGTGTTTTCTGTGGGGTTCTTTTGAGACAAAGTTTTGCTTTGTATCTAACACTGGTCTCACACCCATAATCCTCCTGCTTCTGCCTCCTGAATGCTGAGATTACTGGTTTGGACCTTTAATCATTGGCTCATTCAATGTGTTCTTTTGTCTGTTCGCTCCATCCATCCATCATATCCATCCATCCATCCATCCATCCATCCATCCATCCATCCATCCATTTACCCAATCATTTAGTCTAACATTCATCCATCTGTTCCATCCGTCCACCTATCCACCCACCCACCCACCGACCCATCCACCCATCCACCCATCCACCCATCCACCCATCCACCCATCCACCCACCCACCGACCCATCCACCCATCCACCCATCCACCCATCCACCCACCCACCGACCCATCCACCCATCCACCCATCCACCGACCCATCCACCCATCCACCCATCCACCGACCCATCCACCCATCCACCCACCCACCGACCCACCGACCCATCCACCCACCCACCGACCCATCCACCCATCCACCCATCCACCCATCCACCCATCCACCGACCCATCCACCCATCATCCATCCATCCACCCATTCCTCCACCCACCTACTAGGTCCTTGTCTGGCTGGGTGCTGAGGTTGGAGTTGGTGCTCTGGACCAGCACATGGTCCCAGCTGCCTCCTGAGGTCCCTATTACATAAGGGAGAAAGTACTCTTTGTTCCCCTGGGAATTTGCCCCCTTCTGTTGATCTTCAAGGCCAGAGTAGAGGAACCTCTGAGGTGTGGCATGGTCCCCTGGGGTTTTCCAGAGTCCTTTCTTTTCTGAACCCTGGGACTGAGGCATCCAGGCCCATCTGGGATCAACTAGGGGCTCTGCAGGCTCAGTTAGCAGTGGTCCCTTGAGACCTCTAGCCTCTACATACTGCTGCACCAACCTGAGCATCCCAAAATCTGGTTGTGGGCTCCACCTCACTCCCGTCCTGGACTGGGGTCTCAGCACATGCTCAAAGTAAAGAGAAGCCCAACTCCTGGCAGAGTTCTGTCTCCATAGGGAATGAAGGCGTGAAGAGTGAGAGTTTGGTTCAAGGTCACATGGCTCGTGGGTGTTAGTTAGACCTGGAGTTAGACCCCCAGGTCTGACCAGTCCCAAACCTATCCTTTCTCATCACTGAGGCAGAGGCTTTGGAGTACAGACCTCAGAGCTAAGTGATGGAATTTACATTCTCATGCCCCTCAGAACAACTGTGGGCGCCTCCGGCAAGGCACGTAAACCATCCTCTATCTTGTTACTTTGTCTGTCAGTGTGTCTGTGGATAGCTACAGTCAACTCTAGTTCCTGCCGTCCCCAGCCTGGAGTAAGGGGGTTGGGCCTGCCACCATGGTCTGCAATGAGTTCTCCTTCTGGGGGCTCTGGCTGGGAGTTCTAATGGTGTAGGACACTGGATCAAACTGGGGTCAAGAGAGTTGGATCAAGCGCAGACTCTCCGAGACAGTCTCTCCCCTCCTGGGCCCCTCCAAGGCTCTGTCAAGGAGCAGATAAAGGGGTGTCCTGGAGCCTAGCGCCCCGTGTGATTTATATAGGAGCTCATAATGGCGCCGACTGGCAGTAAATAATCAGATATGAAATTTTATCATTTAATTAACCAAAAAATAAATGATCAAAGGCCCCGGGAAGAAGGAAGCCTGACCAGCCCCACGTTAGCTGCCACTGTGGGCACAGAGTGGATCGTTACTGGATCTGTTCTCATTCACCCCATAGGGGTGACCCTCATTGTCCCTGCGTCATAGATAGGCAAGCTGAGGTCTGGGGAGGGCAAGATGGCCTGGGGTTCCTCAGGAGCCACTCAGCAGCCTGGGGTAGGATCCTGTGGACCCCAAATCCAAGACTCAGTCCTTCTGTTATGCCTGATTCCATCTTCCTGCTCAGGATCAGCTCTCGCATCCTCCCCATGAATGTCTCTTGGACTGCTATGGTCGTGAAGCCGCTTGGAGGGACCCTCAGATGAGGGTTGTTTGGGGGCAGTGAATGGCACATGGGACCCCTCCTTTCTCCCCCTCAGTGATGGGACCTTTGTATTCAGAGAAAACATGTCTGCACCTCACCTTATCCCTCTGGAGAAACACTAGGTTCTCGGGTCTGTGAGTCCTTGAGGGTGTTTAGCCCCAGGAAACAGGGCTGAAGAGCCCCGCAAAGCATGGCTTCTTCCCTTCGCTTTCTTATTTTCCCGGACTTAACCACCCTGGCTGACCTGTTATTCTGTAAAATGGGTACAAGAACAAGGCAAGGGGAGGAGAGCTGGGGAAACCTGTACCAGAATCCTTTGCTATGTTTTCTTTTTTTCCTAATTCTTTTGGGGGGTGGGTTTTGGCTAATTTCACTGCTTGGTGTATTTTATTTGCAAGTTTTAATTATAGGAAATAATTTTGGGTGTCTTCTTTTTTGTCTTTGCAGTGCTGGAAATGGAACCCAGAGAGAGACTCATATAAAATCTACACTGTATGCTAGGCAAGTGCTCCCTCACCGAGTCTCCTCTCAGCCCCAAAGGGTCTTGTTCTTGGTTTAAGAGATGATGTGTTCCCAACCAGACTGGTCTACATGGGCGGGGGCCCTGTCAGAGAGGGTCGGGGAGAGCATGCGTTCCGTCCAGGCACGCTCTGATGAGTGTGTCCTTGGCAAACACACACTGAGGTGGTGTCCAGGACTTTAGGGAGAAGATGAGCTCAGAGGAGGGGCTCTGAACCCCCCTGCCCTGGGCCGGAGAAGGGCAGGACTGTCCACTGGGGCCTGGGTCTGGGACACCGCGCAGGGAGTGGAAACACACCCAGAGTCACACGGGAGTGACACAGAAACTCTGCAGCCGTTGTCCTTCATGACCTTGGAAGGTTCCCTCCCCTCCCTGAAGTCTGGCTGTGAGGTCTTCTCAGGGCCATGGGGAAGGGAGCTGCGTGAGACTGTGCATGTTCAGAGGTACCCATGAAGAGACCCCAAAATGTGAGCTCTTATCATGGTGACCAATGACATAGCTGACCATTAAGCCTTACACAAATTCCTTTGTTGTAAAATTCAGACAACATCTATTTCAAGTTTCCGCGACAGTCCCTGACACACGTTGGTACAGGTTATTTCTGTTCCATGAAATGTGTATGTATCGATGTATATATCCTGCCCCCCCCCCAAAAAAAAAACCAGAATCCAGAAGGGAAAATACTAACATGTCTGCAGCGATCTCGTTCCAGGGGGATAAGATTGGGAGATGGTTCTTCTTCTCTGGGATTCTCTGTAGCTTTACTTTTTTGTATCTTTAGTGGGAGGAGGTATCAGTTCTGCAAGAGGCAGCAGAGGTGTTAGAAAGGGATGCTAGAAACAATAGGAGCCGCAGTGCATGGTGACCTCTCCTGCCACTTCCGATGGAATGCTTTGTTTCTCAGGGTGAGAGCGCAATCCAGAGAGATGGAGTCACACTGGAGCCCCAGACAGGGGTTTGGGGGTGGGAGGTTCCACTTGGGCATATCTGAGGGGTGCCTACAGCTGGGCTGTGGCCCCAGGTTCCTCCTGATACTTCCTTAAAGAGGGGGACTCCCAAGAAGCCACCAGGTCTTGGGGTCCCCAGGCTTCAGAGATGCTCCAGTTTCTTCACCCCCACCCCAGCGCCTGGCCCATATGCCTTTCGCTGCCACTCCTGGCCCGTTGGCTTAGGGAACATGGAGACAATAGAAGCCGCATGTAACCACTGTTTACAGAAAAAAACGGTACAAGATTTATTTATTGGAAAGTGACTGAGGAATATGAATTCTACACTCCATTTAAAATGCTTTTTATTTCTCTCAGCCTTGGGGCTCAGAGTACATCTAATTTCACCCACAGCTATAATTCTCTACCAAACAGTTCCTGCTGTTCCTCTGGGGTCCCCAGGAACTGAGTTAGTTTATGTGTGCTACTGACGAGGCTCAGACAGGGGCAGCAGTGACTACGTGCCAGCGTGTGGGGGGGGGAGCCTCCTGCCCCCACTGCCCCTGCACAGATATTATGCACATGTGTGCACAGTGGGTGGGTCAGCACCCCAACCGAAGCCTTTGGGGTACCCATGGTGCCAGGCCATGGAGCCTTGCAATGGTTTGGACTCAGCAGGCGAGTGAACCATATCTCACACCGGACGTGTTGATTGCTGGAACCTCGGCGCTAACAAACAATTAGTTTGTTAGTGTATTTATCCTGCAAACATTGGAGTCCGTGATTACAGATCCAATAGTGGAATTGTGGCGGTGTTTAGAGATAAATCTGTGCTCTGAGTCTGAAGGTGTCAACAATGGGTGGGGGTGGGAGACCCCTACAGGGAATGGCAGCCATCTTAGTGGCTTTGCCTGCCTGTCCCTCCATCTTTTTTTTTTCAGCTGCCTGTTGACCTGTCTGTTGGTCTGCTTGCCTGTCTAGAAGCATCTCTCTGTCTGTTTGACTTCTTGTGAACTCAGCTCTGCATTATATCTCATGCTGTGGAGTCACAGAAAATACCAGAAGAAGCTGAGTGCCCAAATCACTCGGGTGTTTCTTGGAGAGACGCTCATCCTTGACTGGCACCGGAGGAGGATGGATGGAGCGAATGAAAGGAACTAATTCTGTCCCATGATCACTGAGGCTTCCGTGACAGGTGTGTCAGCACATCTCTCCTACACCACTTCCCAAGAATGAGGTAAAGCGAGCCACATCTACCCTCAAAGACATGAAAAATGAGACTCGGGGTTCACGGACACACCTGAGGTCACAGGATCCTAAGTGGTGCTATTACCATCTCAGGGTGAGTCTGTGCAGCTCTCAGGCCCTGAACTCACTGCTGTCCCTGGTGCTTACAGGGCCTCAGGGTGCTGAGTTAGGCTGGTAGCTGGCCCTCTGGTGGCTCGGGGCCTGTAGACATGTTTACCTGAGTGGCAGCCTGGGCTCTCACTCTTGGGCTTTCGTGAGGTTCCTTAGGTTGTCGAAGGAGGACTCCAGGACTCTGACCAGTGTTCACCCTCCTATCAACCAGTCTTTTCCTCCTCCTCCTCCTCTTCCTCCTCCTCCTCCCTCTTTTGTAAAGATGTGACTTATGTGCCATTAAATCACCACCTTTATGGGCGCAGTGCGGTGTTTCTTAGTACATCAACCAGACATGCACCCAGCACCATGGTCTACACCGACTTGTTCCTCTAAGCCGACCCCCAGAAGTGGCCCAGACTTGCTTTACTGGGTGTATCATTTGACTGCAGTCACACCACACATGGCCTTTGTGTCTGAGTGTTTACATTATTTTAGTGCTTTCCAGCTTTGTCAACATTGGCCGTGTTGATGGCCCTTTCTTCTGTGTCCCTTTCTCCCTCCGCTGCGCAAGCCCCTGCACAGACAGGCACGCTTTGGTCACCTGCTCCGCGGTCCATGGACCCTGTGCTGTTTCCGCCTTTGGCTACGTTGACCCTTGCCGCTCTGCATTCCTAGAGGAGCCCAAGATGAGGTATCACACACCCATTTTATCATTGGAAATACCAAGGCTTAATGGGATTAGGACATTGGCAAGTGGGGAGATTTAGATTTGAGCTCCAGAATCCCCGTGATTTCATCCCCCCAAATCCTGGCTCTACTTGTCCCGGTAAAGTTTATGGGACAAAAGAAGGCAGAAAGAGGAGAGGCGTGGGCTCCTGAGGTATTCTAGAAGTTCTAGATCTGTTTGTCCTGTCAGCTACTTGACTGCCTTCAAGAGGGTGGGGGCTGGGAATGGTTGTTACTGAGTCCGATCTCTCTGGTGGTCCAGGGATGTTGGATATGAGAGATGGAGGCCTCTGATGTACGGGTGGGCAATCTGAGGACCAGGAGGATAAATGACAGGCCCAAGTCAGAGAACTGGGACTTGAATTCAGGTCTGTTTACATGCGAAGCTCATGTATGTGTGTGTGTGTGTGTGTGTGTGAGAGAGAGAGAGAGAGAGAGAGACAGAGACAGAGACAGAGAGACACACACACACACACACACACAGAGAGAAAGAGAAAGAGAGAGAGAGAGAGAGAGAGAGAGGTGTATCTGTGTGTTTGTGTGTCTGTGTGTGGTATTCATCTGGTGTGGGTGTCTGTGTGTCTCTATGTGTGTATGAGTGTGTATACATGCACGTACCAGGTAGCTGTGGAAGGTATGGCAGAGAGGGAGTGCTGTATGCACAGCTGGCTAAGGTCTTTTAAGCTGAGCTGTTAGCACGGGAGGAGGCGGCACCAGCTGACCATTTTTGTTCAGTCCTGTTCCTAACACCACAGAAAACCAAGCCCAGCAGTCCAAGCCTGTAATCACAGACACAGAGAAATGGAGGCAGGAAGATCAGAAGATTGGTGTCATCCACAGCAACACAGGAAGTTAAACGCCAGTCTGGGCTACATGAGACCTTCTCTCAATAAAAGGGGAAAGTATCATGGGGACTTTGATGGTATGATGTCTACTGAGTGCCCAACAAGGTCGGTGGATTTTTGTTTGTTTGTTTGGCAGTTTAATCACAGTTGCACTATAGACTACAGCAGTGCAGGCGGTCTCTGCCTCTGGAGAGGAAAGAGCTCTGTCTTCGTCTCTGGGAAGCTCCAGTGGAATCCTGGGCCTGGTCTGAGGGTGATCAAGGAGCAAACAACTCAGAAGCTTGCGTGAAATCCAACTCTGCCCTGTGCTCAGGCCACTCAGTTTGTCACTAGCTTCTGACACACTTGTGCCCTAGGATGCAAGCAATGGTTGTCGTCACTACCCCGAATCTCTGTGGTTCCCAACCATGTGCCAATCCCCACCCTAAGCTCTCCATAATCATACACTCATTTAATCCTTATATCACCATCTGAGATGGGTTAGATTTTATTATTCCATTTTACAGCTGAGGATATTGCAACCTAGGGAGATTAATAATGTGTACAAAGGCTCACAGTGAATAAGTTAAAGGACTTGGATTTGGATAAAAGCAGTCTGTATCTCTAACTCACACCTTTGGTGAGCACTGGATTTTACTGCCTCGGCATGGATGTGCTGTCTGGAGCTGGGACAACTGATGAGCAGAGTCTTGTGGGGTTCATCATGGGACAGACTCAGCTGACAGGACCCAGAAGGAACCCCGGTCCCTTTCCTCCTCAGTCATCTTTGACAAAGCATTGTCTGGTGTAAATTGTCTGTTTAGTTGTATTTCTTTTCTGTCAATCTTTGGGATTCCTGAGGGCAAGAACCTTGCTTGGCTAACCTTGCATGCTTCACTTCTAGCATAATACTGGGCTTGTAGTAGGGAGCACATCAACGGCAGCTTGTTACTGGTGTTCTGACTGTAGCACGCCTGGACACCTGTTCTCTTGTTACTGGTGTTCTGGTTGTAGCACACCTGAGTTCCTGTTCTCTTGTTACTGGTGTTCTGACTGTGGCACACCTGGATGCCTGTTCTCTTGTTACTGGTGTTCTGACTGTGGCACGCCTGGATGCCTGTTCTCTTGTTACTGGTGTTCTGACTGTGGCACGCCTGGATGCCTGTTCTCTTGTTACTGGTGTTCTGATTGTAGCATGCCTGGACGCCTGTTCTCTTCCTTCTTCCTGGGCCTAGGAAAAATGGATCATGAACTACAGTGTGTATTCAGGTCTCAACTCTGGGGTGATTTAAAAATCTTTTATCTTTCCTACTGTTCCTGAGTTGCCTCCCCCATTAACCTGCCCCCACCTTGGAAACTATCTGAAAATTTCCCCTGCAGATGCCAAGGGGGAGTAGCTCCCAGGAGTGACGCTCAGTAGCTCCCAGGAGTGACTCAGAGGAGCACAATGAACAGGCAAGGCAGCCCTGTCTATGGAGGCTGGCAGGGCTTCTGCATGGCTATTTTAGTCACTGTGCTATCTCTGTGAAGAGACACCACAACCAAGGCAATTCTTGCAGAAGAAAGCATTTAACTGGGGCTTGCTTACAGTTTCAGAGTCTGGTCCATTATCAGCACGGCAGGGAGCACAGTGGCTGTCAGGCGAGTGTAGTGTGCTGAAGCTGCTGAGAACTACATTCTGATCCATGGGGAGAGGAGGACAGACAGAGCTGGGTGTGGACTTCGGAACCTCCAAGCCCATCCCCAGTGACACACTTTCTCCAACAAGGCCACACCTCCTAATACGTCTCAAATAGTGCCTCTCCCTGGTGACTAAGCATTGACATATATGAGCCAATGGGGACCATTTTTACCCGGACTGCCACACTGGCCAGTGCTTGCTGTTCCACACTGAAGGTAACTGGATCTCAGTACCTTCAACCTCCCATATAAGGAAGTTTGAGATGGCCACATTCTGTCGAGGGACAAGTGGGGTTTGTGTCAAGCTCCATCGGAGATGTGGGGAGGAAAGTCTTGGTAATGGTAACAGATAGGGGGTGTAGTGTCTGAAGAAACAGCTTTGAAACTGAACCTTCTAGCTAGGGGTCAGAGCTGTGAAGAGGCCAGGATGAGGGTTTTGGGGTCACACATGTGTTCCTCCATGCATTCATTGAAAGCATCTTCATTAGGAGTTGGCACCAGAGACAATGGTCTCATGTATCTCTGAGACAGTCTCCGAAATTTTAGTTTGGGTGTGAAGCATATCCTCTTCCTTCACTGCTTGCAGTGTAAATGTGAGAGACGCTCTGACCCCAGGGTTTTCACAGTGGTTCTAACAACAGCACTTGCCGTGAGAGACTCTCTGACTCCAGGGTTTTCACAGTGGTTCTAACAACAGCACTTACCTCAGTGGAGTTGATGGAGAAATAACAGGGCCGTCTCTTAGCCTACTGGGAGATCCAATCTGGAATGAGTTCCATGGTTGTACAACTCAGAAGACAGCTGGTGATGCCCTCTGCTCCACCCCACTCAGCCCCAGAAATCTGGTCTTTAGAGAAATATCCCGTTGAACCTCCTTGCTGGAGTATGAAATAGGCAGAGGCGAGTTGGGGGCAGGGAGAAGGGAAGAAAAGGCACTCCAGGAGTGAGAAGCAGAGGCTCTAGGCAGCACCACGGACAGGGGCAGACCGCTGTCCGTAGTACTGATCTCCTTTCGGCAACCCTCTGTGGAGAAAAACAAGGAGTGTTAGAAATTGAACGGGCGCGAAGCATGCGTGAGTGCATGTGTATGTGTATGTGTGTGAGGTCATGTGCATGTGCACAGTACATGAGTGAGTGTGTGAATGTGTGCATGTACATACATGTGCATGTGTGTACATGTATCAGTGTGTGCACATTGGTGTGCATCCATGAATGTGTGTGTGTGCATGCGTGTTTGTGTGAATTCAGGAAAGGGTGTACAAGAATGCATATGAGTGTGAATGCACATGCATGAGTGTCTCTGTGTGTAGACCCATATAAGACAATAATTGGCCACAGTAAGGTCATCTGTCTGTCAGCTTCCTAAATCCTACAGTATCAATATCTCAAAGCCAGGCAAGATAAGAGTCTTGAGGAAGATTGGCATCTTTGGGTGATGTCCTTAGCTTCCCATAATCCTCTTCCATTCTAAGAGGACCTGAGAAAATCCAGCTTTTATTCTTTCTAGAAGAAATTGGAAGGGTGTGATAGCAGTAGCTAACCTTCTGAGTTCTTCCTGTTAATCCACGTGAGCATCTCAGGGTGGTGTGTGGGGGGACTTGTGGATGGAGCTGGGGTTGGGCTTGGGCAGTCAGACTCTGGAGCCTTCTTCTCAGGCAGTGTGTGGAAGGCCCTCCCAGCACTATATGGAAAGATTGGTATGTCAAGTATTCCTCAGCCAGAGTTCCCCAGGCGTATTTAAATCAGGAGAATGTCACACCTGGCCATAGCCAGTTGTGGTGGGCACTCTTGTTATCCAACCAGAGGAAGCCATAGGGCCAGTAAGATGGAAGCTGGTGTGACAGTGGGGTGTTCTCCATCTGCCCAGAGGATGTGGTCTCCAGTCTTGTAATGTGAGTCTAGTTCATAGACACCTGCAGTGTTAGACTGTAGCTTCACTGTGTCCCTCTTTACAGAAGCATCATCATGGGCAAGGCTGGGTGACTTGTTTTAAGTGACTGGTGATAAACTGGTGTGTGTGTGTGTGTGTGTGTGTGTGTGTGTGTGCCCACATCAAGACCACAGTGGCTTCTGTGGCTGAGTCTTTACACTGTGATCTTTCTAGACACAGGAATTTCACCCAAGAAATGGAACTCTCTCTCTCTCTCCTTCTCTCATTTACTTCCTCCTTTTCCTTCCCTCCCCTCCTTTCTCCTCATCCTATTCTCTTGTCCCCTCCCCCTTTCCACTCTCTTTCCCCCCCCTCACCCTTTCCTGGCAGCATGTTTATGTGCCCAGTTCTTACTTACCGTGTGATTCTCTGCAAACCCACAGGGTGACTGACAGGGTGTGACCATGTTCTCACAAGATGAGCCATTCTGTGCAAGTTCCCAGTAATCCAGTGTGCATATGGCAGACCTATTGCTTATGTACCCGTCCCTGACTCATGGCGTCATGGCATGTCTGTGGAGGTGTGACACCAACACGGTGTCAGAGCCAGCTCCTTCCCTCCTCCCACCAATGTCCTGACTTCTCTTCCCCAGTGGCAAAGTTCTTTCTTTGAAGGCCTCCAGCACCTGCCTCCACAGACCTTTCTGTGTGTGAATTCCCAGTCCTGCACTGCTCCCAAGTGACTGGGAACCTTTTGTCAAGCACATATGAAATTAAGTGAAATAAAAATCATATTAAAAATTATTACCATGTAGCAGCCATTAGTCTGCACACTGCTGTCAGCCTGTGACGGATGCCTCACTTACTTCAATGAATGTTCTAACGGCAGTGATAAAATCACTCAGAAAAAAATAGAATAAACCGTTAACCCTCTCCCCATCCACACTTGTTTTTCTTGGAGAAAAATACAATAAAGATCTTGGCAGAAAGGGCTGAGACATCTGTGCCTCTCTGGAATGAGGGATGAGTTTGTTCTGGGGTCCTGAATGTGCTTCTCTGTGTGGGGAGAGAGTTTTGCTCCTGCCCCAGGCAGGAGCCCTGTTTCTTAAGCTGGTTTCTGGGGGCTGGGTTAGCATAGGCTCTTGCTGACTCAGGTCAGGGAGGGCCCTAGTTCTCCAATGCAAGACTTTAAATGAGGTTTAACTACTGAAACAAATTTATCAACTGCCCTCATGTATGTATAGTGTGTGTGTGTGTGTGACATGTGTGTGGTGCATCACGCGTGTGCACCCATATGTAGAAGTCAGAGCAGGATATGACATTTCCCCTCTGTAGTTCTCCACCTCACTTCCTTGATCCAGGACCTAGGGATGAAGATGAGGCTCACTGTTTCAGCTAAGCTGGATGGCTAGCGAGCCCCTGAGGTCTGCCTGTCCTTGCTCCCTACAATGCTGGGGTTATAGGCATGTGCAACCCTGCCTGGCTTTTTCACTTGGGTCTTGGATTCAAATTCCAGCCTCTGTGCTTGTAAAGCAAGCACTCTTACCTACGGAACCACCTGCCACCCCCACCTTGTTTTCTGAGAAGGGTCTCTCACTGGGTCCAGGGCTGATTGATTAGGCTATGTTAGCTGGCCTGCAAAGACCCAGAGACCTGCCTGACTTCGTCTTCCCACCACTGGGATCACAAGCATGGTGCTGGAGCTCAAATTCAGGTCCTCATGCTTATGTGGCCAGCATTTTATTGACTGGGCCGTCTCCCCAGCCCAGACATCTACATCTGATAAGTGGTGCCTGTTCCTTCTGCACCTGGCCAGTGACAGAGGCCTTCATCAGCCTCAAGGGTCAGATTAGAAAGATTCATAAAAAGGTAGAGCATACAGAATAGCTAAGAAGATTACTTTTTAACATGGTGTGGGATCTTCTGAATACTTATCTAGAAGGCACTGGAAGCTGGAGGATTGTTCGCTTTGGGATAGGGAACATTGCATATGTCTTTATTGGAAGGAAAGAGCTCCATGGAACACCTTGGGTTTCAGTAGCCTGAACACGACTACAGAGCTCCGGAGTCTGCGGATCCTCAGAGGGCTGAGACTGGGGGGACAGCTGTACCATTCAGGCTGGGGAGGCAGCCAATAATGTGTGGAAGGGCGAAGTTGCAAACACAGTGCTGAGGGCAGCTGGCCACAGAGTTGTTGGAGGGGACACTGGAGGGGCTGAGGAGGGGTTAGGGAGAAGGGATGCTGCTAGGCATTGACAGCAGAGTGAGGCACTGCAATAAACCATATAGAACTAAACAAATAAAAACTGTGGGGATGGAGAGATGGCTCAGCACTTAGGAGCACCTGCCGCTCTTGCAGAGGACCTAGAGTTCAGTTCCCAGCACCCACATGGTGGCTCGTAGCTGTCAGTACCTCCAGTTGCAGGAGATCTAATGGCTTCTGCTGACTTTCATGAGTACCAGACGTATGTGATATGTAGACATACATGCAAGACAACATTCATACACATAAAAATAAATGAATAAATCATAAACTTACAAAAATTTGAAAATATGAATGACAACAAAATCCCTGAGTAAAACCTCGTGGGAAAGGGGGGTTTATTTCAGTTCATAGTGAGGGTGCAGCCCTTCATGGAGGGAATGCCATGGCAATGGGAGTGCAGGCAACTACTCGCACTGCATGCTGTGTCCAAGGGTGGAGAGATGTAAAAGGTGCTATGTGTTCACCTTCCAGGCCCATGGAGTGCAGACATCTGCACTCAGGGTGTTCAGGACCCCAGCCCATTGAACGGAGACATCCACACTCAGGGTGTTTAGGGCCCTGGCCTATGGAGTAGAGACATCCGCACTCAGGGTGTCAGGACCCTGGCCTATGGAATAGTGACATCCACACTCAGGGTGAGTTGTCCTACCTCAATCAAACTCACAGACATGACTAGAAGTCTGTCTCCTTGGTGATTCCAGATCCTGTCAGGGTGACATCAATATCAACCATCATACTGAATTATCTGTCACTTCTTCTGCCAGCCATAAGGACAGCCCCGCACTGTTAGCTCTCAGTGGTTAGTTACTCAGCCAAGGACTACTGCTTTCACCGACACTGAGCAGAAGCCATGGCCAGAGAGGCTGGACGCCCATTCAGATGAGGTATCTTCAGAGAGACAGACTCAGCGGCCTGCGGATCCCTGCACCACACAATCCTCCACTGTTGACTGAGATTTCTGTCCTGCCTGATCCCACAGCCGTTCAGTCCCAAAGAAATACACAGAGGTCTACATTAATCATAAACTGGTTGGCCTAGTAGCTCAGGCTTCTTATTAATTAATTCTTACATCTTACATTAACCCATTATTCATGTCTGTGTTAACCACGTGACTTGGCTTTTTCAGTGAGGCAGTCACATCTTGCATCCTCTATGTCTGGGTGATGACTGCAGACTGACCTTTTCTCTTCCCAGAATTCTCCTGTTCTCATTGCCCCACCTCTACTTCCTGCCTGACTCCTGATCAATCAGCATCTTACTAAACAAGTACAAAAAAACAAATCTTTACAGGGTAAAACCATTGTTCCACAGCACTTCCCCCTCTTTTGTTGTTCAAAACAAGAACTCTAAATGGAATCTCCCTTGTTTAGCTTTCTTCCTGACCAATATCCATACAAATTGTAACCAATATTCTAAACAAAGAAAAACATCCATAATCCAGTTTTTGGGAATGCAGGCATAGTTTTCTAGGTTACTTCATGCTAATTGGGGGCTCTGATAATATTATGGGACCTAAAGAAAATTTAGAATTATTATCAAGTCCTGATTGGAATATTCTGTGAGGCTTGATCATCTCAGCCAGCAGTCTTGAGGCTGTTCTGGATGTAGAACTCAGACATCTGGGCCATCTGCTCCTATTGGAGATTTCTCAGGGGGGTCTTCCTTGATCAAACCTTATTTTTCTTAATCCAGAATGAATCCACAGCCTCTCATTTCCTGCGGAAACAAAAGCAAAACCTCTTCTCCAAAGTAATATACCTTTAGAATTTTGAAGTCAAGGCATTTTAAAAATATATATGTTGGATTAATCCAGAAGCATTTAAAAGTAAATATCTTGTAGCAGCTTCTGCTCCTTCCTCAGCCATCAAACAATTTAAAGATAACACAATAACATAGAGTATCCAGACTCTCTGTGTATTTATCATCTTTATATGGCTTTATTTTAAACTCTATTTCTTTTATTTTTATTTTTAACTTTTGGTTTTTTGAGACAGGATTTCTCTGTGTATCTTTGGCTGTCCTGGAACTCACTCTGTAGACCAGGCTGTTCTTGAACTCACAGAGATCTGCCTGCCTCTGCCTCCCAAGTGTTGGGATTAAAGGTGTGTGTCACTATACTCAACTATTTTCTTTCTTTATTTTTTATTTTAAGACTTTATCCTTTTTCTTTTCTCTCCCAAGCCAATATGTGTGTGTGTGTGTTTAATACATATACAGACACACACACACAGACACACACACACACAGACACACACACACACACACACACACATATATATATATATTTAAACACACTTTAAACCATTTAGAGATTTTTTCCATCTGAATCTATCTTTACTGTATATCTCTCTTTTTCTGACCACATGAGTCTTTAATTTGCTAAGTGATATGGCTAGAATTAAAACTGTGACTTTGATGGCTGGATCCAGCCCATTCTTTAGCTTTCTGAGAGTCTAGCCTCATGGTGGAGGTACTGTCCAGAGCCACGTTTATTGCCACAACTCTATGGAGTTTCAAGGTCCTTGACACCACCAAGAAGCATGCTGTTGGCAATTCATAGACACCATTTAAGTGTTTGGCGGCAGGGCCTCTTAAAAGAGCTGCAAAGTTTTGCAGCTAAAGCTGAGTCAAGAAGCCTCTCTTAAATGAGATGCACTTGCCTCTAGCAAAGAGAGCAAACCCAAGAAATTCCTGCTACCAAGAAGCCATGCTTAATGCTGTTCATTTTTGTCTAGAATTATTTCTCAAACTCTCTCGGGTTGTAAGTGGATTTAGCTGTCCACGTTGGTGCCATTTGTTGACAGAAATTTCTGTCACCCCAGGTCCCACAGTCATTCAGTACCAAAGAAATAGAGAGGTCTACACTAATCACAAACTGTTTGGCCTAGTTGCTCAGGCTTCTTATTAACTCTTATAACTTATACTAGCCCATTATTCTTGTCTGTGTTAGCCACGTGGCTTGGTACCTTTTTCGGTGAGGCAGTCACACCTTGCTTGCTCCATGTCTAGGTGACAACTGCAGGCTAACCTTTTCTCTACCCAGAATTCTCCTGTTCTCATTGCCCTACCTCTGCAGCCTGTCCCCACATGGCTCCCTGGCCTCGGCAACTGTGTCATCCACCTTCATCCCAGCAGTATCTTGTTGGTCCAAGTGGCTAACCTGCCGAGCATGTCATAGAACAGCTTCTGGCTTGTGACCCCAAGGACAGAGCACGTTGTCACACTGTCACAGTGAGCACAAGCTGCCGGTAGAGAACAGCAGAACTCTATCTTCTCACAGTCCGGAGTCCATCAGAAGAAGTCTGAAGTGAAGGCTTTGGGGATGCTTCCCTCCTACCTTTCCAGTTCCACACGAGGTCAGTGATTTTCCATACCCTGGGCTGTGGCTGCAGCCCTATGCCTCTGGATACCAGTACACCTTAATTAAGAGCTCCCTATTCAGGTAACACCTCATCTTAAGTTGATTGCACCCCCAAAGATCCATTTTCCCAATAAATCCCCACTCACAAGTGCACATTGACACTGCCATGTGACTTTTGTTTTCCTGTGTGAGTCAGGCTCTTCCCCTCATTGTGTAGCTCAGGTGGCCTCAGCAACCAAATGCCCCTGAGTCCTGGATCATAGACATGGGCCACCATGCCCGCATGCCTGGCCTTTATATGGCTTTGTGTGTATGTGTTCATGTTTATGTATGTGTGCCACCACACCCTTCTCTAAAAATGTACATAGGTGCTGAGGACTGAACTCAGACCCCATGGTTGTGAGGCAAACACTATATTGACTGAGCTATCTTTTAGAGGGACAGAATTTAGTACACAGCATCTTCTAATACCATGCTGAGGGCAGGAGGAAGCAGATACTAGGTCAAAATTCAGGTGGCTGTGCACACAGCAGGGCCTGGTATAGGCGAGGGATCTGAGCACTAAGCTACATGTAGCAACAGCAGTCCACTGACGGGGTCATCCGCATGCACACTCAGTACCTCTGTGGGGCCCGCATGCCTCTCATCCTCCTCCCAATAGTGACGTTCATCTGCCTCAGCCCTCAGGACTGAGTCCTCTGAGCTGGCTTCTCTAGTCAAGGAGGGAGGGAACACTTGTTCCCTGTTATGCAAGTGTTGGGAGCCCTCTGTTCACATCTCTGGGATCAAGCTTGGATGCTGAAGTCACTGGGAGGGAGGAAAGGTCACGGACAAGGCTGGGCTGTGTGCAGCTGTGTCCAGGAGTTAGAGGACACTAACTCCTGTGCGCTCACGTCTGTGTTGTCTACCCACGCCACAGTGTGGTGGTAAAGCGCTGATGGCGGCTCCGAATCCAGATGCACAGGCCTCAAGCCTGACCCTGTGCCACAGAGGAGGGACATATTTAACTTGTGTATGGGGACAGAAGTAGACCCTACCTGTGGGAGCTGTGAGGAGCCCGGGAGACGCCTGAAGGAGACAGTTATGGTTTGGCGTGAAATGTTCCCCACAAGTTCCTGTTCTTGAACATTTTGTCCCCAGCTGGAGACACTGTTTTGGAAAACTGTAGAACCTTTAAGAGACAAAGTCTTGCTGAAGGAAATAAACCACTTTGGGCACACACCTTTAGTCCAGGCCTCAGGAGGTAGAGGCAGGTGGGTCTCTGTGAGTTCGAGGCCAGCCTGGTCTACAGAGTGAGTTCCAGGACAGCCAGAGATACACAGAAAGACCCAGTCTTGGGGGAGAAGAGAGGGGCATGCATGAGATTTTAAAGAAGATATCACTTTTAATTTTAATTATGTGTGTATGTGTATCTTAGGTTTCTGATGGTGTGAGGATGTCACAGGGTAAAGACCCAGAGAGCACTCAGTTCAACCGAAGTCTGAATTCAGAAACACTTCTCACAGAGCAGCCTTGATGCATTTACAAGCTTTTATAGGCAAAGAACACAGAAAAACCACACCCTGGTGGCAGTTTTAGGGGGAAGTAAAGCAAGCAAGCAGTTTAACAGAAGCCAAAACCACACAGTAGGCTGGGGCATTTCAACCCCACACTTGGAGAACAGAGCTAGGCACTTTCCCACAGGACTCATGACAGGGCTGAAATGGGGAGGGGTCAGTTTGACGTTAAACCAAAGCTGAGACAAGATGGAGTCAACCTGTCCCATCACAATAAAAGACACGAGCAAGAGCAACTTGGGAGAGGTTGATTTCTGCCTCTCAAGTCATACTCCACTGAGGGAAGTCAGGGCAGGGGCTCCAGGCAGGAGCTGAATCAGAGGCCATGGAGAAATGCTGTTTATTGACTCGTTCTTTTTTTTTTTTAATATTTATTTATTTATTATGTATACAATATTCTGTCTGCGTGTGTGCCTGAAGGCCAGAAGAGGGCACCAGACCTCATTACAGATGGTTGTGAGCCACCATGTGGTTGCTGGGAATTGAACTCAGGACCTTTGGAAGAGCAGACAATGCTCTTAACTGCTGAGCCATCTCTCCAGCCCCTGACTCGTTCTTTAATTGCTTTATCAGCCTGTTTTCTTTTAGAACCCAGGGCCATGTGCCCAGATGTAGCATTGCCACAGTGAGTTGGGCCTTCCCACATTAATCATCAATCAAAAAAGTACCCTACAGAGTTGCCCACTTAATTCTCTCTCCCCCATCTTCTCTCTTCCTACCTCCTCCCACTGTGTGTGTGTGTGTGTGTGTGTGTGTGTGTGTGTATGTGTGTGTGTGTGTGTAGTCAGGTGTCAGTTCCTGGAAACTGATGTTACAGATGGTTGTGAGCTGCCCTATGTGGGTGCTGGGAACTGGATTCAAGTCATTTATAAGAGCAATAAGTACTCTTAACTGTTGAGTCATCTCTCCAGAACCTCATTGACTTCATTTTCATATGCCAGTGTGTGTGTGTGTGTGTGTGTGTGTGTGTGTGTGTGTGTGTGCCATGCGTGTGTGGGTGCTCACAAACATCAAAAATCAGCATCCAAACCCTGGATCCCAGTTTTCTGAGGCATGACAATGAGATGCTTAGAGTGTGAGGAGAGCACCCAAAAATCTCACAGGGGTGAAAACCAAAGAGAATGAAAAAAAGTCCAAAGGTCCTTTTCAAAGGGAAATTTAATTCATTGTTGGAGACAGACGGTTTGTGAAGGATTCAAATGGTGTCCCTGGTATTTCTTAGCGGTATGATCTCAGGGTCAGCACCAATGTCTCTGTGACATTTTCCCCTGGTCTTTGTAGCTGGGATAACACTGGCCTCCCTACTAACGCATCTGGGGACTAGCTGGTTAAAATCCACAAAGCTCAGAACAGTGTGAGACCCTGGGAAGGGCTGGATGTGGCTCAGCTCTATTGTTTCATCATTACTATTGTTAAAGGGAGGCAGCATTGCTTGCTGTCCACGGCAGCAGCTGTAAAAATAAATATAATGGAAACACTGTGGGTGGTTTCAGCCAATGTCTGTGGCCTGCGGGGGACTCTAAGCCAGTGACCTGTGATCTTCGTTTCTGAGGGCGATGCCAGAGAGCTGCTCACAGGACAGAAGCAGACTTGTGCCTTGACCTGAGTGGATTGGAAGAGAGTCAAGAGAAAGGACTTTCCCAGTAGCATTCTCTGGGAGTGACTGGTCTATCAGTTCCCAAAGCCTGTCTTTAGGAGGCACCAAGACAAGGTCAGAGATCATCAAGAATCACAGATGGTCCCACCAGTCAAGAACTGAGTTTCTGTCGTTGCCAGCCATGCATCTTAGGCCGACTTCTCCACCTCTCTGAACCTCAAGGGCTCATCTCAAGATGAGTTAAACCAGATGTCCCTCATGGGCTGCTTTGGAGAGGGTGAGGTGATGAGGTCAAGATTTAACATAGTCCTGGCATACGCCCTAACCCAGTATCACCCTTAGTGAGTCAGGGAGGCCTCAAGGCTGTATCTAGCCAGGCCGAGGGAGAGCAGAAGGGAAGGGTGGGCCTGAGTTTGCAGGTCTTCCTTGGCAGGCTTGCTCTCCACTCGCAGCTGAAGTTTGCATCTGAGCTTGCTGTTTGCAAAGGCTGGAAAGGTTGCTGGAGGGGGTCTAGGAGCCTGCAATGATGGTCAGGGGCGTCTTGGTGGCCTGCTTGCACTGCTGTCATCCAGGGGCCAGAGGGGTTCCTGTGGAAGCCGCCTAACAAGCAGGCGAGGTGGCAGAGGTGGACTGTGAGCCCACGCTGGCTGAGCAGAGCAACCAGACGTGACGGGAGGAACGAGGGGTCTGCCCAGGCCTCTCCACATGCCCGCGTGGCCAATTTGCTGGTGACCCTGTACCAAGCTCTTAACCTCAAGGTCTCAGGGTTGCTGTCTGTAAAGCGATGAGGGGCAGACTGCCATTGCTGCACCGCAGAAGGTTCCAAAAGAGGAGGCTCGGGGCACAGAGTGGGAGCTGAGGTTCAGGTGTAAAATCCAGCACTCTGGCCACCCTGGGCCCTGAGTCTTACATTAGCCCCAGGGTGAAGCATGGAACCATGGGAGCTCAGTGCTGCTTTGGGACTGGGATTCTGATGTGTGCAGAGTTTGGTGATGGAGAAGTGGAAGCATGAATTGGAGGCGAGAATTCCCATCTGTGAGGTTCCTCTGTCCCACAGGGTACCTGGGATGGGCAGAGCACAGGAGACACAGTCTAAGTGATCAGGGTCTGATGTCAATCACACCTGGCATGATGTTGTCCTCTTTACTCTGGGCAAATGTCCCTCTTCCTTGAGCCTCTGTCTCCCCATGTGTAAGATGGGGGTGATGGCAGCATTTGGGATAATGATACTATGGGGTGCATTGTTGGACACTTGCCTGGCTGCCGGAAGGGCTTCATCCATCCATGATAAATGCTAGTATTATCAGTCACTGTGTGTTACCGTTAGTCCTTTTGTGTAGTGGCAGGACCAGGAAAGTAAAGAGATATCACAAAGGGGTTGGGCAGGCCCTGGCCAGGGTGCCAGGAGCCCAAGGGTTAAATCTCCATGGAAACAGGCATGCATTATTTACGTGGCCTAATGAATAAAACATTTATGTGGTAGGCTAATAAATTCCCTCACACAAAGCAAAGTAAGCTATGATTTAAATATTGGCCTCTGCTGGCTGGCTGAGTTATGGGACCTGCTCACAGGGACCCTCTTGCTTTTATGCCTCCTTCTACTAGAGCGGGGGAGGAGGAGTGCACAGGGAAGGGGCAAAATCTTTCTACTAAGTGGCTTTTGTGGCCGGCTATCCAGTGACCCAGTGCTGAGGCTCCGTCCCTCCCAACCTAAGGCTGTGTACCCTGAAGGGCTTTCCAAGAGCCAGAGCTGTGGATTGGGTGACAGGTAGGGCTGATCCCTACCCAGGGGACTGACTTTTATATAGGACAGAGATGGCCAGAGGTAGGTAACCTGCTAGAGTCTCCTGCAGCAATGGGTCACATTTCTGGGTCACAAGGGACTCAAAGCTGGGCACTGGGTAGGGTGAAGGGGTAGAAGAGCCCAACACAGAGAACAGGAACAACGCGGGAGAGGAAGAGATAGCTGTATTGAACTCAGGGAGAGTGGAGTGGCCCCCTCTGGCTTCTCCTGCCCAAGGCTGTCCCTTGCCTGGGATCCTGCCCACTACCTCCTCTCTTGGCCTTCTGCTTCTACGTGTCTCTCTCCCTCAGGTTGGTAAGGCCCTCTTTTTCCCTCCCTTCCTCCCTCTCTCCCTCTCATATTTTCCCAAGTTAAACTTCCTCTCTACCTCTGTCCATTTGCATCTCTGTCTCTGTCTCTCTCTGTCTATGTCTCTGTCTCTCTGTCTCTCTTTTTCTATTGCCCAGCAGGGGTGGGGTCTCCATCTCTGTCCATTTGCATCTCTGCCCTTCTCTCTGCCTGCCTCTCTCTCTCTCTCTCTCTCTCTCTCTCTCTCTCTCTCTCTCTCTCTCTCTCTCTTTCTCTATCGCCCAGCAGGGGTGGGGTCTCCACCTCTGTCCATTTGCATCTCTCTCTCTCTCCCCCCCTTCTCTGTCTATTGCCTAGCAGGGGTGGGGGTCCCTGTTTATTCACTCCGGTATGTGGACCCCCCCCACACTGAAGAAGAGGTCTACTGAGGGCTACAGGTACCTTGGGAAAAGGTGCCCACATTTGCATCCCTGGGTCCCCTTGGCCTTCTCAGTCCCCTTGCCCTTTCTTTACTTGGAGGAATGGAAGCTACAAAGTAGAGTATGACCTGGGGTCTGGGGGGACCCTTAAAGGGGAATCACAGCTCTCAACAGACTCTTCACAGGGAATGAATCTCATGGCTGTTACATGGTAAAGTACAGGAAGGTGATAGTCTGGGTCCAAAGACTTAGTGTAGACCCCACTTCTGTCATTGGAGTCTTAGCTTCCCAGCTAGGACTGGTCTGGGCTGCTGGAGATGGCAGAAGTGTCCCCCTGGGACATCCTCTGTGTAGCATCTTTAAGGGCTATGCTATCCACTGTGGGCACTGTGCTCTGTATCTGGCCCTGTGCTGGGATGGCAGGCACCAAAGTGTATTTTCTCCTTCTGCATCTTTCAAAGGTGCTGGTTTGAGCTTGCCCATCACTGGTGGTCTTGGGCGGTGCAGATTTCTCTCCTGCCAGCATTCCTTCAGAAACTGCTGGACCACATAAGGGCTGGGCCTGACATCATAAAGCTGCCACAGACTAGCCCAGGCACAAGAGAGAAGAAAAAACAAGGGCCACCGTGCTGGGAAAGGGACAAGTAGGCTCAGTAGGGGCTGGGGGTCAGGGATGGCATTTTGGAGGCAAAAGATTCTCTTGTATCCAGTGTCTGGATGAAAATGAAGTTCCTCTTCTTCTCAGGGTCGGGTTGTGGGCTCCCAGACTAGACCCTCTGGGGTTCAAGTTTCGTCAACTCTCACCAGCTGTGGTCCCTTCTCTTCCACAGCTGTTGTGTGACTCTTCCCCAGGGACACACGAACAGACATCTGTTCGTAGGGCACAGTTTCCCCCAGTCCAGTTTGGAGAGGCAGTGAGTCTACGGGAGCTTTTTGCAGGAGCCTGGGTGGCAGAGGCAGCAGCATCCCTAAAAGGCCCACCCCAGCATGAGTGACAGCTCATGAGAGCTGCATCCAGGTCTGGGATGGGAAACTGCCCCCAGACAAGCCCGATGTTGTCTTTCCAGGAAGTAAAGGCATGCCAAAACTTCAGAGGGGAATCAGGACTCCCAGGGAGACCCAAGACAAGCTTGCTGGTCACAGTGGCAGTGGGTGACACACTGCCAAGTTCAGACTCACCATTCATAGTGACATGAAACAGGCCAAACCAAACCAGAATAAAACAGGACAACACCCACAGGGCAGTTTGGAAGATAATGGTTGGGCATGGAGTTACTTTAAAAAAGAAAAGTAAGTAGAGAAAGTGCCCACTCTGGTGCTAGCGGATGTCATCTTTCTGCTACAGATATGGTCTGCCTGGCAAGGGAGGAGGCAATGAGACTGTGAGCGTAAGTGTTCCCCAAACTTCAGTGGAATGCAGGCTGTCAGCAGTGAGCTTCAATACTGCAAAAAGAAGAAATAAACACGCTCTCTGTCTGTCTCTGTCTGTCTCTCTCTCCCTCCTGCCCCCCTCCCCCCCCCCGCCCTGGTCTTTTCTTTCTTCTGAGAATCAACCCAAGGTCTTGCATACTCCATGTAAGCACTCTAACCACTGGGCTATAACCCCAGTCATTCTGGGTTTGTAGTTGTTTTGTTAGAGAGGCTCTTGCCAGGTAGCTCAGGGAAACTTTGAACTTGCTGCGTAGCCCAGGCTGGCCTCAAGCTCACAATCCTGCCCCGGTCTCCTAAGTGCCAAGACCATAATAGGTCTATTATTCACTCATTCATTTGGTGTGATACATGTGTGTATGTGCATATGTGTGCATATGTGTGCATATGCCTATAGAGGCCAGAGATCAGCATCGGGTGTCTTCAGCTCTATCCTTCCCCGCCTTACTTTTTAAGACAGGGTCTCTCACTGAACCTGGAACTCACTGATTCATCTGGGCTGACTGATCAGTAGTCTTGGGGATCCTCCTGTCTCTCTGCCCCTCCCTAACATGACTGGGATCCAAACCCAGGGCTTCTAACTTTACAGCAGGTATTTCCTAACTGAGCCATCTCTCCTGCCCACAATATACCTCTTGACAGAAGTGTGTCATGACACTTGTGGACTAGTGTGGACAAAAAGACCATCAACTATGGTCAGGCCTCTAGATCTGCTGCCGGCTGACAGGAAATGAAGTGAGTAGATGGACGTGATGTGGAAAATGGCATAAGTAAAGTTAGAAAACTCCACTTATTCGTATTGGAGAGGTTTAGCCCAGGCTACACTGATAAATCCTCCTGTCTCAGTCTCCTAAGTGCTAGGATCACACCCAGATCTATAATTTGTTTTAGGTGTGATCACAGCATTTGATAACTAAATAATTAAAAATCTAGAAGAAGCCAGGTATGATGGCACCCGTGATTCCAGCATGGGAGAGGCAGAGCCAAGTGGATCTCTCTGAGTTTTGGGCCAGTGTGGCCAATGTAGTGAGTTTCAGACCAGCCAGGGCTATATAATGAGACTGTGTTTCAGAATAATAATTTTAAAAAAACAGTAAGAGGCACAGCTAAAATAATGAATGAGCTGGTAGGATTCTGGGTATTTGATTCAGAATTATGTAGGGACAGGAAATGGGAATTACCTGTAGAGTAAGACTGTATGAACTGAGGATTCTTAAAGCTGGTGACAAGGCTTGGGTTTTTTTTATGGCAAAACACTTTTCCTTTTTTTTTCTTTTTCTCACTTCCTTCTCATTGTTGCTGTGTTGTGGTGTGAGCACCAGTGTGCACATGTATGAATGGGTGTGCACATGTATGAATGGAGGCCAAGGGTCAGCATCAGGCATCTTCCTTGGTCTCTTTCCACCTTGGTTTTTGAGATGAGGTCTCTTACAGAAGCCAGAACTCCTGGGTTTGTCTGGGCTGGCTGGCCAGCAAGTTCTCAGGGTTCTTCTGCCCCTGCTGCTCCAGGGCTGGCATTGCGAGCTTACCAACACGCTTGGCTTCTTAGCAGACTCTGGAGAGCTGAACTCAGGTCCTCAGGCTTGCACGGTGAGCACCTTCCAGACTGGTGCTCAGCCCCACAGTAACAGTTATCATTAGTAACATTGAAATTTGAAATTTTGTGTAATCAACTTGAGTTAAAATTAAAAGAGAGAGAGAGAGAGAGAGAGAGAGAGAGAGAGACTAAAATTCTAGTGAAGTCAATAGCCCTGGTCTAACCCTCATCTCCTATGGGAAGCCTGGGTTCTTCCCTCTGCCTTCCAAGGAAAGGGTGTGTTCCTTTCTAGGCACCTTCAGTCATTATTTTCTCTCTGGGCTCCATATGTGCTCAAGTGCACATGGCTGTGCTGCAGCCTTTCTCCTAACTCTCCCAGGCTTCTGTGCAGTTGAAGTTTGGTGAGGTGTTCCTCACTGTACTCAGTGCTGAGGGCTGTGTTTATGAGGTTCATGACTATACATGCGTCCCTTCCTACCACCAAATGTTCAGACTGGGAAGCATCAGAGAGGGTGAGCAACCTGCATTAACGTCAACAGGAAAATAAAAAGACCAACAATCATACCTGTAAAGAACCATATTCTCTTCCATGGAACAGGGAGTCTGGGTTCCCTTTGGAGTGTGTGAAATGGGTGGGAACATTTTCAAAACCACAGGACTTTTATATTGTGATATCTACAGGAGAACTTGGGGCTAAACAAAAAAGGAAAGGTTATGGTTTGTGTCAAGTTGACAGGGGTAAGCTGCACTGCTTAGTTTTTGTTTGCTTGACATAAACAGAGTCATTTGGAAAGAGGAAACCTCAACTGAGAAAAGACCTCCAATAGATTGGCCTGTAGGCACCTCTGGGGGTATTATCTCGACTAGCGATTGATGTGGGAGGGTCCAGTCCAGCCCACGGTGGGTGGCGCCACCCATAAGCAGCTGGGTTGTATAAGAAAGCAGGCTGAGCAAGCCGTGGAGAACAAGCCGTGTTCCGTGGTCTCTATTTCAATTTCTACTTTCAGGTTCTTGTTGACTTCCTCAGATGGACTATGCTTGGGACACGTAAGCCAAATGAATCCTTTCCTCCCAAGTTGGTTTTGGTCATGGTGTTCAATCACAGCAACATAGAGCCATCTTAGGACAGCCATGTAAGCTTCTTGTTGGCTCAGAGAGGACCAGACCATCCTGCTAGAGGAAGCAGAGACAGGCCAAGAGTCCTGAAAGCAAGCTGCAGCTGTCCCGGCCAGCACCCACCCATTCTGGCTGCTCCAGCTGAGGTCCAGCAGCTGGATCCACCCAGGCTAACGGTGTGTAGAGCAGGAACATGCCTTTTGCTGGCTGCTCTCCTCCCTGTTGTGACAAGACATTTGCCAGTGACTGTTGTCCTCTTTTTTAATGGTTGCTACCTTTTAAGCTGTGACTATCCTGGTCAGCAACTGCCACACTGCCACTATGACCAGCGGGCTAGGCCACAAGAGCCGCAGCCTGAGGAAATTCTGTTCCCTCAGGCACCCACTTTTTCAAAGCTACTAAGAGAACGTATCTAAGTCTCTGCCCTGCTACGGAACTCCAGATTCAAAGGCTAAGGTAAAATCCTGCTTCCCAGAGAGCTGAAGAGCAAGCAGCTCAGCTAGCTCTTCCCCCTGCTGTCTCCCAAGAGTCCTCATGCCTTTCCTCACCCCTCCTTATAAACCCTTCTCCACCTGGCTCCTCCCTACTGCTTCCTGTCAGCTAGCTGCCGATGCAGCCTCTGGACCACAGGTGAATTTTATTTAATCAAACAGATCTTTGCATCATTAAACAAATGTTCCAGTGCATAAACAAAAGTAACACACCTTAAAATAATATTCTACAACAAGAGACAGCTTAAGGGAGGGAGGCTTGTTTTGACTTCTATTTCAGAGGGTGCAGTCCCTCATGATGCAGTCGGGAGAGGCAAGGCATGGGGAAGCATCTCAACCCATGGGAGCAGGAGCAAATGGTAAAGTCTCTTCAGGCCATGTCACCGAGAAGCAAAGACAGACTGGAACCCAAGGTGGATGTAACTGTCAAAGGACCACCCTAGTGACACACTTTTGCCAGCTGAGCTCCACGCCTCACAACCCCCGAGCTCTTCCAAATAGTGCCACAAACTGGGCACTGAGCATCCAAACATGAACTTAAAGGTGATGTTTCAGATTCAGGCCCAAACAGGCCATACCTCTGAGCCCCGTCCCCGGGTTCCACCATACTGGATCATGAAGAGCTGGTGTTTTAAGCCAGTACATGTGGAGTGGCTTTGCTCCACACCAACAGAAGATTGGCAGGTATACTTACCACATTGTTAGGCTCTTGAGGCTTCAGCTGTATTATCCAGTAGAGGTCAGTGGTCATCTGGAGAGTACCTGGGGTCTCGAAATGGCAGATGGCTTTTAGTAGACTAGTTAAGATAATTATGGGCTTTGCTGACAGTCAACCAGCTTCTTGGGTCTGCAGCTAACCAGCTGGATGACCTAGAGTCTTGTGTGTCTGTATGAGTATGTGAGCTGTTGGACATGGGTGTTGGAAACCAATCTAGGATCCTCTGCAAAGCAGTTAGCACTCTGAGCCACGTGTCCACCTCTCCATTCCTATCACGAGCACTCTGAGCCACGTGTCCACCTCTCCAACCCCATCACGAGCACTCTGAGCCACGCGTCCACCTCTCCATCACGAGCACTCTGAGCCACGCGTCCATCTCTCCATCCCCATCACAAGCACTCTGAGCCACGTGTCCACCTCTCCATCCCCATCACGAGCACTCTGAGCCACGTGTCCATCTCTCCATCCCCATCACAAGCACTCTGAGCCACGCGTCCACCTCTCCATCCCCATCACACCCTTTACATAAAGGATGTGACCGTGTGGAAAGTGACTGTGTTCCCAAAGAACTGTCCTCAGAGTCAAAAGACAGAGGCAAAGTCATTGAATTGTGCGTGTCACACACTGCCCAGTGACAAGTGTTGGGGAACCTGGTGGGATATGATGATGTTTACTGGGGGTCATCTCCTAGCGCAGACTCCTAAAGTAGGCCAGCTGCCTATATATCACACCTGGTTGCCTAGTCTCAGCTCCCGGGCCAGGAAAGTTTGCTTTTCCAATTGCTCTTCAAATGTAAACCATACAAAGAATCTTTAAAAGCAAGCATGATGTCACCTAGCAGAGTGATGATGTTGGCTAGATCTTCTTTGAGGCAAAGACCATAAACAGAGTGACAGCCACCAGAATGTTCCTCAGGCCAGCAGAGAGCACAGAGTTAGGGAGACAGTAGGGCTACTCAACCTGCCCTGAGGAGGGGTTCTGAGAACATTTATCTGTCCACCCCACCCCTTTCCAACTATCAGTATAATAGCCTTACACTGGATTTTTGTAAAAAAATAAAACAACATAAATGGAGATTTTATTAGATTTAACTAATAAAAGGGGGATGGGGCTGAAGATCTATGGATTTAGGTGTCCTCAGAGGATCCTGAAACTAGCACCCCACGGACATCAATGGATGATTGAACTATTGAATGTAATTTTACTTACCTATGTATGTATGTGTGTGTGCGTGTGCGTGTGTGCGTGTATATGTGTGTGTGTGTGTGCGCACATGTGCGTGTGTGTGTATATGTGTGTGTGTGTGTGCGCGCATGTGCGTGTGTGTGTGTGTGTGTGTGTGCGCGCGTGCACATGCACGAATGCAAGCCAGGGGTTGACATCAGGTATTTTCTCCAATTTTCCTCCAACTTAGTTTTTGAGACAGAGTCTCTCAGATGAACGTGAGCTCACTGATTTGGGGGAGTGGCAGGGCAGTGAGCTCTCCCCATCTCTGCCTCCCCACCTAAGCACCCACATAAAGATCCAGGCACTGTGCTGCACCTGTAACTTGAGTGGAATTCAGTTTGAACCCTGACCATCATACTTGTGCACCAAGGACGTGGCTGAGGGAGCCATCTCCTGGGGATCACGGACTTCATCTTTTAAAGACTGTGTGTGGCTTACACTCCCTTTTTCTTTGGAGGGACCTGATGAGAAAAAGAAACATTTTGTGTAAATTGCTTAGCATAGTGCCAAACACAAGGAAATCCTTCAGGGAAAATTCCTTTTTGGCTGCCATCTTGAGCAAGCGGAGGCTAAAGCTCAGATATAGGCAGGGTGGTGCTGGGAGTCTGCCAGATGGTTCTAGAGCAGTGGTTCTCAGCCTGTGGGTAGCAACTCCTTCGAGGGGTCGAATGAGCCTTTCACGAGGGTCGCATGTCAGATAGCCTGCTTATCATATATTTACATTACAATTCATAACAGTAGCAAAATTACGGTTATAAAGTAGCAACGTTTATGATGGGAGTGTCACACAGCATGAGGAACTGTATTAAAGGGTCCCACACTGGGAAGGTAGAAAACCACTGCCCTCGAGGAAGGCAGCTGACTTTCACGGTGTTAAAACACTGACCAAGAGAAACTTAGGGGAAGAATGGATTTATCTGGCTTACACTTCCAGGTCGTAGTCAATCTCTAAGGCACGTCAGGGCAGGACCTGGAAGGCAGGCCTGCTACATAGCATTGCTTCTAATCAGGGAGCTCGCTCATAACCAAGGGCACACACCTGAAACTAGAGAGAGAGGCTGCTTGCTGGCTTTCTCACAGACTTACGCTTAGAGAGCTTTCTTATACAGTCCAGGACTGCCTGCCCAAGGAATGGCGCCACCCACTGTGGGCCAGGCCCTCCTGCACCAATTAACAATCAAAACAGTCCTCTGGGGGGTGGGCCATAGCCACGCCCACAGCCATGCCCATAGGCCAATCTGATCTAGACAGTTCCTCAGTTGAGACTCTCCTCAGATGACCCTAGGCTGTGGACAGTTAAAACAATGGGAAACTTTGGGCTAGCTTCAGCTACAAGTTGGTAACCTTGGGTTGCTTTTCTCAGGCCATCTCACTTTCATAATGGCCCATAAATAAACTATCATCCTCTTTATGGACAGATGGAGAAACCAAGGCTCAGACCAGTGATGCGGCTTCCTGGGGTTCATACAACTGGTTTGGGTAGAGCACGAACCTGCCTGCCTGCTTTCCTTCCCTCCTTCATTCTGCCCTCCTTCCCTCCCTCCTCCCTTCCCTGTGTGTAGGCCAGAGGTAGACACTGATATCTCGATCACTCTACCTTTTGTAGGCCCATTTCTTGGCAAGGCTGTTCTGCCAGCGGGCTCTGGGCATTCTCCCGTCAGTACCCACCTAGAGCTGGGTGGTTGGCAAGTGTGTCCTCATCTGGTTTTGGCTTTGATATGAGTACTGCGGCCCTCATGGCTTTGCAGAAATCACAATTGACTGGGCCCTTTCTTTATCTTTTTCTTCCCATGGTGTGTGTGTGTGTGTGTGTGTGTGTGTGTACACATGTGTGTGTGTACACATGTGTGTGTGTACACATGTGTGTGCATGCACTCACCTGGATGAATGTGCATGGAGGGCAGAGATTAACATCAGGATGTTTCCTTCATTCACTCTGTACCTTTATTTTATTTTATTTTATTCTACTTTCGAGAGAGTCTCTCACGGAACTTGGAGCTCTCTGATGTAGAGAATGGCTGGCTAAGAAAGCCTGTAGGATTCACCTGTCTTTACCTTAGTACTGGAGTGACAGGCACACACCGCCATACTCAGTTTCTGGCTCTCCAGTGAGTTCTGGGGATTCAGTGCAGGCCCTTGTCCTTCTCTGTGCTTCCCCCAGTGAGCCCTCTCCCGCTCTCCCTCTGGGTTTTCTGATCGTTTGATATAAGATCTCATGAGGTTAACTTTGAACTCCTGATCGTCCTGCCTCCACCTCCTGAATGCAGGGATTGCAGGCACCCGTCACCCAGCCAGCCCAGCTCCTTCTACACCGGACTTGCAGAGGCACAACTTTATTTAAGCAAGTATAAATGGATGCTTGCCCACAAAGACACGGCCGCATCTGTGGTTTCCAGTGTTATTTGTTAAGTTCATCAAACTGCGTAGTTCTAGTGCACTAATGTCCGTCTCCACAGCTCATTGGCTTTTGTGGAAGAGAGAGTCTCAGCTCTCATCTCACCGTCTCAGTGAGAAAGGCAGCCCTTCAGCCAGCTCCGGGAACCCTGGGCTTCTCACCCCAGAAAGAGCCATAAAACACGCTGGGCACGGGAGCATGCGCCCATGTGACAAAGACAATTTGATTTGTCCGTAGCTTCTAAAATATTCATCCCCCTTTGATGGACTATCGTTTTATAAATATAGATTATCATTAGCTGACACCAGCGGTGCGCTGCGGGCTGACCCAGCGCCACACCACCGGTCGGAGCCGGGGAAAGACGACCAATAAAACAGATCATTATCTCTGTCTGTGGATCCTGATCTGTGTCGTTCGACTCATTTGCAGAGCAAGGGTCAGTGGCTCACACCAACTGCAGCTGTTTGTGCCTTTCACAGCCTGGATGCCCCTGCTGGGGAGAATGGAAGGGTGTTTTTCAAGTTCAGACCTAGGAAGGGAAGCAGGACACATAGGGCGCTAGAGAAAAGAGAGGGCAGCAGGAGGGGCTGGGACTTTGCGTTTCTGGAGAGACACGGGTGCAGAAGTGCTGGCAGGCATGGGCTTGGCTGGGTCAGCTTCACCTTCGAGGCGCCCTGGCTATGGGACAGAGAGACAAGCATGTGAAACTCTCTGAGTCTCAACTTACTCATCTATATGTAGGTATTAGACTCAAACCTGTCTCCTAGGAGATGGCTCGGCTCGTGTTTAAACTCATTGTCTGTCACCGCAGCCCACAGCCATTATTACTCTCCATTGCAGTGGTGTCTCACGAGTTACTAGACCTCCCTGAGGCATAGGCCCTTCGTAGACAGAGCAGTCTCCGTAGTATACATTATCAATGACTTCAAACGTTGACGCGACACGTTGGTTGGTGCACTGTATGCAGCCTGGAGGGCTGTATCTTTTTTTTTTTTTTAGTCCCATGTAAGTCAGACAGGGTAAACAGGGAGGGCTGACCCAGAGAGCTCTGACCCAGAGTTCTCTGAGGTAGTCAGAAGACAGAACGTGTGGGTCCAGGGTCAAGAGTGGCTCAAGGTGTCGTGTTGAGATGAGCAGATCTGTTTCAGTCTTGTTTTACCAAGGCAGCCCTTCTTCCTGGTCATTCTAGACCTTGGTAGAACCTGCGAGAAATTCCTAGTGTGGGTGATGGGGTGTGTGAACTTAGTGGACTCCTGCCCCAGAGCTCTGTGCTTGCTGTTAGGGAATGAGTGTCAAGATGGGGAGGGGTGTGTCTGCATCATCTGAGTGGAATATACAGCTAGGGGTGGAGAGAGAAACAGATGCGAGGTTTCTCCTAGCAGATGGCCCAAGGGAGGAAGGGATTTGTAGAGAACTGAGGAGCAGAGACTGACAGCAAACGCTCCATCCAACGGCTGCGGCTGCGGTGAGTTCAAAGAGGGTGGAACCAACTCCTATACTGAAGCCCACAGGATAGGTGACCTAGAACCTTCCCAGGAGCTCAGCAGGGAATCCCTATTGTTTCTAGAGGCGTGCGTCCAACAGTTGTGCCAATGCCGCATCTTTACTGGAGAGACAACCTTAGGGGAACTCAACCCCAAAGTTTATTTAAGAGGGGGGAAAAAACAACATCCAGAGACAAGGAGTGTTACACCACTGTCAAGTATTAGATGTCGCCATCAAGAAAAAAAAAAAATTACATCCCGTCCTGACGAGCGACTAATCAAGGCAAGGCGAACGGTCCTGCAATAAATTACGCGGGCACGAAATAAACCACACAAACAGACCGATGATAATAAATGTAAATTATTTCTCTGAAGAAATTTTCCTGGTCTATGAGTAATTCGAACCATCAGGAAGGCGTCTTCCTTAACATTAATTACAGAAGATGACAAGCGGGCTGATGACTACGAAGGCTCATTATCTGAGAACATATTCACAACTTTGCAATTTGCGCGAGATGTACTCCGGCTAAATTAATCTCCCTTCTTTGCATGAGCCTCTTCTAATTTTCATGTTATTAACAGGTTTGCAGTATCAGTCAGCGCCTGTCACTCTAATCAGGTTTCGGCATGTTCGAGAAAGCGGAGCGTCATTTATAAGGATAAGGCCTCATAATGGTGCTTGCTTTCATGTGGAGAATTCTACAAGGCTGCTTTAATAAGGTACTTTAATCATCTCCTTTGCTCAACTTTTGGCCCCACTGTTCCTTTATGAAGAGTCATTAAAAGACTTGAAGTTCATCAAGGAGGGAATATTCATGACATTGTTCGGGTGAGGCTGGGCTGGTTCCTGCAGGAAGGGCTACAGGAAGTGAGGGCAAGAGAGTGACCTGCAGGCAGCTAGGGGCGACCTGTGTTCTTGGTCTCCACCAAACAACGCCGGGTGTGGCCAACCTGGTTCTCTCCTCAACCAAGACACGCCCCCCAAGCATGGTGCGTTATGTAGACCACAGGAGTCTCAGAGGAGAGGCTAGCAGGTCAGTTCTCCAGACAGACAGCTCTGAGCACGGCTGTCCGTACAGAGGTTCTGATCTGAACCTGGTTTCTGAGTGTGGTCAATCTCCCTCACTGTTCTGTGTGATTTGGGGTTCAGAGAAGAAGGGTAAGTTTTCTGTTGTAAGGGGAGTATCTTCTCAGAGCTTTCAAGAGCCTCTGTGTGTGTGTGTGTGTGTGTGTGTGTGTGTGTGTACACATGTGTGTACATGTGTGCATGTTCATGTGCGAATCTGAGTCCCCTCTCCCCTTTTATGTGCACCTGGATATCCCTTCTTGTGTAAATCTGGATTCCCTCTTTCATGAATCTAGTTCTCCCTTCTGCAAATTTCGGTTCCCTTCCTGTAAATTTGAGTCCCCTTTTCTGTGAGCATGGGTCCCCCTCCTATGTATCTGGGCCCCTCTTCTCTGAGCCTGGGTCCCTCTCTTAGCCTCATGACTTCCAGGGGAAAGGCAGAGTTTGTTCTGGGATCAACACTCACAAAGACTCCTGTGTCCTCTCCAGAGAGGGAAATATGCTCACACATCTCAGCCAAGACACATGCTGTTAGTTCACCTCCAGCGATCCTTGGTGGCCTCTGACAAACATTTTTAGCTCATTGTTGTCACACCGAATCCTTCTTGCTGGGCCAGCTCATCTGTCAGTGGGCAGAGGAGTACCAGGCTGGGAGAGGAGGGCAGACCCTCATCTCCCCAGGCAGAGGCTCATCTGTGACCTTGCACGGATCACACCTCTCTCCTAGAGTCATCTGGGTAACATCCGAAGGCTCCCCCAGCTGCCATCTTTGTCCTGTGTCATCTTCTCATGGTCACCCAGTTATGAAGCTAGAAGGCGCCTCTCAATGGGGTAGCTGTGCTGTGCCCATAGCCCATAATGTAGGCTGACCGTGTGGTAGGCTAGGTCTGTCCTGACTGGGCTAAAGATGGAGCTGCCTCCCTTCTCTCTGAGGTGGGAAGTTACTATGTAACTCAGAGTGCCCTTGAACATGCCTCAACCTCCTTGTGATGGCATTGCATGGTGAGTGTCATACTAACCAGCTTGAATATGAATCTTCAGTGTTCAGTGGTCACCTTTCTATGTTCTGAGATACATGGATGCTGCTTGGCTCTGTCCCCAGCCAGACTCTCCTGAGAATGTAGAATTGGACCAAAGATCAAGTTATGTTGGTGCATCCTGACCTGTAACAAGGATGCTTCTTACAAATGGGGCCTTATCTTCCTCCCTGTGACCTGGAGAAGCAGGAGGATGGTCTACAGGGAGGGAGGAGGACAGAGACTCTCCAGGAGGCTGGAACAGCCTTGTTTCTGGCTCCAGATCCTTCTGGAAAACATTGGGGGGCAAAGTCTATGAGATATCCCTGGAGGATGTGTGTGTGTGTGTGTGTACTTGTATGTATATTGGAACCCATGCATGCACATTCATGTGGAGACCAACTGTCCTTCTAATTTGTTTTTTTCATGTATGTATGTGTGTGCTGTGTAAATTTATATACACCATGTGTGCGCAGTTGCCTGCAGAGGCCAGAGGCGGCTAAATTTTCTGGATCTGGAGTTATGGGTTGCTGTGAGGAACCTGAAGAGGGTGCTGGGAACAATAGTCAGGTCCTCTGCCAAAGGGCCAAGCACTCCTAACTGCTGAGCTATTTCTCACCTTGGTTTCTGAGAATCCATTTCTCATTTGCTTGGAGCTCACTGATTAGGCTAGGCTAGCTGGCCAGTGAGTGCTAGGGATCTGCCTGTCTATGCCTCCCCAGTACTGAGGTTAGAGCTGTGTGTCATCACACTTGACTTTAATGTATATAAGTGTGTGTGTGTGTGTGTGTGTGTGTGTGTATGTGTGTGTGTGTGACAGTGCAAGAAAGGAGGTCAAAGGACAACCTGCAGGGATGGCTCTTTACTTCCATCATATTAAGGTCACTGGGCTAGGTGGTACCTCTTTACCATTGAGCCATCCAGCCAGTGTATTCTTAGCTTTTAGTGTGGGTTCTGGGGACTTCACTTGAGTATTTATGTTTGTTATGTAGCACTTTGTCACCTGAGCTATTTCCCAACTACCTCGAAACTTAAACTCAGTTTTTTTTTTTAAAATCAGCATATAATATCTTAGATACTGTCTTAGTCAGCATTCTACTGCTGGGAAGAGACACGGTGACCAAGGCAACTCTTTAAAAAGAATGCATTTACTTGGGGCTTTCTTAATTTCAGAGGGTTAGTCCATGATCATCATGGCCAGAAACAGACAGGCATGGCACCAGAGCAGAGTTACATCCTGATATGTAGGCAGCCGACTGAGGCAGGCACACACACACACACACACACACACGCACACGCACACTCACGCACATGCACACACGGCCTGGCATGGGTAATAGAAACCTCAAAGCCCACTCCAATGACACACATCTCCTCCAACAAGGCTACACATCTCCTAATCCTTCCTAAACAGTTCCACTGACTGGGGACCAAACATTCAAACGTAAGAGCCCATGAAGGCTATTGTCATTCAAATTCACAGATAACATTATGACAGTATTTAAGAGATCTTTGCTGTTCTTGCAGAGAACCCAAGTTTGGTCCCCAGAATCCACGTCAGACAACTCACAACCACCTGTAACTCCAGTTCTTAGGGAACCAATGTTCTCTTCTGGCCTCTGTAGGCACCCCCCCCACACAAACACACACACACACACACACTTCTAAATAAAATTAAATGTTTAAAAAGTGAAAAAAATTCCTGTCTCCAGCTCTGTTGCACATCTTTCTCTTTTTAACCCAAAAGGCACAACCAATGTTGCTTCCTTGAATAAACGGGGTTTGGCAGACCATAGCCTGTACTAGACAGGGCAGAGGTGGTGATCCGGCTGGGGAGCCCACTGGATCTGAGAGGCTGATCTCAGTGGGCATGGGGTCGTCTTGGAGATCTGCTGGCACAGGAGAAAGCCCTTGGGCAGCTCTTGAGTTTAAGAACAGAGAACTGATATTCAGTGGTCTTTTAATCCAGGCTCGCTTCCATCTGTGTTTATCTCTCAGCCATCTTGCCCCTAAGTCTCTTCAGAGATGACAGCCCGACTCAGCTCTGTTGTGGGGCCAAGGGTCACAGAGGGGCCTGAGGAGTCATGGCGTGTAGTGTTCATGGATCTAGAGAAAGAACCCTGGGAAAACACAGCTGGGCACCTGGTCCCCACCTGTGTCTGTGTCTGTCAACTTGACACTCTTTCAGATGGGCAACAGGAGCATGTGTTCAGGTCAGTAACGTTGGGCCGCTTCCAAATCCCGGGGGCGGGGGGGAACTGCAGGTCCCTGATATGTCTCTTCAGAGGTGGCTGCTCTGTCTTCAGCTGGGTGGCTGTGGCAGAGGAAGACTCCGGGGAGCACAGCATGGGTCCATTCTGCAGCTGGAGCCCCCTGGTTAAACCATGTGGTTTTAGAGGGTGGCAAGTCTGTGCCTCGGAGAGGGTGAAGCATTGTAACCTCCAGCCCACACTCCAGACCTGCACAGGGTGCAGACACCTCTTGTGCTAAAACAATGGAGGGAGGTGCATGAGGAATGCCCAGAAAGACTGACCTGAGCTGCCAGCTCTAGGTGAGGAGTCCCCCAACCCCGATCCTGTGCCCGCCACATGACCGTCCCCATGACGGTGAGCACAATCACTCTTGTGAAGAAGATCTTCCATCTCCCAGTTTTATTGTAACGCATATCCTTTTGGGTGGATCTCTGAACTTGTGTTCACTCTGCCTGCCTGCAGTCACCCCAGGCCTGCCGCAGCATGGTGTCCCCATGGGGCCTGTGAGGCTGTGCGTGCCTTGGTCTACATGTCACTGTGGACTTGTGCATCGTGTGTGCAGGAAACTTCAGGAGTAACCAGGGCTACTCCTACTTTCCCCAGACCGTACCCTCTGCAGGTCAAAGTTCAGGGTTCAAGAAGAGATTCCCTGCTGAAGGAGCTAACTGGGAGGAGTCTGGGCAGGAAGAACTAACTTCAGGCACTCCTCCTCAGTCCTGGGGCCCTTCCGCCCTCTCTGGTGCTGCTTAGCAGGTGACAACATATAGGGATAAGACGTGGGAGCTGCAGTCCTGGGGCTCTGATTCATGGGGACACATCTGGATGTCATCTGGATGGAGTCACCCAGGTCAGGCAGGGCAGAGACTGGCCCTGGGCTGTGCAGGGAGTTGGTGGTATACCTGTCCAGGATACCTTGATTTTCCATCTCACTGTGCTGAGCTTTCTCCCTCCCTGGCTTTACATGGTTCAGATGCCTTCCTTTCTAGTTTGTGCGTGCGTGCGTGCGTGCGTGTGTGTGTGTGTTCCCGTCAGACATCACGGGAAGATGGCAGCCAGCTCTAAAGTGGCTTCCAGGAACTCTGCCTCCCAGGGTTCACTTCTATTAGTGTTACACCAATTTGTGTGCCTTACAAAATATGCCAGAAATGATTTTATGGCATTTCCGAGAAAAACTCTACAACTAAATGGATTCCGTCCTGATTGCTTCCTCTCTTGTCTCCTGTACTGGGATGCCAGGTGCCATGATATAAGGGCATTCAGGCAATCTATTTGTGGTCCCCAGTGAGGAACTGTAACTGACCAAACTAGCAGGGCTGGATGCTGCCCTGCCAAGCCTCCAGCAGCCCCACCTATAATTGGAGGCCACCTCAAGGGACAAGAACCTGCATCACTCAGCCAAGCCAACCCCAGACTCTTAGTCATCAGAAATTTCAGATATTGTTCTAAGTGGTGCTACTTCCGGGAACTTTTGTTACACAGCAGTGGATAGCTGGTACACTGATCCTCCTTTGTGTGTGTGTGTGTGTGTGTGTGTGTGTGTGTGTGTGTGTGTGTGTGACCTGTATGGGGGGGATAGGTACACGTATGCCATAGTGCACGTGTTTGGAGGTCAGATGACAGCCTTTGGGAGTTGGTTCTCTCCTTCCATTTTCACATGGGTTCCAGGGATCCAACTAAGGCCATCAAATTAACACAACAATGTCCTTTCTACTGAGTTATCAGCAGTAAAATCTTGTTTTTGTTTTAGTAAGACAGACTGGAGGGTAGGGTCAGCCTCAGATTCCCCAGGGCAGTTAGGCTTTGGGGAAGGCAGACTGAGCAGCCAGAGTGATGCGGAAATGCTCCAGGCTGCTGCTCAAAGTTTACTCATTTCTTGGGCCAGGTCTTGAGTCCTGCCCCAGGTGAGGTTGGGATACTGATGAGCAAGTCTCCCCGTGTGCTGCAAAGTCGGTCTTACTCTTAGCATGAAAAAGGCAGCACCCAGATGGCTGCAGAAAGAGCTGGTGCTTGGCAGGTGCCCACGGCGCTGTGTGTCATGACCTTGTGCCAAGACCTTGTTTGCTTTCACCCAGGCCTCTTCTATTTCTGATGACCATTTCAAGGGGACAGTGATGACACTCTTCACCAAATGGGAACCCTCCAAAAGGAGCCCCATTGTAGGTACAGGCTACACAAACCATTCCTTGAGGACTGATCTAACTTCAGGTGCCTATGGGACATCCAGATGATGACTTAACTGGACCTAGAGGAGCCACCAGCGTGAGGGACTCTCACTTGATGGTGAAGAGAAAATGCAGATGTGGATAAGATTGCCACGGTCACATATGTGGTGTTGGGAAGGTGTGGCTGTGCCTGAGGATCTTCCACAGAGGAGAGGGCTCCGGTGCAGCTAAAAGTCGGTCCCATGGAGGAGAGCAAGGAGGAGGGACCAGAGGGACCCGGTGATGGGCACTTACCAAGTAATGCAGAGAAGTTTCATAGGGCGAGATGGAGCCTGCTTGGTTGTCCTGTCTATGCAGAGGCACCTCAGGCACAACCCATGTCCATGGGACACCCAGTAACTGCTGCACCTGTTCCACTGAGAGCTGGGAGAAAAGTTCCAGGAAGGGCCTAGGTTGATTTGGACATAAAATGTCCCCTACAGTTTCACAGGTTTGAATACTTGGTCCCCAGTTGGTGGCGCTGTTTGGGGAGGTTGTAGAACCTTTGGTGGGGGCGTGGTTGGATGGAGGAAGTGGATCTCTGAAGGCGTGAGCCCTGAGGTTCATATTCCAGCCCTGTTTCCCAACCTCTCTTGGCTTCCTGGTCTGTGGAGATGGCAACAGGCAGCCTCGCATGCCTGCTGCCATACCGCTCCCTCCATGACGGGCTGTCCTACAGCTGAGTCAACCCCTCCCACCCTTGAGTGACTTCTCATCAAATACTTGGTCAAAATGACAAGAAAGTAACTAATACAGCCTACCAACCAGAGCTGTAGTGTGGGGACATGTCCCATTGCTGGGGGTGTGGAAAAAAGTGGGTGGCCAGTGTCAGGGCTGTGGGTAGTGGTTAGGGAATGAATTAGACACTCACTAGCTGCCCCTCCGGCCCTGAGCTCCAGATCAGGGGTTCTCAACCTGTGGATCATGGGTCACCTAAGACCATTGGAAAACACAGATATTTATATTACAAGTCATAACAGTAGCAAACTTACAGTTATAAAGTAGCAACGAAAATAATTTTATGGCTGGGGTCACCACAACACGAGGAACTGTATTAAAGGGTCGCAGCATTAGGAAGGTTGAGAACCACTGCTCTAGAGAAGAAGAAGAAAGACATGACCAGTGGTATCCATGGAGAAAAAGCAAAACCATCCATCATTTGCTCCTGAGCATCTAGCAGGTCCTACCAGGGGTGGCTCAGGAGGAGACAAAACCATGTCACACTGGTCAGTACCACCCACCTTTCTCCCGTCTTTTCCTTTGTCCTCTATGCCTTTTTCCTTCTGTCTTCCTGTATTCCTCCCTCTCCTTCCACTCCTAGGTTCTCTGACAACGTGGCAAAAATGGAAATCCAATAGCAACTTCATGATTCAGGGTCTCCATAATGTGTGTGGCTCTCTGATGGGCCAGCCCACCCTTAACTTTGACCAATCCCCCTGCTCCATCACCTCCCCCTGATGTCTTCTGCCCCAGTGGAGCCAGACACCAGATGTGTCCACTGCTCCAGACCCAAATTCCCCTGCCCTGCGCAGTGCAGGGACCCTGCGCCTCCTGAAGGGGGTAACAGGTCGCCCTGGCAGGGCTGGGTGCATAGCCTGGCACCTCCAGAGCCATGTCAGCCGCCTCCCGTGTTCTGTGTGGCGGAGTTCCCCAGCAATGTCAGCGCGCTATTCAGGCTGACAGAAATCCCACCGATAATTGGGAAGAGTGGAAAATGAAAACATTAAAATTTGCCATGTCATCCGTTCGCTTTTTCTGATTGCCTGATACCCACCGTCCACTGACAGGTGCCGTGTTATTAACACTTGATTAAAAATCACTTCAGGTTTGAACCAGCCCGTCGAGAAGGGAGCGCCTTGACAGGACTTGCAGTTCCTGATTGACAATTAGTAATATTCGGTGTGTCACAACACAGATAGTGTGACTTATTGGCGCCGGTGTAACGCAACACTTTTCATCTGAGCGCCTCAGATTCGTACATAGGAATCAGAGGGAAAAGATGGAGTCTCCGCCAGCCGCCTTTGATTACCAACAAAGGCGAGATTATACCTCCCTGGCTCTCACCCACCCGGAGTTCCATCAATCAGAGCCGCCGAGATCCCAGTCTCCTCTTCGGAAAGGGAACCTCCAGACCCGGAGCTCATTATGCAACCCTCAACTTCTCCATCGGCAGCCTGGTCCCTCCTGTCTGCAGATATGAAAGATCTTCACCCTGACGCTGCCTCTGCGCTCTAAATTACCAGCCGGCTCCTCTTAAAACAAAAGGCTTCTCATTTTAAAAGAATAAAACCATCATGTCTTGATTGACGGGTTACATACTTTTCTTTCAGCTATTTTTTTTTTCTAACTTGGTGTCGGTGGGAGTTGGATTCACGGGCCAATTTTTTTTTTTTTGTCTCATTTCTAATTCAATTCCTTTTAAGAGCTTTTAAGAACAGGGCAACCCAAGGTCTTTCCTTTTTTGGGTCTGACCTGAATTTCATTCTTGTTCTTTTCTTTTATTATTTTTTTCTTTTTTTTTTCAAATTTCCTTCTTAGCTAAGAATATCCAGGCAAAGCACAGTAGTTCATATTCACAAGCGAGGAAGTTAATAAGTTAATGCAATTGTCTCTGAACACTTTGGAAGAGCAGGCCTGGGGTGGATCGCAGTGCTTTTCGGAGCCCTGTGGAGGAAAAGTGAACTATGCAGCTACTAGCTCATCACCCTGCATAAACTGGCTCTCAGAATTCACTACCACCTAAAACATTCTTGTGTGCGCGTGCACGAGTATGTGTTGTGTATGTGTGTTCGCACACGAGTGTGTGTTGTGTATATGTGTGTTTATGTGTGTGTGTGCACACAAGTACACTCGTGTGCATGTAGAGACCACCTTGTTTTCTGTTTTTTAAAGATTTATTTATACTTACATTATATGTATGTGTGTTTAGCCTACAGGTATGTTTGTGCACCGCATGTATGCATTGACCTCACAGGCCAGAAGAAGGTGTCAGATCCATTGGAACTGGAGAAACAGGTTAGCAGCATGTGGGTGCTGAGATCTGAACCTGGGTCCTCTGCAAGAACAAGTGAGTTTAAGCACTAAGCTATCTCCCCGGTCCCACCTTGCTTTTGGAGATGGATGTTCTCACTGGGATCTGCAGTTCTTTGACTTTGTTAGGCGGTCTGGCCAGAGAGCCTCAGGGATCCACTTGTCTCTCTCCTCAGTGCTGAGTGCTGGGATTAAAGGTGTGTGCTGCCACGCTCATCCTTTATAAGGGTTCAAGGGCTTGAACTCAGGTCCTCATGCTTAACAACTAAGCTAAGCTCCCTACAACACTCTTATTTTGTTCTTTTACTTTTGGTTCTTTTTTTTCTACCCTGGAGCCCCAAAATTCATGAGCTTGGACTCATGGTTCTCTGCTGGGTTCTCTTTTCTGAGGTGCTCTTGGGCAGGTGGTCAGCACTCAGCAAGTGTGTGGGATGGATGGATGGATGGGTGTGTGGGTGGATGGATAGGTGGGTGGGGGGATGTGTGGGTGGGTGGATGGATGGATGGATGGATGGATATGTGGGTGGGTGGATGTGTGGGTGGGTGGATGTGTGGGTGGGTGAATGGATGGATGGGTGGGTGCATGGATGGATGGCTGGGTTGGTGGGTGGATAGATGGATGGGTAAGTGGATGGATGGATGGATGGGGAGGAGTTAGATGCCAAGACATTGGGGACTGGTTCAGCCGTGTAAGGTAGCAAAAGGCCATGCTTGAGTCTCTGTTTCTCTCATCCTGCCTGAGGATTGTTGCTCTTCTAGCTCTGGTCCCCAGTATATAGTGTAAGTCCCCAGTTTATATCAGTCTCTATGGGGAGAATACAAGCAGTGAGAGGCAGATGACCCTGCTAGTAGGGTGTAGAAAGGATGGACAGATGGGAGACAGTGGTGGCTCCCACTCTTCGAGAATACCCATGGCTGGTCTAGCCTTTCCTCATTCTGGGCTAAACCTTTGAAATCAATCAGACAACAAAAACCACTGGATCCCTGGTGGTGTGAAATCGCTCACAGTTGCTGGGCCAGGGGCTTATCACCCCCTTCTCCCTGGCCCATCAGTCAGGGCCACAGGCCTGTCCTTCCTGGTAAAGCTCTGGGGATTCTTCCTTGACCCTGTCTTCACTTCATTCAACTTTTAAATAGCTCAGGATTCCCTGCCTAGGAACTGGCACCACTCACTGTAGGCTGCTGGGTCTTCCCATGTTGATAGTTAGGACTGCTCCCACAGATAAACTCCAGGTGACTCTAACTTGTGTCAAGCTCACTATTTTACATCATCAACTCGACACACAAACATGTCACTTTTAAAACATAACCTTGTATTTCTTGTCCCCCAAGTCTCAACTGGGATCCCAGGAGAACAAAGCTAGTTTTTTCATGACCTAAAAGTGTCCAAAGAGGTTCCTCATTTTTGTTTATTTGTTTTATTTTTGTTGTTTGTTTGGGTGAATGATTTGTTTGTCTTTTTTTTTTTTTGTTTTTTAAGACAGGGTTTCTCTGTGTAATAGCCCTAGCTGTCCTGGAAGACACTTTGTAGACCAGGCTGGCCTTGAACTCACAGAAATTCTTCTGCCTCTGTCTCCCGAATGCTGGGATTAAAGACATGCACATGCACCACCATCACCTGGCTCAGGTTTCACCTCTTCAAGGTTCCCACCCCTAAAACTGCTGCCTGAGCCCGCAACTCAGGAACCTCCGCTGTAAGGGTCCTCTGCAGGGAAAATTCCAGGTAGAGACTTTGTCGGGGGAGCCTACACTCATAAGAACATCCTCTTCTAGGAGGGTTGCTATGTGGTCACTGCAGAAATTGGGGGCATGGGTAGAAGGCATAGAAAGCCCCACTCTGGAACAAGGGAACCAAGCTGAGAGGGCAGAGTCAGTAGCGGTCCTCGGAAAAGATTTGAATGCCCAGGGTGATGTAGCAAGCTAGAGGCTCATGGGGCGTGGATCCATGGGGAGTCTTGTGATGAGTGAGAGACAGCGAAACAACAGGACACAGAGGACAGACGTGGATACAAATCCAAGATGTCCCAGATACTGACTGTGCAGTCTTAAAAAGTCCCTTAACCTCACTAGTTAATTACATCCACATGTCCGATGTTCAAAGACTAAAGACACTGAGGAAATGGCTTAGCCAAGAGGACAGACACATCCTGGGTATTTGATGGTTGCTGAGTGACTAACAGAGAGTGAAGGCATCTCAGGGCCCACTGGAGTTGAAAGGTCACATCTGCCCTATGAGCTGGGCTCAGTGGGAAGTGGGTGGAGGAAGTTCTAGTTCAGCCAAGATGAGGCAGTCTTAGCAGGAGGACCCTCTGAGCTCCCTGAGGCCTGACACATGCCTGCTGTGGAGCTCACCAGATGTCAATATGACAATGAGTATTCGCGATCCATGTGATTTGGGGTCAAAGACAGAGCAGCAGTTCAGAGAACAAGGCTCCTGTATGCGCAGCTCTTCCAGCAACAGCGAGGAAGAAGGGGAGGCGACTCACCAACGCAACGGGAAAATACTTAGAATAAACTTAATGAGAAATGTGTGTGACCCCTATAAAGACAACCACAAAATTTTATTGGTGAAATAAAAGGAGACCAGAATAAATGGAGAAGGTTCTGCATTTCTTCACGGGAGTGTGGAGGTCTTGTAAAGACTTCAGGCCGCCTCCGTGGCTAATTTGCAAATTTAATACAGCATCAAACACCCCACAAGGAGAACTCAACACATCTTAAGCCCATCCTGGAGAAATATTGATCATAATAGCAAAGGATAGTCTACCTTCCTGACCTTTAGAACAGCAAGAATTGGAAAGATGAGAACTTTGATGAGAACCAACCAAGCAATGCCTAGGAGGCAGGGAGATGGCTCCGAGAGTAAATTGCTTGCTGCCACACCTGAGGACTTGAGTTCGAATCCTTGGCACACTGGTAAAAAGCAAGGTATGATAGTGTGTGCCTGTAGTACCAGTTCTGGTGGGAGACAGAAGGTTCCCAGACCAGCCAATCTAGCCAATCAGTGAACTCCAGGTATAGTGGGAAACCCTGTCTCAAAAATAAGGTGAATGACCAACGAGATGGCTGGGTGGCCTAGAGTGCTTGCTGCCAAGTATGATCTGAGGTGGATCCCTGGGACCCACACAGTAGATATTTGGAGAAAACTGACACTCTCAAGTTGTCCTCTGACTTGCACACACACACACACACACACACACACACACACACACACACACACTACATAAACAAAACATAATAAAGATACCTTAAAAATAAGGTGGTGGGGGCTGGAGTGGTTAAATGAACTTGCTCTTATAGAGGCCCTGGATTTGATTCCCAGCTCCTACATAAGGCTCACAACCATCTGTAACTTCAGCCCCAGGGGCTCTAAAGCCCTTTTCTGGCCTCTGTGGGCACTGCATCACATGTGTACTGGTACACAGATGTAGGTGTCTTTTCTTTCCCACCTGCCAGTTCCCAAATAACCAACATGGAGACTTCTTATTGATTATGGAAGCTCGGCCAATAGCTCAGGCTTATTACTAGCTAACTCTTACATTTTAAATTAATCCACATTTCTTATCTACCCTCTGCCACGTGACTGTACCTTCTTTCAACATGGCCCATTCATCTTGCTTTTCTCTGTGTCTCTTGAGATCCCCTCAGGCTCCACCCCTATTCTTCCCAACCTTCCCTCTGCCCTAAAAATCCTGCCTAGCCATTGGCCAATTAGCCTTTAGTAACAATAAGAGCAATACATGTTTACAGTGTACAAAGCCTGTTCCACAGCACACAGACACATGGAGGCAAAACATTCATACATATATAATTAACTAAATACAAAATTTATTTTTTTTTAGATTTATTTATGTGTAAGTGTTTTGCCTGCTTGTATGTCTCTGTACCACATGCATGGCTGGTGCCTGTAGAAGTCAGAAGGAGAACTGATGTTATGGACTTTCATGTGATTGCTGGGAATCAAACCTGTGTCCTCTGCAAGAACAGTAAGTGTTCTTAACTGCTGAGCCAATTCTTCAGCCCCAATATAAATCTTTGTTTTTTTAAGGTAGAGAGACATTGAGGAAGACACATGATATGGATCTCTGGCATCTATGTGACCATGCATGAGAGTGTACGTCTGATACACCCCTGCACAAAAACAAAAATAAAAGGAATAAAATGCCTAGAAACAGATGAGATTTTATATAAAAATGAACATGTTAAGGAAGCACCCCCACAAGGCCACCATTGGCTGGTGAGGAACTCGTGCTATTGGAAGGAACTGATGAACTACGGGGAAAAATGTAATTTAGATATGCCTGATACTTCATCTCTGAATAACCTCATCTGCATGATAAATGAAATACAAAAAAAAAAAAACTCACCAGAGAATAAATACAGGTATTTATTAGCTCTTGAGAATACTAATTTTAAAGGGCCAAGAAAACAAAGTCTATAGAATTCACAATGTATGCACAGGTAATAATAACTAAGTATTTGCTCTAGGAGCCATGCAAACGTATTAAATGCTTGGGGAAGAATTAAGGGTCTAAGTCCTCTGTGCTCGCGATGTTTGTCTGATGACAATCCCCTCCTCGGCCATTGTGGTCACATTTTCAGTCAGGAAAATGTTCAAGGCAATCTCATCTCTGTTCTTTCATGAGGGGTTGAGCTAAGGACCCCGCTGGTTCTTTAACTTCTGAGTTTCTGCTTTGTTTTTGTCTCATTTTCCACAGCCAAGATCAGACTGTGTCAACTCACCCCAATGTTAAAAACATAAAATCACAGTCTGCAGTGCTGGGAGGGATGGCAAGGCTTCAGACATGCTGGGCCAGCTCTCCCCCAATGCTCTGCCAGTTTGACTGGAGTTGGAGTCACCTGGGAGACACACCTCTGGGTACATCTGTGAGGATGCTTCCAGAGAAATTACCTGAGGTCTGGAGACTTCTCTGAACATGGCAGCCTATGCCATGGACTGCGTCTAAGGGGGAAATGCAGCCTTGGGGAAGAGGTTGCTGTGCAACTGTGAGAAGCTGAGTTTGGATCCCCAGATCCCATATTCAGCCAGATGCAGGAGTGTGTGCACCTGCAATCCCAGCTCCCTCACAGGAGAATCGCTGGGAGCTCCTGGGGCCTAGCCTGAGACAAGGACACCTGGGGTTGTCTTCTGACCTCCACACAGGTCACAGAACATGAATGTGAACATTCATGCACACCACAGACACACAGACACACCACACACACACACACAAGACACAAAGGTAGAAGGAATCTTGCTCAGGAGAAGAAAGGGTTTGAGGGAGTAGGGGAACAATAAGAGGGCAGTGATAATTATCAAAGCACCTTGTAGAAATACATGAAATTGGAAAAGAATAATTATTTAAAAGCAGAATATAAAATCATTTAAAAGAAAAATCAGAGGGAGAAAAGCTTACAGTGGTGGTTAGAGGTACCGTGCGTGGGAACGGGAGGCACTGTGCGTGGGAGCAGGAGGTACCGTGCGTGCGTGGGAGCAGGAGGTATGGTGCATGGGAGCAGGAGGCACTCATGGGAGCGGGAGGCACTCTGCGTGGGAGCGGGATAAGGAGATGGGTAGACTCTAGAGTCACCTGGACGGAAGACGGGAAATGAAAAGCGGGAATGGCCAGGGACCAGCTCTTGGGTGTGTGGGTGGTGGTGGAGGGAGCAGACTTGGAAAGAGGCCATGGTCTCTTATCACCCCCTGATCCTTCTGATTGCCAGAGCTCTGAGCCAAGGGCTCCCCAGGACTCTGCTGCTTTGGTGCAAGCACATGCCTGAGCCCAACAGTTCTAAAGACAAGGCTTATACCCAGGCCCTCATGCTTGTGCGGTGAGCACTTCCTGACTGAGCATCTCCCCGACCTCGTGAGGATGCCCTTGGTCCCCAGGTGTGCTTGCCTGGCTTGTTGGTGGCCTTCATCTTTTGGAGCTGTTGCCTGGCATTCATTACTCATTCCCCAGTTTATGAACTCAGCCTTGGAGCCCCAGAGGCCTAGCGTCCTCTGCTTAATATTCAGCTTAAACTTTACACACCCTGTTCAAATATTTCAGCACCTCCTTATCTGTTCTGGGTCTCACCAAAAATAAAAATATTTTGGTTCCACAAGTAAAAGCAAATATTTGACAGCACTTGGCATTTTTTCAGTGTGTTAATTCAGTTTGCTGGGTAAACACTGCTGCCCAGACCAATGACCTCTTGCTGGGAATTCCAAGCTGAGTCCATGGGTGTGGGCAACATCCACCCCGCAGAGAGGTGAGCTGGAGAAGGACGCGGAGGTCCTGGCTGACTCTATCTGAGTGGAGGGACTGGCAGTCAGCTCAGGATGATGGTCGCCCTCCCTGGAGACCTGGGCTCCTCGGCACTAGTGTTGGTGCAGATTTGGCATACATATGGCTGTCTGAATGCATCTGGCAATCTAATGGGCTCAGGGAAGCTAGACCAGCTGCTCACTGCTGTGTGACCTAAGCCAGGTGCAGCCCCTCTCTGTCTCTCCAGTGTAACAAAGCCCAGCTCATGGGATGGTTCTGGTGAAGGGAAGACATAGTGCTTAGCTCAGTGGTGCTCAGTAGGCAGAGGTGGCTTGCCTTGGCTCTCCTCTCTGACTCATGCCTCTCAGCTTAGGCACCTGCCCACTCCAAGAGGGCAGTGGGCTATGTCTTGGTTGGTGGTCTTGTTCAGTATGTCTCGGTGACATCTTGGCTGGCCTCAGAGGAAGAAGAGTGGAACAATCCTATTTCTCCTGCATAGGTCTGCAAGAAGACCAGTCTGTCTCCTAAACTGTGGTCTCAAATCTGGAGAGCCCTCAGCACCTGAGGTAGATAGTAGCTCAAGGAGAGAGGCCTGCTTGAGCTAACTGAGGGACAGATAGACCAGGCTGAGCGCAAGACACTGAACTGAGCCTCTCTGTGTGGAACTTCCTCCCCCTAGCTTTCTGTTTGAAATCATAGGCTATAGAAGCTGGGGAGCATGGAGACAAGACCACCATCCACACAAGCAAGGCCGTGTTGATGACTTAGAAACTAGCTGAGTTTCCTGTAACATAGGAGGAAGGTGCAGGGACAATGTTGAGAGTCTATGCCATGTGCTACACAAGAAGGGAGTCATTCCCCAGTCTCTGGGCAGGAAAGAACATGTCCATAGTCTGGTAATGAGCCCTTCATGGCACTGGGACAAAGGGCTTTCAGTGACCCTACTGTGCGCAAGAGGAAGTCAAGGCCCAGAGAGCCTCACCACTAAATGTTGAGCTAATTAGTAGCTGAGCTGGAATCTGAAGCAGTCATGTCTGAATTCAGAGTGTGAATTGACTCTTGCTCCCCAGGGACCTCAATGCACACAGGAACCCACAGAACTCACCTCTCGGGAGAGGAGACAGAGCCTAAAGATAAGGTAGGCTGCCAGAGAAATTTCTAGAAACATGCAGTAAGTCACCTTGCTAGCCTTCAGCTTCCAGTGGAGCTCAACTCAGCAGAGTGACCCAGCCTCACTGGGAGCTGCTGGCACAGGTAGCCAGCCAGACCAGATAAACAGAGGGGCATGCCCAGCCCCTGAAGAACTGTGCCCTCGATTCAGACAGGAAGTGACCCACAAAGCACTCAAGATCCCCTCATATATGCTAAACTAGTGACTTTCCAAATTCCCCCCAAGAAGCAACTGACTTGAGGTTGGGCCTGTTTTCGCTTACAGTTTGAGGGGACACAGTCAATCGTGGTGGAGAGATGTGGTGGCAGGGTTGTGACTGCATTCTCAGTCAAGAGTAGAGGTGAACACATTGATTTCTCCTCTTCGTTCAGTCAAGGGCTTCAACTCATGGGTTTTTCCTCACAGACGGTTGGTCTCCTAGGTGACAGGTCATGTTGATGGTCAATATTAACCCCCACATGCCTTAGACAATGAAATTAGGAACCATTCACATCCGGTGCTCACCCTCTCTGAGTTCTCTTGCTCTACTTGTCTAGATCTGGAAGATTCTGGCCAAGTTCTCTCAAATCTCAGAGATAGACCAGTGCTCATGGTGGAAACATTAGGGTGGAGGGACAGTGCTCATGGTGGGAATGGAGGGTGGAGAGACAGTGCTCATGGTGGGAACGAGAGGGTGGAGGGACAGTGCTCATGGTGGGAACTGGGGGTGGAGGGACAGTGCTCATGGTGGGAACAGGAGGTGGAGGGACAGTGCTCATGGTGGGAACGAGAGGGTGGAGGGACAATGCTCATGGTGGGAACTGGGGGTGGAGGGACAGTGCTCATGGTGGGAACAGGGGTGAAGGGACAGTGCTCATGGTGGGAACAGATGGTGGAGGGACAGTGCTCATGGTGGGAACAGGTGGTGGAGGGACAGTGCTCATGGTGGGAACAGGAGGTGGAGGGACAGTGCTCATAGTGGGAACAGGAGGTGAAGGGACAGTTCTCATGGTGGGAACTGAGGGTGGAGAGACAGTGCTCATGGTGGGAACTGAGGGTGGAGGGACTGTGCTCATGGTGGGAACAGGGGGTGGAGGGACCGTGCTCATGGTGGGAACTGGGGGTAGAGAGACAGTGCTCATGGTGGGAACTGAGGGTGGAGGGACTGTGCTCATGGTGGGAACAGGGGGTGGAGGGACCGTGCTCATGGTGGGAACTGGGGGTGGAGGGACCGTGCTCATGGTGGGAACAGGGGGTGAAGGGACAGTGCTCATGGTGGGAACAGGAGGTGGAGGGACAGTGCTCATGGTGGGAATGGAGGGTGGAGGAAAACCTTCTTTCTGCCTCAGGAAAGACTTAGCAAAGAGTTGGTCATGTCGCATCAGCAGCAGCAGAATTTTCAAGAAGAATATCTGATCGTGTGCCCAGGGAAGATCTAAGGGACACTGCATCTGTTCCATAGACTGATCAGAATGGAAGTGTTGTGGGGAGTTGGAATGTTGGAGGTCCAAACCCATATTATCTTACTTAATGGCCACCCATTACCCACTCCTGTGTGTGACCTAACATCTTTGTGAAGATAATTACATAAATCCTTTTGGAATATGCAGTCAGACCCCCTTGCTTCCATGAACCCAAAGGCTAATTGTCTGCTCTCATCTGATGCACCTGAGCCTAGAGCTGGACCTTCCTACTTAGTTGTAACCCCTGCCCAAAGCCACCCACCATGCATCTGAAACCATCTAATCACATTTGCAAGGTAGGGAGTAAAAAATCAAGTTAGATTGTTTATCAGATCTTGTTTCGGTCTTAACGCCCAGCTTTCTTAACCTTCCTAAATACATCTAAAATACAGATTTTGTTGAGTATCCAGAGGTAAAGAAGGCACATCACGTACAGATATTAACATGTTCTCTTTCTATTTGGTCTTTATAATCAAGCTTATTTTTCTTGTCTTATTGTATGATTTAAAACTTCCAGGACTCTGTTATAATAAAATTATACTAGAGGATGCTTGTATTATATCAGACGCTAATATTTCACCATTAAGTAAAATGTTTGTCAGAAAGTTCTGAAGGGTTGCCATGTCTTCTCTACAGACTTTGTTGTTGTTTGTTAAAATGTATTTCTTCCCATGAATAGGTATTGTTATTACATGCTTTTTAAATTTTTTGATACTTGAAGATATATTATTATCTGTGTGTGTGTATATATATAATATGTGTGTGTGTGTGCATGTGTGTATGTTTGTGTGTGCATGTGTGTATGTATGTGTATATGTGTGTGTACATGCCTGTATGTGTATATATGTGTGTGTCCATGTGTATATGTGTGCACATGTGTGTATGTATGTGTATACATGTGTATTTGTGTGTACATGTGTGTGCACGCATGTGGTCAATCAGTGAGTTCAGGGTCAATGAGAGCTCAAAGGATAAGGTGGTGACTGACTGAGAAGAGCCCCCAATATGGACTTCTGTCCTCTGTCCTCACATGAATACATGTAAACCCACATGAACTCGCACAAACACAAGTGTGTTGTTGTCCTAAGGTACACATGCCATAAAATTGATCATCTTAACCACATCGCCAAGCCCATGGTGTTACCACGGTGGCCCAACTGTCATCACCCTCTGTCTCTAGAAACCCTGGCCCCATGAGACTCACCCAACCCCCTGTTCCCCTAGCATATGGGAAGCAGCGTTTACTTCCTGCCCCTGTGATTTTGACTCCTTTCCATCCCTCTCATGGATGAATGTATCATTTTGGTGGATGGCTTATTCCACTTAGTAAAATGTCCTCAAACCCTCCCACTGTAGCGTAGACCAGAGTTTCTCTCCTTTTCAAGGCTGAGTGCTGGTCTGCTATTTTCATGTTTGCCAAGTTTAGTTATCAGGCATCCTTGGGGAATATTTGGATTGCTTCCACCTCTTGATCCTGGCAAACATGGTGCTGTGACGATGAACATGCTGATCTCACACCCAGGTCCCATTTTGTTGGGTATTTACCCAAAAGTGGATTATTTGATAATATAATAATCCCACTTTTAATTTTTTGAAGTGCTACCATGCTGTTCTCCCAGTAGCTAAGCCATTCACATTCCCACAAGCAAGACACAGGGTCCATCTCTTACCCCCTTATTAGACAAGTGGAAAGTGACATTTTCTTCTTTAAAAAAATGTTTCTTAAAAAATTTCATCTGTCTGAATGCTTTGCCTTCATATATGCAAGTGCACCACATGTGTGCCTGATGCGTGAGGAGTTCAGAAGAGGTCATCAGAACTCCTAAAACCAGGGATACAGATGATTGTGAACTACACGTGGGTGCTGAGATACAGATGATTGTGAACCACCACGTGGGTGCTGGGATACAGATGATTGTGAACCACCACGTGGGTGCAGGGATACAGATGATTGTGAACCACCACGTGGGTGCAGGGATACAGATGATTGTGAACCACCACGTGGGTGCTGGGATACAGATGATTGTGAACCACCATGTGCATGCAGGGAACTGAATCGGGTCTGCTGGAGGAACCACTAGTGCTCTTAATCTCTAAGTCCTCTCTCCAGCCTCTTGTCTTCTTTTTAATCCTAGTCACTGTAATGGATACAGGGTGGTATCTCTTTGTGATTTTGATTCATATCTCACTAATAATGAGTTAATTGTGTGGGTTTTTTGATCTATGATTAATATTTTTGATTCAGTTCTTGGAAACGTTCTCTTTGAACTCTATCTCACCCATTCTCTTGATTTCCTCTTCCTCTTCCTGTTCCAAAAGGCAGACTCTCACCCACTCCTAAATTCATCCTTAACCAAGAGTACATGCTCCATTCATGAATCTCCTCAGTCAGTGCTTGTCTAAGCTACACCCATTGTCTTTCTGCAGTGTAAGCATCCCGGCCCCTCTTTCTGTGCAGTGTGAGCATCCCCGGCACCTGTTTCTGTGCAGTGTGAGCATCCCTGGCCCCTGTTTCTGTGCAGTGTGAATATTCCCTGGTCCCTGTTTCTGTGCAGTGTGAGCACCCCCTGTCCCTGTTTCTGTGCAGTGTGAGCATCCCCGGCCCCTGTTTCTGTGCAGTGTGAACATCCCCAACCCCTGTTTCTGTGCAGTGTGAACATCCCCAACCCCTGTTTCTATGCAGTGTGAGCATCCCCTGTCCCTGTTTCTGTGCAGTGTGAGCATCCCCTGTCCCTGTTTCTATGCAGTGTGAGCATCCCTGGCCCCTGTTTCTGTGCAGTGTGAGCATCCTCTGTCCCTGTTTCTGTGCAGTGTGAGCATCCCCTGTCCCTGTTTCTATGCAGTGTAAGCATCTCGGCCCCTCTTTCTGTGCAGGTGTGAGCATCCCCGGCACCTGTTTCTGTGCAGTGTGAGCATCCCTGGCACCTGTTTCTGTGCAGTGTGAGCATCCCTGGCACCTGTTTCTGTGCAGTGTGAATATTCCCTGGTCCCTGTTTCTGTGCAGTGTGAACATCCCCAACCCCTGTTTCTGTGCAGTGTGAACATCCCCAACCCCTGTTTCTGTGCAGTGTGAGCATCCCTGGCCCCTGTTTCTGTGCAGTGTGAATATTCCCTGGTCCCTGTTTCTGTGCAGTGTGAACATCCCCTGTCCCTGTTTCTGTGCAGTGTGAGCATCCCCTGTCTCTGTTTCTGTACAGTGTGAGCATCCCCTGTCCCTGTTTCTATGCAGTGTGAGCATCCCCTGTCCCTGTTTCTGTACAGTGTGAGCATCCCCTGTCCCTGTTTCTATGCAGTGTGAGCATCCCCTGTCCCTGTTTCTGTGCAGTGTGAGCATCCCCTGTCCCTGTTTCTGTGCAGTGTGAGCATCCCCTGTCCCTGTTTCTATGCAGTGTGAGCATCCCCTGTCCCTGTTTCTGTACAGTGTGAGCATCCCCTGTCCCTGTTTCTATGCAGTGTGAGCATCCCCTGTCTCTGTTTCTGTACAGTGTGAGCATCCCCTGTCCCTGTTTCTATGCAGTGTGAGCATCCCCTGTCCCTGTTTCTGTACAGTGTGAGCATCCCCTGTCCCTGTTTCTGTACAGTGTGAGCATCCCCTGTCCCTGTTTCTGTGCAATGTGAGCATCCCCTGTCCCTGTTTCTGTGCAGTGTGAGCATCCCCTGTCCCTGTTTCTGTGCAGTGTGAGCATCCCCTGTCCCTGTTTCTGTGCAGTGTGAGCATCCCCTGTCCTTGTTTCTGTACAGTGTGAGCATCCCCTGTCCCTGTCTCTGTGCAGTGTGAGCATCCCCTGTCCCTGTCTCTGTACAGTGTGATCATCCCCTGTCCCTGTTTCTGTGCAGTGTGAGCACCCCCTACCCCTGTTTCTGTACAGTGTGAGCATCCCAGCCCCCTTTCCTGGAAAGCTGTAAAGATTATGCTTGCAATTCCCCCTTCTTTCAGGTTCCAATTTATGTCTCACTCTTGAGAATCCTCTTCTGTAGGTTCTGAGAGTTCCTTACGTGTGTTGAACATTCCTAGGCTCTGTGGTGGGAAGAGTTTGGGAGTACCTGCCCCACAGTGTCCTGGAAACAAGGGTTCCTCTAACTCATCGAGAAAGCTAAATAAACCCAACAACGGAGAGCACCAAAGGGAAGGCTGCGGGCTAATCCTACTTACAAACATGGATGCAAGCTCTTCAGTAAAAGATTAGCAAATTGAATCCTGAGACATATTAAATGGATATCCCACAATGGCCAGGTGGGGTGTGTTATTGGAAGGCAAGGACAGTTCTATTTTCAGAGTTCTATTAATATAATTCATCATATTAATAGGCCAAAAGGGAAAAGGCATAGATGATAAAAAGGCATTTGATAACATTCAGCATCCATTTTGTAGGAAAACCTCTCTTGGCAAAATAAAAATAGACGCTTCTTTAGCACACTGAGAAAGGCTGACAGAAAGAGCCCATCCTTGAAGGGGTGACCCGCTCTGCTGGGGAGACTCGTGTGTGTGTGTGTTCTGTGGGTACACATGTGTGTGTGCAGTTGCATGCACAGACCAAACAATCCGTTTTGTTGGTGTTGGATAGGGTCACCCTCTGGGATGACAGTTAAACCTGGTCACACCTGTCAGTAAGACCTGGGCTCCAGTCATCTTTGCTGTGTCTCTCCAGTGCCTGGATCACAGGATTCATACATAGGGGCTGTAGGTCAAGTTCAGATTCTCTCACATTATACTGACTGGGCCACCTCTCCACCCCACAGGGGAAGGTAGAGAGGCATGCTTCAGTCTTGTTCCACCCAAGTTGAACATGAGCCCTTCTCCCCTGATCCTCTGGCTCCCCACACTCACTTTCCAGATCGACACTTTGGGCCCAGAAAGACAAAATGACTGTGCTGCAGACTAGACTGGTGAGGTTTCCAGGGGAAACAATGACAAAGCACCCAAAGCCTGGTGTAAGGAAGTACCTTCAATGGCAGCGCCGTCACCCCGCTTCCCACGCCTGTTTCCCATCCCTCCCGAGATCTGTATCCTGAACTGGCTTTTATTCTGAAGCACTGTCTCATGTAGCACAAACTGACCCTGATGACCTGAAACTCTAGATCCTCTTGATTGTACCCGGGAGCCGGGATCACAGGTGTGCTCCACACCCAGCGAGTGCAGAGTTGAGGGCTGAGCCCAGGGCTTCAACATGCTACCGGCTGAGCTACACCCCCAGTCACCCAAGCGCACCGCTTTCAGAGGCAGCTGAAAGCAGGGCAGACTCCGTATGAAAGAAGGGCAGACTCAGTATGTGTGGCTGGCTTAGACCACTTGTCTCAGCTTCAGTAGCTCTCCAGACCACATACTACAAGCAATGATTCTGTGGTCTAGGTTTCAGGGGTCTCTGTACCCCTGGGTCTGCATCTCAGCTACCATGGAAGATAAAAAAATGCTGAAAGGTCTGAGACTGTCAGCTACCTGTCATGTTTGTCCTGGGACACTGCTGCTGATCGTCCTGATGGCCAGCAAATCACACAGGGCCACCTCACCGCAAGGGCGTGTGACTTCAGGAGGAGCACTTCTGGTTTGAGGTGCTTCTAACCCCAGCTTCTAACCCCTGCTTGGGCTGGAAGAGGCCATGTCATCCACTGGGGGAGAGGACAGAACAGGCTGGAGCTTGCCCAAGTGGGAAGACTGCATTTGTGGATTGTGCCCGGATTTGGGCACCTCTTCGAGACAGAGTGGCCCAGTTTAAGAGGACCTAGCCCGAAACTTTCAAAAATTAAAAGATTGCGTGGGGGGGGGGGGCGAGATCGAGAGAAGAAGAGACAAACAAACAACTCGGGCAGACACAAATAGCGACTTTTAATTATATAATCTACTTTTGATGAATTTATTTCTGACAGTTTTATAGGTTGACGAGAGAGTGCATTTTAGATGCAAAAAAACCCATTATTCATTCCAGGCTCTTTGAGCATAAAAATTGTCAAATGATTTTAATACAGTTTTAAGTTTTATGTTTATTGTCAAGAAAAAAAAAGGTCCACAGCAATTACCGAGTCACATGCCCCTTAAATCTGTATGCTTCTGACAGCAAGAACAATAAAATATGTTTTTGCCCAAACCTTTTGCCATTCAGATTGACGTGGCTGCGGCGACAGCTGCTTTTCTTCCATCTGAACACCATTTATGAGAAAGCTAACTTCGACCCGCTTCCTTCATGGGGGGGACGGGTGTCCCCACTGCTCTGCGGCACAGAATTTTCTAGGTAGGAAGCTCAGATCCAAAGAGCTAAGTCCGGAAGACGGCGGGAAAGCCAATGAGCAAATGCACACTTTTACAAGGTCTCTGGAGCATCTTGTTGATCTGTAGGGACCAGAGAGTGGTTATAGGCCATCTGTGTATGCCATTGGTTATGGATCAGCCAATCAGAGCACCACAGAGAAGACTGCTCACCTGCTGAGCCCTGGGGCCACTGGTCCGATAGCCAGAGGCTCTAAGAAAGTTTCACAGCTGGGAACTCACTGTTACAAGTAGGGAAATGGGAAGGGACTGTAGGAAACACGGGTGGGGTTGAGATGGGAGGCAGGGAAGCAGCGAGGTGAGATACCAAGCAGAGGGTCACTGGAGCAAAACATCCCTCAGGCTTCAGGGAGGTGGGCAGAGCTTACCCCGATGTGCCCCCACTGAAGGCCTGGATGGCTTAGAGGACCCACACCTTGCTCCCTGCCTGCTCATCAGTCTAAGTTGGCTTTAGAGGAGGAGGAAAATCTCTGACCCCAGCCTGCCTAGGAGAGAACTGAAGGAGAGCCCTGGGCTAAAGGGCCACGGTGCGGTCAGCTTCACACTTAAGGATGAGGTGTAACCACAGTTGCCAGCAGAAGGCAGCCTACACATCAGGGAGCCCAGGTCCTACCAGGTGCTAGCTACATATATGGAAAATGAATGTGCTGGGCAGGTGGCTGGGTCTGGTCATCCCTTCATCCCCCAGAGCCCACAGGTCCTTGAACCCCAGCAGTCTGAGTTCAGCATCTCAGAGCACCCCCCAAATGGTGCTGTTTCCTGAGGAACTGCAGACTGTGGTGTCTGCTGTGCCCCTTGCTCTGCAGCCTTTCCTTCAGAAACCCTCTTTGGTCGCTCTGCTGGGGACCTGGCAGTGTTCCTCTTCCCCAGTAGATGGCCCAGTGAGCAGTTCTTCCCCAGCTCAGCCTGCCTCTGACTTCTGGTTTCTCAGCCTGCTGGGCTACCAAGCAACCCTGTTCTTCCTCACTTCTATCTCCAATCCCATGATCCCCCAGGCCTCTAAGAAGCCTCCTTTGGCAGAGCTGGTTCCTTTAGAAGCGAGACCAGGCTCTTTAGAGTAACCATTCCTCAAAAATGGCATGTCTGAGTGGTTCTTCTTGACACAGTCCCTAGGGAGATGGGCGCTACTCGTGTGAGGCGGTGCTTTGCAGGGAGTTTGGGCTGCAAGAAGGCAAGAACATGCTCAGGGCCTGGAGAGGAGGTTTCCACAGAGTCCTGCCTGGGCAGGTCTGAACAGGTTGGTGACCCTCCAACAGGCAGGACCATGGATGCCTTTTTCAGACAGTCTGAGCTAGCTCCACCTCACCCTCTTAGATCTGAACTCACCTCACAAGCTCTTTCTCGGAGCCTTCACGATCCCTCAGTCTTGTTCATGGCGCAATGCTGCTTGAGAGTCCTTTGCCTATGAGGAGCATTCAAGCGACTTCTGCTGATTTTCAATGCATCCTTTTTTGCTCTAGACTGAAAGCAGCAAGCAAAACAGACTCCGGCCTTATTGCCTATGACTCAGAGTCTTCTCTTCAGGGCCACACAGATCAGTTCTGGATGTTTGCCACTTCCAGACATTCAATTGGCAAGACACAGTCAGGTGGTCATGTCTGCATCCTCCATGTCTTAGGGTCAAGGTCATGGTCTTTTTTGATGACTACTTTACCCAAAAGCTGGCAGTGGTGTGAGCAGATAGCAGATCTCGTTGCAATTTGGATGGATAGGGTGTACAAGCTGAATGGATGGAGTGGATAGATGCAAAATATGGATGGATGGATGGATGGATGGATGGATGGATGGATGAGTGGATGGGTACGTGGATGAATAGATGGTATGGATAGATAGGTGGAGTAGATGTATGCATGCATGAGTAGATGGGACTGGATAGATGCATGCATGCATGTATGCATAGGAAGGATAGATTGCGTAGGGTGGATAAGATGGGTGGGATGAATGAATGGATAGATGGATGTGAATGGATGGAGTGGATGTATGTATGAATGGATGGATGTGTGGATGAATGAATGAAACAGGTGGATGAATGCATGCATGGAATGGGTTGGTGGATAGAATGGTATATAGGATGGATGGATGGATGGGATGAGTGGATGATGGAAGGATGGATGAATTCATATCTCCTACATTCCAAGCTTCCATTGAAAGCAGGCCTGGCCATGTGACAGAGTCTTGCCAGCTGAATGTGTCTGAAAGTGGCAGAGTTCCAGCACTGATTCATGTGGTCCTAGAGAGAATATGCCGAGTCCCAGGGAACAAAACAAGCTACAGTCAGAAGGTATTTGAGTTGCTGAAGTCTGTGTGGGCAGAACCCGGTTCTCCCCACTCCACTGGACTCAATCCCTTTACTGTAGTGGGAAATCACTGTCACTGCATTAATATCCAGAGACTCGGGACTTTAGCAACCAGAATAACTGAGCCCAGAAGGCACATGCCTGTGACAGGTGCCACAGAAAGCAGGTCTAATTGTTCTTTGCTTTCAGCGTCTCTCCTGGCTTGTTCAGAATGGGAGAAAGCCACATTCAAACATGTGTTCCCCAGACCTTCCCTCTCCTGCAGGGGCAAGCAG